>NC_091825.1:81825000-82152500 GCF_038994185.2 Dermacentor albipictus | reverse complement strand
GAGAGATAGTGATAGCAAAAGAAAAGCTGCCGCCGCCTGTGTCACGCCGCCCAATACCTCCGAGAACCGCCCCGTGGGCTCCCGTGGCGGTCAACGCGTGTGCCGCGGGAGGGCGAGGACATTTGTGTCGGAGCAGCCACTCAAAACAGCAGCGCTGGCTGGACTTTCTCTTCCCAGGCGCGGCGCCTGCGCAAATGGACTGCTGACCGAGAGAAACGCCTGAGCGCAAACGACAACAAAACTTCTCGGCGGGGCCCGAATGGTCTCACAGCGATGGTGTCTCCACGCAGACAAAAAAGAAAAAAAAAGTGGGTCTCACGTTGTTGGCGCCCTATCGGACAATGTAACGGGGCAGCGACCGAGTAGCGACCTACATGCTAACGGACAGAGCCGCCCAGAACAAGGAGATGCTCGCTGAGCCCGTTCAAGCTATTCTGCGCCGGAAATGGCTTGCACCAAACGGATGCAGAAGTTGGCGCCTCTGTTCTCTTCGGTGATTTGAGTGGTCGGTTCCGGCCGCTTTACGACCTCGGTACTGAGAGCTTCGCTTTGATATCGAACAAATCAAGTCCAGCGACTTCAATGTCAAAGGGTGTCATAGGACGTAAGTGAAGCAGCAAACCCTTCGTGACTTGGACTGCGTGCCCATATCTGCTGCGGGGTTGTACGAAGCCATTTTTCTCGACCTGTACGCGTACTTCAAGAGATATCTTCGCTGCTATCCGCGCGTTGGAGAACGCAAAAATGCGAACAAAGAAAGTAAACACACCAGATAGTATTAAAAGAAAATGCTGAAAAACGCGCACAGAAGAAAAAAAGAAGGTAAGCACGCGACCACGGAAGCATAGGAAATAATAAATAAAGCGAGAATTTCCTCAATTTACGATTGTAAACGAATATTGCGAGTAAGCCCTTCTGACTGCCATCGCAGTGAGGAAATTCCGTTACGATGTGGCCTCAAACAATGCGAAAATAAAAGGGCCGCATACAGTGCTCGTATTCATCGTCTAGCCTGGCCTGTACCGGAACTCTCTCGCCTGATCCTTCATGACTGCACAACGTTCATAAAGCCTTCAACGGTCGGGTGCGCTCGCCAGTGAAATGGCGGCTGCCGCGGCAAGAAAGGCCGTTCTCCGCACACAGCGCGACGCGCGGTAACGCCTGGGTAGCCAACATAAGGTGATGATTCGAGCGAGCGGTGATATATTTTCTCTCTCTCTCTTTCTATTTCTCTCTCTCTCTCTCTCACTGAAGAAAAGGCCGCGCGCGTGACAGACATGCACAAAGCGCACATGTACGGTCCGGAAGTTCTCCACTGTTTCGCCGCTCTTTCTTCCTTTCACCTCTCTTTCAGCCTCGTTCCTCGCATAGGCATCCTCAATGCGCGCGCGGAGCTAGACTTCAGCACAAGCTCCGCCCACACATGCGGGCGATTGTTCTCCACAGCGACAGTTGTGGACTGCCATACTGACATTTCTGAAAATATGAAAAAAAATACAGAGGACAAATAAAACTGCATTCAGATTAAAGGAATACTGGCGTAACATTTCTGACTCTTACTTTCCCGTTTTTGTGTTAGATGAAGGTCGTATACTTCTAAGCCCTAGAAGAAATACTGCATGGTAAGCTTCAGAACGCCCTAAATAATCAAATATGGCAGCTTTTCTTTTAAAGCCACTTTCAGCTTCGATCGTTTCTCAGGAGGAGCGTGTATGTGCTGTGGTGTCATGACACAGAAAATCTCGCATGATTCACTCTACAACCTATAGGGCCCACAGGCCAAGCGACATTACACTTGATATCTACAATCGAAATTATATATATGAATAGATCCCGATGGCTGCGGAGACTACCAAAAATGATAACCATTCGAAAATTGGGCGACGCTGCCAATTGCTTCATTTCGGTCGATAAGCGTGATAAACTGTATAAGCAAAGTAACAGAGAATATGGTACACGAGAGACTGCGTGGTGGCCAGTATATTGAAATGTTCCAACATGATCACTGCCGTTCAAGCACTCTACAGACTCGATTCCTGATCTAGTCATACGTGTCGAACACAAAAGAATTCTAGGTAGAATAACATTTGTAGCTTTCACAGACATCCGCCTGGCTTTTGATACAATCAGCCATGTGCATGTACTCTGCAGCCAGGAACTAGGTGTCAAAGGATGAATGTAGCGCTGGATTGCAGCTTTTCCGTCAGATATCAGAGAATTTTTGTGACCACTAGCAACGGGCGCAGTGCATATATTTGGAGCTAAAGTAAGGAGTGTCTCAAAAAAGTGTTTTAAGCCCAATACTTTTCAATGTGGTAATGTGCAGGCTACGCAATCTTCTTCCTTTATCTGTTCATATGTGCATGACGTCTGTCTATTGGCGTCGGGTTCAGACTGTGCTGAAGTGCAAGTCCTACTTCAAGAGAGTTTTATAATTACTACGCGCTTTCTGGCGGATAGATGGTGGCGAGCAAAGTCCCGATGGTATCCGCGCATCGTAATTACCATCCTGGTTCACTCCTGCCGCGAGACCTTCGACTCCTCCTTGGTGCCTCGTTCAGCCCAAGCTCAACCTGACAACACCTGGCGTTTGAAAAGAAAAAAAAGCAGATCTGTCATCGCCGGCTCTTTAACAGCTTACCTAACTCCAACTGCATGACAAATACCGAGACTAAACACGACTGACAGCAATAGTCCAGCCTAAAGCCCGCCGAAGCCCGCTAAGTCCCGCCGAACAACTCTACCGCAGTTGCCGTCATCCCAGCAAAAGTTACCGCTATCAAGTTCGAAACTTCTCACCTGACAACATCGGACGGCAGCAGAACTTGTGGCGCTGCGCGTCGCACTGCGCTGTATTATAATGACGAACCGAATCACAAATGGTCGATTTTCTACGACTCGAACGTGGCGCTGCAGTGCTTACAGTCAGCCTTGCGGCGCGTTCCGCATGACCAGTTGGTGTTCGAAACTACAGAGGCTATACGCATACCTGACTGAGAAAGGACTCCACGTCACTGTGGTATTATCGGCACCGACCTGTCATCCACTGCTGGTCAAATTGCGTGTTTTGTGTGGTACACTGCATTAATTTGAGATTCTTGTGAACTATGGGTTGGCACGTATCGGCTTTTTCTTACTTTTATTTACAGTTCATTACAATATTCTGTCTCGTTTGCATTTTTCTTGCAGCCGGGCTAACTTCGATATGTACTGTTGGCTATAAGGAAGGAGTAGCTGGAATCGCCATTATGTCGGCTTTTCCCACACACAGATTTAACTTTAAAAATTTTTAAAACAAATCCGCGGGAACCCGTCTCACGATGATTGTCTAAGTTAATGCTACCGAGCTGCATGTAACATGTGGTCACGTTTTTCAGCTGTTTACCGTGCGGTTCATTGGCGATTAGCTTCTTGCATGTGCTTTAACCTTCGCTCACACGTCTGGGGTGTTTCTTGTGCGAGTCATTGCCGTTGTACTGCTCGCTGTTGTTGTAGCCGGCGTTCCCTGGCCGCCCCAGTTCTGGTGGCGTAGCGAAGGCATTTTGCACCAGGACGCCGTCGCTCCTTATCTTCAAGCTCTTCTGCTGACCGGGGTCTCTATTTAGGACCCATTCTAACTGCTGCGATGCCTGGCGTCCACTTTACTTGTAGAGTAAAATCAACGGCTTTTATATTCGAAGAAGCCGAAGTTACTCGATCGCTGCCCTCGCACTTCGTTTTCATTTTCTTCCTATAATGAGAAACACTTCGCGTTCAGTTCTCTACGTCGCCTCCTTAGTCGCGTCCCTTCCCCAACTGCAAAGGGAAGATACTCGTTCACCACGCTACGGGTCCGCTTTCCATTCTTCGTAAGGGACTGAAATAATTCCTTCCAAATTCGTTTATTTATTTATTTATTTATTTATTTATTTATTTATTTATTTATTTATTTATGACGGCTACCGAGTCATCCTATTGAGGCAAGATATATTGCCAGGCCAAAGTAGGTAGGGGTAGGCAAATAATAAAAAAAAATGTCCTCTCGTTTAAAACAAGCAGGTGTGATTGGAGGTCGCTGAGAGAGGCGTTCTTCTTGCTGTGAACATAAAATGGGTTGATGACGTTGATGGCCATAGTGACGGTGGGCACGAGGAGGAGCAGAAGGAAAGGGAGCCATGTGCTAATTCACCGAGCGTAAAGGCGACAAAATAAACCTGCGAATTATGTTATCTAATCCGCATTACGGAGCTGCTGGCCTTTCACGTGGGCACTAAGCGGGCACCACTCTGATGTATAAGCGGACGCGGACACTGCTGAAGTGGACTCGTGGATAAAGTAATCAGCTCCACACATAGCTAACTGTGCAGTGCAGCAAGGAAGAACACTTAAAACGGTGTATGACCTTGACGTAGAGTCAACTGCAGGAGCTCAAATTGGAGTTCATCAGTGGCTGATCGGTGGCAGCACTCGAGCGAAGCCTAATACTGATCTACGTTTTGCAAAGTGCGCGACGTGTGAGGGAGGGCGAAAGTGCTGCCGACGAGAAGGAGGTGGTAATAAGGCGATTACACTGATCCTTATTAGAAAAAGGAGAAAGTGCTGGGTCCACCATTCCGGACAGTGGACGCTTAGACGCGAAAAAAAAAAAATAGAGAGAGAGAGAGAGAGAGAGAGAGAGGCGATATTGGTTTACAACATAAATCACACATTGTTCGCCCTTCCTGGGTCTTCCAAGTTTGCCCAGCCGCCGCAGAGTTGGAGCCATGCCACCATAGCCGAAATAACAACGTGCTATATGTCGCGAATGTGCCGAAGCCAAAGTCCTGGAGGCAAGACTGTGTGCAAAGACGAACGGCGGTGCTTCTCTTGCCAGTCTCAGCGAGCGCAAATATGCATAGGCCCATCACACGGATTTTTGCTAGGTCTAGCCGCGAGCGTCTTGGCTTGAGAACTTCGGCTTTAGAGAGATCGCGTGAGTTCCACCCCGCTCATGGCCAACACTGCGTGGACGATCAAATCAGGTGAATCAGATACGTCTGTCACTTTAAGCTAGCACAGATTAAAAAGTATAGTCAGGTTAGTTCTTCGGGAAGCAACATGCATCGGCGCGACCATTAGTCCTTAGATAATGAACCATTCCTCCCTTAACGATGAACTGTAAAAGGATGTAAGTGCTGGAAAAATCTAAGCATCATACGGGTCTGCGCATACAAAAGAAAGTTGGCCGGTAACACAGAGCGAAGTCTAATTCACAGTATTTTGCCTTGCGTGGCCCACGCAAGCGCTCTGACCTACAGAACATATATTCTGCTCTGGGTAAAACCGCCGTGGACGATCTGATTCAGCGAATAGACATGCAGGCTCGTAACTGTTGAGCTGACCTCCATAGTTACGGACGGAACGAATCCCAGTGGAACCAATCCCGGCACCTGTGCGCGCGCTCGAGGCGGCAACGGCGGCGTGACCCGCTTCTGCCGCTGAGCCGCGAAGTGTTCGCCCCTCGCGGCAGTCGGGGCATTCTGAACGTGCCGCGGGATCGGTTCCCCTCGGCTGCGTCGGCCGGCGGGGCGCCCCGCTCGGACGCCAGCCGGCTGCACTCTCGCCCTGTCCTCGCTATGCATGCGCCACGCACCGGTGGGCACCTCCCCCCCCCCCCCCCTTCCCGTATGCTTATTAAGCCCCGGCACCGCCGTCGGGCTGCCCTTTGTCGTCGAATCCCAGCTGGGCACCTTTCTGCTGCTTGCGGACGCCATCCGCAGTTGGGGAGCAGTGCCCTGCTGTGTTCAAAGAGCTTTTGGATCTTTTGTTGCGAAACTGATAATTCCGCGAGGCAAGGTGCTACAGCCGGACCGGATGTGACACCTCGCCCGCACCACGACACGCACGCACTCCATTTCACAAATGCACACACGCACTCACCCATTTCCTAGCTCTCAAGCACGGAACAAGTCTGTATGTGGCAAGACCCGAAGAAGCGGATGAATGCTGTGGATAGCAGAGATGCAGCGAGAAAAGAAGCAATGTCAAGACACCTTTACCAGGTCAGATTATATCAAATCAAGCACAAGTTCAACGGAAACAAGACCTGCCGCGGTTGCTTAGTGGCTACGGCGTTGGGCTGCTGAGCGCGAGCTCGCGGGATCGAATCCCGGCCACGGCGGCCGCATTTCGATGGGGGCGAAAGGCGAAAACACCTGTGTACTTAGACTATAGGTGCACGTTAAAGAACCCCAGGTGGTCCAAATTTCCTGAGTCCCCCAATACGGCATGCCTCATAATAATATGGTGATTTTGGCACGTAAAATCCCATAATAAGAAAACGGAAGCAAGGAGGAATGAATGTGTCGCGCTCGAGCAGCCATATGGCTCGTTACCCGTGAATGTGTATACATAACATGCAATGACGCCCTTCTGGATCCACCAGTGGTCGCGGCTGTTGTTGTTCGAGTGTTTCCCGAGTTAATTCAAACTAAACCACGCTGGGCAAGCTAGAGGGGACGACACAACAGCGAACAAAAGACAGCACAAGTGCGATCTTATCTTTTATGGCGTATTGCTCGTTACTCATCATCATCATCATCAGCCTGGTTACGTCCACTGTAGGGCAAAGGCCTCTTCCATACTTCTCCAACTACCCCGGTCATGTACTAATTGTGTCCATGTTGTCCCTGCAAACTTCTTAATCTCATCCGCCCACCTAACTTTCTGCTGCCCTCTGCTACGCTTCCCTTCCCTTGGAATCCATTCTGTAACTCTTAATGACCATCGGTTATCTTCCCTCCTCATTACGTGTCCTGCCCATGCCCATTTCTTTTTCTTGATTTCAACTAAGATGTCATTAACTCGCGTTTGTTCCCTCACCCAATCTGCTCTTTTCTTATCCCTTAACGTTACACCTATCATTCTTCTTTCCATAGCTCGTTGCGTCGTCCTCAATTTGAGTAGAACCCTTTTCGTAAGCCTCCAGGTTTCTGCCCCGTAGGTGAGTACTGGTAAGACACAGCTATTATACACTTTCCTTTTGAGGGATAATGGCAACCTGCTGTTCATGATCTGAGAATGCCTGCCAAACGCACCCCAGCCCATTCTTAATCTTCTGATTATTTCCGTCTCATGATCCGGATCCGCCGTCACTACCTGCCCTAAGTAGATGTATTCCCTTACGACTTCCAGTGCCTCGCTGCCTATTGCTCGTTACTAGTGCGATACAAACAATAAAAGTATAAACCAACTAGCCAAGCAGCTCGCGTTATGAACCCCTGCTGATTCAAGAGCACCTTCGTTCGCTGACATGTTTCGGGTGCGCTCCGTCTGTTAGCTGCGGGCACTTGTTGGGCCATTTTAGCGTTTGCCCTCAGACGGCAACAGAAGGAACAGCAGAGAACAAATCAGTGAGCAAACGATTGAATGTTTGATGCACAAAAAAGTGTTACCTTCGTGGTGCAGTGAGATTATTAGTTATATTAACTTTATCTAGTTGTAATTTTTCTCAGCAAGGTTATTTGAATTTCACGTTTGAATAAAGTTTTTATGTAAACAATTTTCGATGTCAATAAAGCTTTGATGTCAAACTAAGTTTGAAGCCCGGTGTCATTTTTGCATCGTGTGAAAAAGGCCCTAAACAAAACGTACGGGGTTTCATCTCGGTAGCGTATTTAGTGCGTGTTTCAGCGCAGTGATAACATACATACAATGTACAAAATATCCAGCAGAGACAACTATGAAACTTATTTTCAGTATCGAATGAGCGGGCGTTTCACAGTACCGAAAACGTTGATTCTATATAGGCTGGATATAATAGCTGAATGTCTATACGAGGTGTTCAGGGAAAACACGGGGTAGGCGGGACATGGAAATTCAAGACGATGAGCAAAACGAGAACAAGGTGAAACCGGGAGCCAAGGTTTCGACAAATGGACTTGTCTTCTTCAAGGAAGGCCGCCGCCTTGAAAGAGACAAGTCCACTTGTCGAAACGTTGGCTCCCGCTTTTACCTTATTCTCGTTTTGCCCATCGTATACGAGGGGTTGAATGTGAAGTTGGAACATCTATGGGACATCCATGCAACATCTGTGGTTTATAGGAAAAACATACACGTGGACCGGATTATTAAGCGGATTTTTTTTTCCGCTGATAGAGTTGACAGCAATTAAAAGCTCGCAACTCGGATTCGTGTGTCCATCCGTTTCTGTTATGCCACCGCCGACGGCGGTGGTACTTGTCGCCCTGGAGTCAGGCCATCTGCTCGTCCTCAGTGTCGTTCTGGCCACAGGAATAAAAAGGAAAGAAAGAAAACTTTTAATTGGAAGCATTAACAGACCATTTGACGAGCGTACGAAAATAACAAACAAACGTCAAAAAAATTGGCTACTAAACTGTGACGTAGCAAAAGACGTGGGATGTCAGAGCCCTCGAAAGAGCTATAGAAAAAAAAAAAGATACGACGACAGATTCGTATTTCACGCAAACAAAAGTTTCGTTAAGGAAAGTAAAAAAAGTCATACGAAGCAAAAGAAAACATTCCCACCCACCGCGGCCACTGCTCGTGTTCTTCAAAACAATGTGCCTGCATTGGAGCCACTTTACGCGTGAAAAAGGAGGCGCAACGAACCTTCCGTATACCTGAAAATTACACAACAGAAAGATGGGCGGAGCTTCTGACTGCGCATGTGCTATTGCGCCAAACTACTCCGGCGGAGTTTGACAGCGGTTTCCGTTTTCACTTTCTGGAAACAAATATTGAATTACCGCAACGCGCTACTTGCGACGGTCTTGCGTTTTCCAAAAATGGAAACGCTAAGTGGGAAAAAAATTAATTGACCCCTGAGAGGTCTATTTTATGGCAATTGTTAAAACACGTTCTGCAGGAAATAGTGTGAGTAAAGGATATTGACAAACGACATGGAGGCTGAGAGGTAATTTCGTCCCAGAATTGTGGAGGATCGCCGTTTTCGGGCTTCGCCGAAAGTGAAACCAGCTGGGCGCTTGGGTAGGGAGTCAGGAGGCGCTCTTTGGCGGCAGAGAGCCTGCGTCGCCACCTCGGGGCATATTAACCTGTCGCACGTGCGGTCTGGAAACGCAGGAAAGGGTGTGACGCTGTGGGCTCCTTGGTCCGGAAGCGCGGACGGGGGCGCCCTGCCTGGCACAGACCACGGGCAAAGCGTCATTAGGGCGTCAATGGGCATGCCTGGGGTACAAAGGGGCAACTTAAAGCCAGAGGGATCGGTTAAAGCCCCTTCATCCACGCGCCACCACGTGGGTGGAAGGTGTTAGGAATGGGGGCTCAATCCCATCGCTCGTAACCCGTTGTCAAGATTAGGAGGTAGCTGGCCCATGCCGTCGTCGAACTTATCCACGCTGAGGACGTTGATGAAGGAAAGGACTGCTTCTCATCGAGAACGAGGAATATGGGTTTATTTACAGTATCTACATGCAGTTCATCAGTCTAGCATGACTGCGAGAGAAAGTGCACCAGTCTAACATGACTGCCTTGAGAAAGTACATCAGTCTAACATGACTGCTTGAAAAAGTGCACTGAGCAGCCGCACAACAGCGGTTTATAGACACACGGGGCTTCCCCGATACCCAGGTGACGGAAACGGCCGCCCAGTCATCGTAAACGTGTCGCCTCTCTGCGGGACGGTTTACACACACACACACTCACACACACACACACATCCTTGCTCGACGTTCACGGTCCGGAGCCGACGTCAGACGGACTTCGTAGAACTCGGGGCTTGTGTCAGGAAAGGCGCCTTTTATTCCCCGAGCTGACCCCTGCAGCGCGGCCGGGTGCCCATTGTCTTGCGTCTTGGACGGCGCGTGGGAAGGGGCTTCGTAGACGTTCCCGCGGCAACTCCCCCGCTCATAGCAGAACAGGTCGGCGTTGGCGGGTTCGGTAACAATAGTTGGTCCGCCGAATGCATTCAGTCACAACGGCGACGAGGCTAGAGCGTAACTGCGGCGTTTCTAGAAAGTTGACGTCTCCATCACAACTGGCTGGCAAAACTTGCACCTCAGCTGGGCCGTTCTTAACAAGGGGCTTTAGGATCGGCGACCCGATTCGCGGTCTGTTGAAAGACAGGCTGGCACCATAGACACAATCCATCTCTGCATTTAGTTTTACGGGCCCGCCGGAGGAGACGAACCACGTGCAAGACGGCATGGTAAATCGGTGGGTGCGCTTCGGCAGGGGTGCCCTTTGCGGCACGCAGTGCGCGATGGTTTTAATTAAGGTGCGCGGGCTGGGCGACGCAGATGTCCGTTCCTCGTAAGTGTTCTTCAAAATGTCGGGAGGCTTTCCCATACATGTCGCGGAGCAGGACGATTGGGATGTTGTTTGTTTATTTGTTGTTTGGCGGTTCCTTTCTCTCCCTCTATCTCTCTGAATGTTCCGAGGAACGCAGGGAGAGCGTGAGAGAGAGATAGTGTGTCCACTGAGTGACAGCCCAGTTGACCCAATCAGTTCACTGGGGTGTCGTGATTTGCCGTGAGGGGATTCGGTATATAGAGCGACTGAAGGGTTAAAACCTGGCTGCCGACCTCTCACGGAGGTTCCGGGCGCCGGAAAGGTGCTCTGCACTTTCGGCTCTGCCAACATAAGGCGCCGGTCCGAGTGTAACCGAAGGGTCTTGACGTACGGACGGTGTTATGCACTATCGGGTATGTCGAGTTGATACGTCAGGCTCACTGTAAATAGCTGTCGATGTAAATATTGTGTACCTAAAGTATTTTCTCTGAGTGCAAACGTCTATGGCGTCCCATCTCTGATGGAAGAGGAGAAGCAAGGACGACGGCAGCTGAAGAAAAGTTTCTCTACCAAGTAAGCTGGTTACGCCAGCTTGAGGCACTATGTGCAGCGAGTGTAGGAAGGTAGGAAATTTAGTGCGTGTTTATGTGTTTTGTTCTCCTGCTTACATAAACGCGATTGAGACCAACAATGAGACAGTGGCACTATTTTCAAGAGTGCGGTAAAGCGTGCGCTTCGCCTCCTATAGGATGCAGCACGAAACTGTAACTTCAGTATGCGACAAACGGAACAGTACCTTCATTATAGCCACTTAAACATGTCAGGCCTAATGTACGAAGTATAGTGTGCTATAGCTAACGTTAGCCAAGATGTTCAACGAAAAATTATCAAAGAGCAACGTGACATATGATGTTAGTATCTATGGTGCTTCGGTCGTTAGACGTCTGGCGACCAAGCCCCGTAGCTCATAATTGTATCATGCACCTTGTTCGCTAAATCTCTCTCTTTTTTTTTTTTGCGTATACAACAGCTGGGGGACACAGCGTATATGTTAAGCTGTAATGATACCCCAAGAGAGAGAGAGAGAGAGAGAGAGAGAAAGGCAAAGAAAAGACAGGGAGGTTAAACAGAGATTATCTCCGGTTGGCTACCCTGTACTGGGGGAGGGGCAAGGGGATGCGATAGGTGAGAGGGAGAAGGATTTAAAAAAAAAGAAACTACACACACGCACGTACACACAAACTGTTTCTGTGGGCACTGTCACGCAGCCCGCAAAGGCGTTCCTACTGTGATGCAGTGCACCTACAATCCTGAGTCACACAGTGAAGTCACAATCTGTCAGAAAGTCCAGTGTCTTTTAAATACCGCAGCAGCGCCTTCATAGCCGATCGCGCTGATGTTCGCGTAGGCCAGTGTCCAAGGATCTTGTTTTCTGTCAGTGGGCGCTTGTCCAGTTTGTCTAGGGTGGCTGAGAGGACTGCTCTTTGCCCAAAATACCCCAAAATGTTGATGTAAATGCGGGAAACCTAACGCATAGCTTATCGTAGTCTTTTTGATACAGTGGAGAGAATTTTCCGCTTGCTGTGGATACCTTAACCAACAAATTACTAATTAAATTATTACTGTGATAGTCTAGTCTTAAATCAAATAAGATTAATCTTTTTTGCACAAATGTACTTTCTATGGTCAGAACTAGAGGTCAACAAGTTGCTCCAATTTTTCTTGATGTGGAAATGTGTTTGATCACTACAGGTTTAATCACCGTGACGGGTCACAAAGAAAGGCGTTAGACGGTCGTATGGTGACGAGGAGACGTTATACAAATCGAGGAGTCAGATTTCCCAGACAGCTGCCAAGTTACACCGCGAAGTTAAAGACCGGGAGGTCCCGATTTCGGAGTACCCCGAAAGGGCGCGCTCCCAGAAACGACAGAGTCACAGAATGAAGTGGCAAAACAAAAAGCAGCAAAGCCCCCCCCCCCCCCCCTCCCTCAGCCCGGCCCCCATCCTGCTTTTCTTTAAAGCCGGATTTCAGAGCATTTCACCGAAAAAGCCGGAGAAAATTTTTCGAGCTTCGACACAGACTGGGCGGGTCGCAGTATGCAAGAAAGGACCGGAGAACGAATAATTAACAAGACCACAAAGATGCGTTGCTCGCTGCCTTGTCGAGTCGCCGAAAGCGAAAAACCCGTAAATGTGAAAGCTCTTCGGACAACCGAACACACAGACAGAAAGGGAAAGTTGAAGGCAGTCGCTTCTGAGAGTTTGTGAGTCACCAGGGTTCGGTGTACACGGTTGACTGCCTGGCAGCAGCCGCAGGATTCCGTCGCTTCGGCGGTGCGAAAGGCTCGAGAATTCGGATCACTTCGGATACCCCCACCCGTGGTGGTGGCAACGTACTGCGCCACTGCCTGTTTTCCTTTCGCAGGTGGTTGTTTCCGGTGACGAGAAGGTGGCAGTAGGTTAAGAGGAAGAGGATGAGAAAGGGGAAGGGAGAGAGAGAGAGAACGGATGCGCTTCGACGGCTGCGCGACCGCTTCAGCTGAGCGTCGCGTGCAGCCGTCGACAGCGACGCGGACTCGAAATACGACCCATCTGCGTCAGGGGGTCGACGTCGGCTGTCCGCTCGCGACGGCGCCGACGCGATGGGAATATTCGTGCGCACAATTTCCCGCCCGACGGGACGGCTGATGGACAGCTGTGCGACGAATGTTCTGCGCTGTTTGTGGTCGGTTGAATCGGCTGCGGGCTCTGATGCCGGCCAGTTATGCCGAGCTCGGACAGTCGGAAGCCGGACCCATGATTTGTGGTTCACACGCTGTCGATTGAGAGGAAGATTTACTGCGCACTGTGTCGTGCGAGCATGCGTGCAAACGCGAATGCTCTGGCGTTCGGGAACCGCTACAACAGAGCTGAAGGGAGTGAGGTGCACTTGCGCATTTTTATTTCATAAATCGCTCCGTGGTAGATGTTTAAGTACGCGAATCATGCAATAATTTCATTATAGACATTTTTCATTGTTAATGAACGCCGGTAGCTAAATTCAATGAAATTAGAATGTCACCGAACTAGATCAATTTCTCTCATTCCAAAACGGGCGCGATGCGCTCTGTGAAAGCGCTGCTGGCGTTTCTAAATCCCACAGGCTTTAACGAATTCTTGTAACTGTCTTAACTATGCATGTGTGTGTGTGACTGTGTGTGTTGTTCGTGTGATCACTGTGTACACCTTTATTATCAACTAGCACTGGGAGCAGCATGCTAGACGATCAGCCAGGCTAACATCTCTGCCTTACCATTAAAGTTTGTATTTCCCTCTTTCTCATTTCAAGTCAGAGGTGACGTTTCGTCAAGAACCGCCTCCCAGTTTGTGAAAAGTACATGGGTTGGTGCAGGCCAGAGTGTCAACAAACAAAGACCCGCACTGCCAGACAAAGCGGTTAATGAAATTGGCCGTGACCAAGTTCTTTGTCAGAAGTCGTGCACGAATGTGAACCAATCGTTTAATAACCTGTTGATGTGTAACGGGCCATTCGCTGTCACGCTTTTTCCCAACTACTTCCCCAGGCGCCTAAAAACAGGGACCTCTGTACAAAATGATAATTTTTTTCCTGACCAAGCTTCATCGCACCAACAAATATCCGCCGCTGCTTTGAGAGAGAAATTTACTTGTATCATGAGGGGAAAGTTGAGAGTCAGAGCTCGGACCGGCGATTCGGGGAAGAGAAGTTCGAGTAAAAAGAAAAAAGTTTTCGGGAGGAGAACGAAAGTGGCGGTTTGGATGAACCACAGCGCAGTCTATTCAAAGTGGTCTTTAAAACATCTCGCAGATGACGAAGGCCCGGTCAAGGTCCCAAGAGAACTTTTTTTTTCGGACGAATGTTGATCGTTGAGCTTTTGACAAATGCCGTGCCAGCGATTGTCTTTCCGCGGCCTTGCCGCGGGCAGGTGGAAAACATGTGCTAGCAACCTTGTCAACCCTGTCGGGAAGTCACGGACCCCGAAGGCCCGGCCAGAAGGCCCCAGCCTCACTCGGAGGCTGGAACATTCCTTGTCTACAAAATGCTTATTCTTCTTCGTGATTTAGGAGAGGGAAAGTACGCTCAATTCTGCAGCCCATATGGGAGCAAAGCGCAGCGTAATGGCGATGGGGGCGGCCGATGAAAGAATAGCGGATAGAGAGGGAAAGGGAGAGTAGAAAAAAAAAAACGCTTCGGCAACTTTCTCTGCATTGTGGATTTCCCTCTCTGGTATCAGCCAAGAAACAGTCAGCGCTTGAAAAAAGAAAAAAAAAGGGCGGGGGTGCAGCCAAAATAAGCGAAGGCCGTGAAATTCAGCTTTCGCCCAGACATGTGTCGAAGAGGAGGAGTACCTTCGCGCCGTCTGCGAAGGCGGCTGCGGCGAGAACCTGTACCAACCGCACTCTTGTTCGCGGAAGTCTTTGTGAAAAGACACTCGGCAGAAGCGACGAGAACGCGCGTTGCTGGGACTTCCAGGTAGAGTCGGCGGACGGAAACCTGTCACACAAGTCGCGACTTCACCTGTCTCTGCTTCTGCCGTCTCAGTTCGCCGCACTTCGTATAACGCCTACCATCACAGCTGCCAAGAAAGCATCCCCTTTCCATCCTGCAATGTAGAGCTACAGAAGGCAGTGCCCGCATCCTTGTCGCTTATTGGTTTATTGTTTAGTGCATCAAAGCTGGGACGTCTGCAGTTGTGCCAGCACGAGGGTATAATGTGCATGACTCTGCTCCAGCAGTGCATATAATAGACCAGGCGTTTTATTTTAACGTTAACGTAATTTTTCAAAGTCGTCTGCGGCATTTAGCACAAATCTGCTTATTGGGCTGGAATACTCAAAAAGGTACACATTATTGGAAATGAATATCCGTAACGTATGAATTAACACAATTTCGCTAATTAACTTTTCAATTATATACTTCAGCACACACATCTTACATTATACGAATTGAAGTCAGTGATTTCACAAGGCACGTCCACATGGAACGAATTTTGAAACTAGCACCAGTTTTCAGATAAGCGCAGTCTCAAATGCCGTAAAAATGCAGTGTTGTTCCAGTCACGTTTTTAACAAACCGCCTTTTTCGGCACTGAAGCTGAAATAGTTGCCGGAACACCAATGCATTTCGCCGCAACCTTTGGGAAGGCAAATTTAGAAACTGGTACAAGTCATCCTGAGAATATTACCGAAGTATAACTTTCAATGTCACCGTCTACAATTAGTAAATTACAATATATGGCGTAAATTAATTTCTTGCGAAGTTCATTAGGCAAACATTGTTAATTAGTCAAATATTCAGTTTCACTTTTTTATGTATGAAAATACTGTCGGCCACCGGTGTTTTTTTAAACATTCCGTTAGCGATAACATCGAGCACCCCGTAGATTTAAGGCAAACTTTTGAACCGAGGACAAACGTTTTAAAGGTGGCGCTTGTTCTCAGATTAATATTCTTAAAGGACTACTGGCACAACAATTTTGTCTCAGATTTAGCTATAGCTGTCGGCCATTTATTTATACTGTTTATTAAATATATTTGGTGTGGATGTATGTGTGTTAATGCATGTGTGTGTGGGGGGGGGGGGGGAGGGTGGCGTGAACGGCGAAACTTCGAGCCTCGGCGCCAGGGGGCCGCTGCCAGAAAAGACGCCGTACCGCCGATGCGGACAAACAGCGGTTGCCTATTCCAAATTTGACCTCACTAACACACTATTCATGTGAAAGACTAATTTAATAACCGCCTGCTGCTTGGCTGGTCACCAGTAATTCTATAGCTGACCTGAGGTTCGCGGCCACGATATTAAGTAGATACTTCTTGCTGATGTTATCATTTACTTTTTGGTTTCTTCGTGGTTAGGTTTATATTCAGTCATAGTTGAATAAGAATGAATGTTCGCATTACTAATAACAACTTCTGCGTATTTAGCTCAACCGTATCTTTTTCTCCTGAACGAATGCTCGCCATCAGTCAAGCTGACCTCCTGGGATTTCGCCTGGGTCTTGTTACGACCTACAAGAATAGCGCAATTATTATTAAAAAGATCAACTCAGCAACTATGCTCCGTTTCTGCACTCTGTTGAGGACGTACCACAAATTGCTACATCATATTTTAATGCAACCTGTTCAATAAGTACGGCAAATGCGGCATGCCATAAGGTTCAAGAAGGAATCAGGTTGTATCGTGAAATTCTGAGAGCGGTGGTCAGCTGGTATCACAAACCAGTGAGTAGACGTATTGCCAGACTCTTTTCTCCGAAGAGACAAAATGTATAAAAGCACGCTCGTGGCGATTTTGCGGCTGCCGGCAGGTTTACGCCAGCAAGTCAGTGAAGTAGAGTCAGTCACATGAAATAAATGTTCACGCTTTGGTTAAATGAAAAAAAATAAAAATAAAAGGATCAGTATTAAGCTGTGCTTACAAATGAAGCTTGTGCAATAGCAGAACAGCTGCTCACACCGAGATACGAGATGCAAGAACGAGAGACGGGCGGCCATATCGCGTTGATTTTCCTGCACTGCAGGTAACCATGACATCATCAATATTCACAATCCACTCTGTCCTAATTAATTATTTATCTGCTCACCTGCTGTACGGGGGGTGGGAACTTAGTCAAGCGTCAATCGCTTTTATTCCCATCCCCTCCATCAATGTAATGGTGATGGAAATACATCGTTTATCATCATCATCATCATCATCATCATTATTATTATTATTATTATTATTATTATTATTATTATAGTTAGGGTTCTTCGTTATCGCTTTTTTATTTTTTTAATGCGTTATCATTAGGAGTGTCAAAGTGTAAAAAAGTGTGCGTGTCAAGTGTGAGAAGCCGGTGACGTGGTAGAGGTTGAGAGGGGATGGGAGAACTTAGAAGAGTGTGTGCGTTTGGGAGTGTCGCATGTACCGACACACAGTGTATATATATATATATATATATATATATATATATATATATATATATATATATATATCACGTAGCCTGCTCCGGATCACCATGAGTTGCACTTCGCTCCTCGAATAGGCAGAACGTATGTCGAGTGAGCTCCTGAAAAACACTGTACAATGTCGGGAACACAGTTTAAGTCCTGCATCTGCGGCTTTAAAGAGGTGCGACGTAATGATAAGACATTTCTCTCGTATTCACCGCTAAATCGCTGCCGAATTTTTAGATTTGAGGTGTGAAAATCGGGTGATATTTTTAAGCGGGGAAACCTTGGAGACATCAGGGGTTTTGTTGTCTGGCAACCCACAGCTGGGGATTTTCCTGGTAAATTTTACAAACGATTAGCGCAAGTAATTGCCTCCTTTTGGATACCCATGCACGCTCTTTAACCTAGCGCAATCAGCCAGGAACATGTAATCACAAAGGAAGCTGCTCGCACATCATGCGACGAACTCATCATTACAAATCGTTGTTGTCAGATATTAATAATACATTTAAAACAAACCACGCTAACAAAAGCATCACATAGAAACTCATTTGGCGATATCTTCTTTGCTTTGTTATTTCCCCTTATTTAATAGAGGAATAAGCACAAAAATTACTGCACGTGGGCGTGCTTTGCAGGAGATGTGGTGCTTTTCCGTATATTACACAAACCCTTGTTGACACATTATTGTCACATGCATTGGGAGCATTTCTCTGTCCATCCTAGGGGGGAGCTGGCGGGCCTCTCGTATATGTATGTTGTCTTGTTTTACTGGTTCAAAATGTATATGGCCTTGCCAAAAAACTAGTATAATGTTAACCAGACACATCAGCCACCCTTATTTTTCTTTTTAACCTAACATAGCTGCATCTTCGAAACGTCACAGATACAATTCGCAATTAATGCAGAGCAACGCCAGCGCTGCATTAGTTCGCTTCCTACAGCGCATTACCACGCTGTTTACATTTATATACGACGTGCGGGAAATGCGATGCAATGCGCCGTTGTCGTAATGATGTAAGCGAGTTTTACTAAGAAATGCGACAAGCTGGGCAGCACTCATTAGTTTCGTAACACCCGAGTTAAATTTGTTGTTTACGAAAAGGCAAACTTCGGGGAGAAATCGGCTTAAACCAGATTTTCACGAATTGTGTTCGCAGTGTGAAAATCTGGATTTATCGGGCTTAACTCGAAAACAGAGGATCCTAACTATAACGCATTCCAAGTGGACAAACGATTCAATCTAGCAATTTCCCAAGACGGTCCATTACAGTACGAGAAAATACGTAGACATCCATGACGTCGCATTGAAATGCCGGCGCTGAGGGTTTGGGCAGCGAAAGTCAAAACAAGACAGAAACAAACAACAAAACATAAGCCTTGATTTCGTTTTATTCGGTAATAAGTAAGCAACTTTTTCCCGCCGGACGAATGAGAACGGAGTTTCACAAGAAAACTTTTTCACTCCAAACATATTTACGTTGTTTTTCAGTGTATAAACACCGAGTCACGAGACATCGTCACAGCCTTACCGTTCGCCATGTATGTGTTAAGGTATTCAATGACATATTTGCGCTAGTGCACCTCGACTACGCTACAAGTTTATAATACAGGCTAAGCTTAGATCGAACTTGCATGATACAGGCTAAGCTTTGATCGAACTTGCATGTGACGCTTGCAGGCGGTAAGGCTATGTGCAGGTGTACGCTAACTTAGATAAAACTGACCACGCGTGTAAAGAAATCAGAAAGGCGCGGGCGGTTTCATGTGCTTTCCATCATTCAGCGACAGGCAATGCCTCGCTTCTGGTCACTATACCGCCGTGCAAGGCACGGAGGCGTGATCATTATTGAAATGAAAATATTCAGCCGTGTTTTAACGTGCACAAGGACCACGTTTCTCATTCGGTAAAGAAAAAAAGCAACCCCCTCCCCTCAACTCCCCATAAAAAAAAAAAAGCTATACCACCAAATTCTAACGTGCTGAGCCGAGATTCGCTTTGGCACTTCAGCTGGAGTGGCCGGCGGTTGCGTGTAATGGTTCTTGAAGTGGAGCGACGCAATGACATCTCCGTAGTGGTAGGAAGCCATGCCAATGCAGCCACATAATTTAAAACATTTTAACTGTACATTGCAGTAGTGCCTTAATCGCGAAAAATGGCTTCTATAGGAGCACCGAGTATTTTTGTTCTTTTTCTTTCGTCAGACGTCCGAATAAGATCATGTTGGCGCATGCTTAGAGGAAAAAGAGAGGCTCCGAGGATATGGTATTGCGCATGCTGTGAAAATACCGCCAGGCAAAAAGAACTGCAACAGCAAGGAAATCCTCGGTAGCTACATTTCCGCAGTCGGCGTGCTTATCAGCGGAGGCGGAAAATCAAGACAGATAAATTCAAAGTAGTCGAATGTATTAAAGGAACGAATGTATTAAACCACGGCGCGTCTAAAGTTTGAAACCTGAGAAAGAAACGTCAACCACTCATGTTCGGATTTCTTGCGTACACTCTTAGCACGGTAACCTTTACTAAAGGGGTACATTCTCACAGATTTGTGCACCTTTAACTTATAAGTTACAAATCAACCTTTACAAATTTAACTTCTATTAAAGGTAAGAAAGCGTGCACCTCAACTAGAGGTTACAACACTTTAACCTCTAGTATAGGCATACAGTATTGAGTGTCTTTGCCTAAATATAAAGGTTACTTTTACAATATACCGGTTGAACGATTAAAATGTTCACACAAAGCGGCTTGCAGGAGGTCCCAGATGGACACCGTGCTGCGCATGCTCCGTATATAGAGCCGGTGTCGCCTAGCAACGGGGACGCGGCTCTTCTTTCTGCGGTATGTTTCATAAAAGCCCGTTGCTCTGCGCATGCTCCGCCAAGGCAGTTGTCGCCTAGCAACAAAGGCGCGTCTCTTCCTTCTTTCGCGCTTCTTTCTGCTTGCGCCTCTTCTTTCTTGCGCGCTTCTTTCCGCGGCCGGATTAAGCAGACTACAACCGGGCGCGGAGAAATGTGAGCCTTCGCGGAGGAAGCCCCTCGGCCAGTCCTTTCCGGACGCTGCCTTTACATGCGCTTGCGCTTCGAAATAGTTCACGTGTCCACCTCGTGCGGTTTTCGGGACAAAGGGTGTCGCTTTGTCTCTCTGAACCTAAGTAAGAAAAAAGAAAAAAAAAAGAAACATTGCGTTTTGCAGGCAACTTAGACCTTACGCATACCGCAACATCTCTTGTTTGGCCTAAAAAATATTAAGACAAATGCAAAAAGTACAACAAAGGTGACCGCGGGAGCCAGAGAAATTTCTTTACTTTTGAATAGTATATTGTAAGTGACAGACTCATTTTTTTGGGCTACAGTTCTGTAGCTGCTAATCAATAAATGAGGCAAATTTTCGCTTTGCCAACGACAAGTGTTCAGACTTTTGGCTCACGCTGTTGCGGTTTTTATCCTCCTGCACATGCGTTTGTGTTTACTCGGTGGATTGTTCCTAAGGTATCATCTAGCACGCGAAAATGAAAAAAAAATGAATTTCAGCTCACTGATTCTACTTTTTAATTTTTGCATGCTGAATGATACCCTTGGTACAATCCACACAGCAAACGCAAATGCATGCGCAGGAGAAAAACACAGCACGGGTAAAGGGCCTGAACACTTGCCGTTGTTCATAAGCAAAGCAAAAATTTGCTTCATTTATTGCTAATAGCTACACAATTGTACCCAAAAACAGTATGCGTCTGTCACTTGCTATGCCATTCGTAAGTGGAGATATGTACTCCCGCACTCCTCCTTGTTGTGCTTTGTGATAGCTAGAAAATTTTTTGACTAGATATCATTGCAGTCGAAGAGATGTTACGGCTTGCGTAAGTTGCCAGCAAAACGCAGTGTTTTCTTTTCTTTTTTTTGCTTAGGCTGAGAGAGACACAGGGACACCCTTTCCTGTGGAAACTACACGAGGTGGATAGGTGAACTATATCGAAGCGCAACCACGTGTAAAGACAATGTCCAAAAAGGACTGGCCGAGTGGCGTCCTCCGCGAGGGCTCACGTTTCTCCGGGCATGGTTGTCGGCTGCTTAATCCGACCGCGAAAAGAAGCGCGCAAGAAAGAAGAGGCGCAAGCAGAGAGAACCGCAAAAGAAGGAAATGACGCACCTCTGTTGTTTGGCGGCAGCCGACTCGGTGCACCATGCGGAGATTTGGCCTTTCTGGAACAAAACCCAAGGTGGCGCCTCCCCGTTGCTAGGCCGCACCCGGCTCGTCGGACCATGTAAAGAGCGGGCCCACATGAAATTCTCTGAAAAAAAAAAAGGAACGCTCAAGTGAATGTGGTGTCAAAAGTTTACTTTCATTTAAATCACTTAAATCGTTGTATTTCAGCCAACGAAGGGCTACCATGATACTACTATACTGTATCCCTTGGGATTTCTGACGAAATGAAACTCCCCGTGCGGCACCTTTTGAGCAAATATGTAACGGTAATGTTCTCAAAAATACAGTTCAAAACACAATTTGAACGCCTGAGGAGGAGGCGCCGTTAGCTTGTATAAATAATCTGAGTATAAATTGACAGTTCCACAGGCAGTATAAGGTTAACTTCAGAATGCAACAACTTTATTTGAAAATACAACATAGAATACACCAGAAGTACAGCAGGCCTTGCTGGCACATGACTAGATCTGAAAATTCAACAGAATACTATCACTTGCATCATAACACAGGAATTTTTAAAATCATATCACTATGTTTCAGCCATGCATGTCGTCAATAACTTCGTGTTAACTGTCCATGTAAAAACTTGTACTGCTGTCAGGAAGCAAGAAAACAAGGCAAATATTAGTATATGAGATTGAAGGAACAAAAACTGGACACTTGTGTTCAGATCCACATTGGACACTACATAAAAAAAGCTTTGCACATCAATGTGCAGCATTAGAGCAGGTCAATAAAGACGTTGCCAATGCAATGTAGCCGATGCAAAGAATATAAAAAGTATTGGCTATAGGTGAACGTAAAAAAGAAGACTGGACCACAAGGCCATGCATGCATGCAGCCCATCTATACCTGAGCAACGTTTCCTTAGTGTTAGCATTGACCACCACTGGCATCAAAAGACAACTTGTTGCTCTTACAAACATCAGACAAAGCTTAACCAGGAGATGTGCGAAGTGCTGGCTTGTGGGCCAAATGACAAAAGGCTGGAAGTGGTTATGCTTACAGCATAGTGAACTCTCAGTTTAGATCCTTTTGACAATGCAAACGTGAACATTTTTTATTAAAATTACTACATGACACATTTTACTATCTAGCTAACAATGTCAAGGATGGGATTCAAACTTCTTGAATGCACTACCTATTTAAAATAAATATTGAAAAAGGTCATTTGGGCACTGCTATGCAGAGTACTGCACAATTACGTTATCATCTAGAGGCTAGCAGTTAGAATAACTCAGTGAAAAAGAAAGGCCGCCATAATTCACATTGCACGAATTTAAGAATTTTGAGCAGCTAAATAAAATACTTGTGCACAATACTAAATGCCACTTGCATGAATGGATGTATTACCTCAGTAATTTTCAATAAAACAGTTATAGAAAGGCATGCAACTGTAATGCACAAAGTGATGCATCTGTTCACCACCTCCTGGCAACAAGTGAACATTAATGCAAGGTGAAAATTGTTAACTAGACTTTGAATCAAATCACATTCTTTTTCTTCAGAAGAGCAAAGAAACACTTCAATCTGTTATTTATGAGCCCTCTAGGCACAACATTGCTGGGAAGCACAAGTTTCTGCATCAGCGCCAGGAATGGTGCAAATGCATATGGATAATCGAGGTTCTTGATGTAGTAGGTTAAAATACAATAAATTACAGCTAGCTCCAGGCTGCCGTTCGAGACCCAAATTATTTCTTGCCTGCTGCCAGCATAAACACACGTTTGTTCGCTGCATGTGTAGACGTGGGGAGCTGCAATCTGGATATCACCACTGGGCAGTGGAGCCTACAAGGACACTTAGAGCCTATAAACATTCGCCTATCAAACATTAAATATGCACAGCATAATGTGAACTGACGAAGTAAAATTTATCAAAAACGTGCAGTACTGCAGATGCAGAGCACAACTCAACCCGAAAGAGCCCAACCATTCTACATCAAGGAAAATTAGAACTGGCTCACCTTTAGCTCTCATTAAAGCATGCAGGAAAAAGCAATGAAATGTTATTTTACCGAAAGTAATCAGTATAATACCAATTTTCGTTTGTTTGCTCAACTATATACAACTGAAATCTCACTAAAGGATACTACTGTTTAGCGCGTAATTATGCCCTGTTCCCACAAGATACGCATTAACGAGATTTCACCAGGTAAATTGGTGAAGCATCGCACACTTCATGAGCTGGCTGTGTGCACGTTCCGTCCGACAGGATGTCTCTTACGGTTTTTGCTTACCTCACCTTTATTAACTTTGAAATGCAATAAATCACATTTAAATTAAATTGTTAAATATAAATTAACAATTTCATCTAATTTCATTAATTTGCTCCTTCTCTACATTTTGTGCCTTCATGTGTTAATTATCGTGTAGTCTAGCTAAACGGAAGTAGTGAATAAAAAATAGCACCAAAATACTACCATACCTCAATTTAAGCGCATATAAAGTATGAGCAATGCCTCCATCCTTAGTATTATTTCAGGGGAAGAAAATCTAAGGCGACAACATTAAATCGTGTAATGATGCTCCGCTCGACTCGCACCACTGACCAATACAAATGATAATGCTACAATATAAGTACTGAACAGGAACACAGATGTGAGTAAAAGTAATCACAAGGTGAATGCAGAAAGCTTTCTGGACGATATGTGAAAAGTTTACAAATGAGTGTAATATTTAGTATCGTTACATTTGAGATGTTTTCCTTATGAACTAGTAAATTATATTTCACATCACATACCTTGGCCGCATTCAGTATCGCGGATCTCTTTGTCCATGGCAACCACTGGGCTGTCAAGTGGGGGCTCTTGCACATGGGACTACGGTGCGGAGTCTGGAACAAACAAGTGAAAACAAAGCACCCAATAAAACCAATTCTTTCCTGTATGCGCTATGCATTTACCTTTAGAGCAGCCAGGTTGTGATTCTTGCACAGGCATTCAGGCCGATTCATTTTCTATGGAGGCACCAACTGGGACAGTCCTCTCTAAAGCAAAAAAAAGAAAAAAAAATATATATAGATCCCACGCACTGTGGGAATCGATGCAAGCAAAGCTTTCTGTGCTGTTTGCGTTCAGTGGCAATATTTGGCGGTGATGTTGACGGCCTACGACAGTCGTCATGCGATGGTAAATGTTACCTTACGTGCACCACTTGTGTTTGCCTACGTAGTACACCAAACAGCGAGGCGTGTTTGCTCGAGGCATTGTTGTGCGCCATTGTTCGTATGCTGCAAGCAATTTAGCACTGCCATTCTTCACACGGGCGCATGGCATCGTGGCTGAAATGTTTATTTGCTCGACAGCCGCTTGCGTGTTGTCGTCTTGACGCTGCGGTACTGAGTGCAGCTTTGCGTCTGCACGCCTGCATCAGTTGTCATCATGTACAAACTTGCAGGGTGTTTATTTTTCAGAAATAGCAGAAACGTGCCGTTTCATTCTTAAACTAACATTTTTACAGTTTCTCCGCAACTGTTGCCATGTCTTGTAGCGACTCTTTTATTTAGGCGACCCGAAATGAAGCATGCTTTCTGGTGGCGTCTTTCCATTCTTCCACATCATACTATGTATGCAAGGCGCCATGAGCGAATATCAACTATTATTCATCCGTTTGGTCAGGACGTTGGGTTTACAAATTTTCTGTATTATCTTTCCATTGACTATCTCCCCTCTGGAAATTTGCACGTGAGTACAAAAGCGCTGCAGCTTCTACAATGCTTATACCGCAGGCTAACGCGTAATTACAGCGCTCCAGAGGTAATTGTGTCGATGGCCGAGGAGTTTCAGAGGACATTGTGACGACTAAAGAACTCCAGAGGGCATTGTGGCGACGCCCGCGCAGTTCTTGCTGGAAAGGGCTCACAGACGTCACTCCCGCGTCCCTACTATGTACAAGTACAATGTAATTTCTCGTACACTGCGTACATTATGTACATTACGTACTCAACCACTCCCCGACGCCGCGTGCAGGTCAGCGACAGCAGCAGCAGTAGAAAAGCCGAAGGAAGTGGCAAAAAAAAGCTTCGCTTTAAAATATTTGATACACTAGGCAATCAAAAAAGCTTTGGCCAACATTCCACATTATACTAACCATATTGCACTGAGGAGACTAGATGTGCAAGCTTCCACAGTTTCATGTGACACTGAGGCCTCGAACAACGGTGCCTGGCACATTGCATTGCACCTTTGCCTCGGCTGCATTTTTCGTTTCTGAAATTATAGACGCAACGAAACGACATCATTAGTGTTCACAAAGTAATGCAGAGCGCTGTGCAGAGCTGTAGGCAAAAAAAAAAAAGACGCGTACATAAGCAAAATTCGTGCGAAAGCTACACAACATGTATTCTCTGAAACAACGCTGTATATAATTATACATCATTGTGCGAAATTGGAATGCAAGTTGTAAGAGAAGGGGTGACGTTGCGGTAAAAAGAGAATTGTGTATTCTTCGCAGTTAGTCAATGCTAACCACCGATTCTTACGTTAAATTACTGGCCCGTTTGACTAAAAGAAAATAAAAAACACGCATTTTTACCCAAAAAGCGAAGCACTAATAGCGATAGCAAAGCATTAGACCACTACTCAAACTAAGGTACGTAGTTTTACCTGCCGTAACAGTAATCATTAGCTTACTAATAACAATGGTGTCACGCGAGCACAGGCATTAATGAACATATCTCATTTGACGACCGCGAACAATCGCTATCAAGTTGACTTGAAGAACGCAGAGGGGAGCGAACGTTTGTTTTGTTGCTCCCTTAAACGCGTCTCCGAACTTTTGAGATTACGCGACCTCCAGCACTACTCGCACCGAAAGAAAGCAGAAATGCAACCACGAACCGCCTCGGCTTGCCCGAACTCTGCACACACCGCAGATTACCTCCAGGCCAGGGCGCGGGCAGTCACGCACCACCACAGCATGGCTAACGGAGGGTGCACGAGGCGAGTTGTGCAATACTGAACGATTTCTGTCAAGCACATCAGCCCAAAGCACGGCGTCAGTACAAGAAACGTATTGTTGAGGTCATTTAGTTGCCCTGACACAACTCATCCCGCCGACAAGCTCAATATTTTAGAAAGGTCTAATCCAATATTTGCACAAAATGACAACATGACAACATCGAATTTAGCTCAATGTAAATCGAAGAGCATAAAGAAGCAAACATATCAACAATAACCTTTTTCAGAAACACTTACGCGAAGCGAGAGCATGCATCATGTCAAATGTTGAATTGCGAACTATAAAGAATTCACGTACTATCCACCCAAAAATAATTTAAAGCAAAAGTTCTGCTTACCGAGATCACATATTTTTCCGTGTGCATTTGGGACGTGGTCACAATAGTCACACCTCACCAGGTTGTCACTTTCCGACAGGCGCAGAATGGTGTATCGCTTGCACTCACAACCCGGCTCGTTGCAGCGACCGCGCAACACACCGAAAAGGTCTCTGCTGCACAAAGGCATGAGGGTGCAGAGGATGGCGCAAGTTCCCAGTAGAAGCGGTAATAACTACTGCAGACTTCAAGTGGTGGCAGCACACAATGGTGATCGGGTGGTATCCAAACAAGTCAAATATAATGGCCGTCTCAGAACGACAACAACGACAGGACGACAGCGCGCTAACCACTCCCGCCGGCTCCGAGCCTCCCGCTCCCGCTTAAAATCTTCCCAGCGTGCAACTCGAGCTATCTCGATTGGGCCGAGGAGGAGAGATGATAGCACCGTGGATGGCCGCGCTCCGGTGTGGCTGATGCCTGGTCGCTGCCGCCATGTTAGAAAAAGGCACTTAGAGGCACAAGCAAAAATGAAAAAAAAAATGAAAACAAGCAATGAATTACAGAAATAAATGTCAGAGGTGCCAGTGATGTTATTGGTGTGATGGTGGAAGCATTTCGTGTTTGGACAGTGGTAAAGATTTCATTTCTCAGTTGGCGGCTTCACACATTTAACGCTCTTTTCATCTGTCTATGTCTCCTAAAAAAGACAACGGAGCGGATGGCGCTCGCTTGTATGTGAGTGTAGCGGCATCCTGTTCATTTCACTGAACGTTTGGCGCGTTTCGTGTCTGCTGTAACTTAAATTTGCGGTCGTTGTAATGCCAATCTTCGGCACAGCTTATAATGCCCAAAGAAAGTTGGCAGTGGAATCAGTTGCTACAAGCTTTTAAAACATCCTAAGTGCAATGCAGAATGGTTCGCCGACATGTAGGTTGTTTATTTAAAAGCAGTTACGCCGGTCGCGTAGCGCGTACCGCATCCCCAGCTCCCTCGCCGCGCGTTTATACTTCAGTACGCACGCTGCCTAGCTGGTACCGCGTGTCAGCATGGTTTTCTTATGCACGCGCTTCTTGCACACTAACTATTAACCTCATCTTGAGCGCTTATGGTTGAATTAAGCATGGGAAATTTTTGGTTGACAGCATCAAGGCAGTGCAGGGAATGAAACGAACCCGGTTAAAGGCAGAAAATGTATGCAGACAACTGAAAGGTTCTGAGCAGGGACATTTTAGTAGACAAGTTGAATTATATTGATATGTGATAGAACCATCCAATGTTTTCAACAACCTTTTACTGAAAGACCCAACGCGTTCGTGTGCTTTTCATTTGCTGTTCTTCCTCGCCTCGTACATGAATTTTGTTAAAACATATTCACTTTTTCTAAAGAAACTCGCCCGCTATTGTTTCTCGTGTTGAAATACCGATGTTCCATGCCTGTCTCATGGTGGCTAGAATGCGTGCGAGAGCAGGGGGCTTCCGTCACGTTCGACCACTGGGTTTCGGCAGGCAGTGCACGCCACATCATTCGATGACACAGTCTTCGTTGCTGATATTTCAAATAAGGTTGTGTGCCAAGTATGGAGGGTCGTCAAAGAACAGCGCGCAGATGAACTTGCAAGTGCGATCATGCTTGATTTATTTTTTGGTTTTAAATCGTGAAAAATGTAACTGCTTGGCTGACAGAAATTAAGACCGAATACAGCCCGAACTGCCGAAGTCCTACGTTTGTAATAACCAGATCATAAATGCAGAGCACGAACACATTAGGATACATTTATCAGCAAACGTCCAATCCATGATGTAGGTCTCCTCACTGATGCGCTGCAGTGTTCTTTAGAGGTTAAAATCTAAAGGTTACAAGGCGCTTTGCGCTGAATTAACCTTTAAATCCGTCAATTTTGACTCTTGTAACCTATAGATATATATATACGTAACAACATTTAATTAAAACATCAACATATTTCGCATGTAACCTTTATTTTATAAGTTACTCGTGATTACAGGTTACCATAAAAGGTACCGTGCTAAGAGTGTAACGTACCTTCTTTTTCTCTTTCTTTCTTTCAGTTTTTTCTTGCTTCGACCCATATCCGCAGTAACAGGTGACAGACCTTGGTGAGTGAAACGGCCTTCCCCAACAACGAGGGGTCGACAGGAAAGCCCCACGACGATCGGCTTACGCCTGGGGGTGGATTCCCTCCGCCGTGTATACACACACACGCAGGCACATCAGGGCGCGTCCAGACAGCCCCCGAGCGGTGTTGCTCCTTTCTCTCGGTTTCCCCTTCGTGTGTGTGTGAATGGCGAGTCGGAGCTCCTCGTACGCTGGTTTCATTCACGGGGTCCCGGACCCCCGGTTCCATTCACTGTGAATGGAACCGCTCCTTCCGGTGTGGAAGCCACCTGGCGTGTCCTCCTTGCCACGTCGCCTTCCGAAACGAGGTCGCCGTCTTCCCAGACAGCCGAACCACACCGTCTACGGTTCGCGGGCGCGTGGTTTGCACTGACGTTTAAACGTATACTCGTAGCGAGAGCTCCGTGCGCAACTTGCGCAACAAACGCTGCTTCATGCTCTCTTGCCCGGTGCAATGAAGTTTCCGTGCGATTTGCTTCCACGGTGAAGCTGATAAGGAGCACCGAGGCTTATCGCAAAGCTTGTGACAGTCATAATGAAAAATTGAGGAATTTGGCGCACAGCGCCGCTGGGATTATGTTGGCAACGCATTAATAAAAAAAAAGTCAGTGTTCTCTATGGGCGCGCGCGCGTGTTTGTATGAGAGTAAGTTATATTTAAGCCCCTTTTTACGCTTGGGTGATCTGCAGTCGATAGGTCATTGTGACACACCGGGATGTCGCAATCACAGTTTTTGTACGTCGACGATATGCCAAAAACTGTGAGAGCAATTAATGTCGCAGCTCTCACAATTCGGATTCGATTAGGTTCGAGCAAGTTGATTACTCGTTTGCAGGCTATGTTGCGCTTAAATTATCTTTCCGACTTGTTTATAATACGAATGCATGCAACTCTGGGCGCTGGATTGCATCTGCTTGCGTACGCGTCCGCTTGGGTCTCAGCAAAACTCAAGCGTGACCATGTGTTTGCCCAGCCGCTTACGTGCTCTAATATAAACCTCTCGATTATATTAACACGGTGTCCTACTGGGCTAGCAGGGACATACACCGACTGTTTCGGTGAGCACGGACGTTGCACATGTAGGCGCGGCAGAGAGGAAACGAGAAAACCGCTGCGGTCTCCTCGTTTCCTTTCTCCAGCGCGTGGCTTTGTATACACAGGAAACATTTGCTGCGTAGTAGCGTTACACTGCCCGAACCTGGCACGAGCTCGCGTCTCAAGCAGACGGCGAGCTTTTAATGCGTAAGCATTCTAGGGCTACACTCCTTCCACGGAAATCTGCCCGTCCGTCTCTCTGTAACCCGTGACACTATGCGCTCCATAGCTTTACATCGGGACCTACGGAGGTATATATGAGAATGCCCTGCGACGACGTATCACTACTTAGATTTATGATTACCACTATATGACTAAAAATAATGCGTACGCACTATCTGACAACTCCCACGAGTTAGTTCATGCAGTATTCTTTTTTTTTTCTTTTTGTAGTGGGCTTCTTCTCGGGTCACCGACGCGTTGAGCCCCCGCATACAACGCGGTGCCGCGCAACCTGGTGACGTCACTGGCTCGACCTTCCTTCTCATTGCTTCTGTAGAGGGCGAAGAGAAATCTTCAAGAAGCGCAGCAAGCGGCTCAGCTCGACGCACGCTCGTGCGTGAGGAAGCCACTGTTAGCGCCGTCGAGCGACCGCATTACGCGCGCAAGAACAAACGGTGCTGCGGCACGCGCGACCTTGAAGGTGCGCCGCCACGTTACTGCTCTTGTAATCGGAGGAGCTTGCGCGAGCGCATTAAGTCCGTAGGCTTCCGTCAGGGACGCCATGCGGTGTTTCTCTCGCTTCCTGGTCTCCCGTGGAAATAGTATCTATCTATCTATCTATCTATCTATCTATCTATCTATCTATCTATCTATCTATCTATCTATCTATCTATCTATCTATCTATCTATCTATCTATCTATCTATCTATCTATCTATCTATCTATCTATCTATCTATCTATCTATCTATCTGCTGCTTCCATAATCATCCTGGCGATCTGATTTGGGCGCTTAATTAGCTACAACCAACGCCTTTTAATTCGGTATCGTTCGTCATCGGCATAGGCCCACGGCAGCCTGGACTAGGGATGCCGCCCATTTTAGATGATTCCACTGTCGGCCCATGTTTATGAATAAAGTTTATTCCTTCTTGATTCGTCACGCGTGTTCGCCGCTAAAAAAAAACGAAATGAATCGCAACCACAAACTTATCCCACTTTTACGCAATAATATACTCTGGTTATGGAGTCGAGCACGCCCGAAATATTTATCCTGAAAGTCCCGTAATCGTGTACCCTAAATATGAGACGTCGCACTGACGTAGCGGCGCGAAATTCAAAACAGGGAAGTTGGGCCTTCATTTTCTCCAGCAGTAATCAGCCTTCTCGCGCGATGTAAATTAAAATAGTGGTTTGAAAGAAGACCTTATCTAAACTGGTGTGTTGATGCTTAGTGATCTTTTGCGTACAAACTGCTTTGCACTGTCAGTTCAGTTCAGCGTACTACATACGTAATCAGATTTCTTTATACGTCGTTAGAAGATATGTACACCATAAAACTTAATCTCAATATCCACACAAACTAGTGCAAGTTTATTTGTAGAAATTACACGACAAACTGAATATTGTAATGACAAGAATAATTTACAAACGCGTAGGAAAACTTACGAAATCTTACATTTCCAGATGTGGGAAAGCTGAAGCGGAGGTTAGCAGCACTTGTTCTCAGGGCTACTCTCGTAGGCCCTCCCAGTGCCGCTGGATACTTGTGGCACTATGTTATCTGCTCCGCAGACGTCGAATGCGATTAGCACTAGTGCTGGTAAGCGCTCACATGCGTGCCTCTTTTATGCGTCGTCGTCGGCGTCCCAGAATGCGAAGAAAGAAACTGCGCCTACAGAGCTGGTGGACTAAAAGCTTAAGAGGCGTGGTTCAGCTATGGTTTTCTGTTTCGATTCTGTTCTCTTGCAGATACACTCGTACGTCGCCAGCTGCCCTAAGGAGTGCAGAGTGCAAAACAAAAGCAAAAGAAAAAAAAGAAAGAAAAGCAAACCAAAGAAGGAAACTAGCCCCCATGCACGCATCGTCGCTCGATGCCACTGGTCACCGTACCCTGTCCCCCGTCCAAAAAGCCGCCTGCGCCACTCCGTCTGTCCACGCACACAACACTCGCCCTTCCTTGGGCTTTGCCTTAACTTCTTGTTCTTCCTTCTTTATTTTTTTTTCGGCTTTCCTCGTCTCTTTTACGACGCGGCACCCAACTCGGCCCTTTTCCCTCTGCCGTTCCTCCACTCTTCGACGCCTCCCGGTTTAACTGTCCCGACCTTCGCCTTGACACACGACCTCCGTTTATCTTCCGTTTACATTCAGCAGCCACACCAGCACCGTGTGGCGCGAAGCAAACGGCGCCAAGCGCACAGGAAGACGGTGGCCCACTGACTCCGGCGATAAGGTCTTCCCGGCCGAAGGCCAAGGACGGCGTCGTTCTTCGGGAAGGCCTCGCCGTGGCAAAAGGGGGCCTTATAAGACAAAAATACCGTCTGAACAAAGAGGTTGGCATTCTTGTTTAACGCGGTGGGGTTTGTGGAAGCAAGGACAACGGCTGCAGCGAAGGGGTACGGATACGCCCGCTCTGCTCGTAGCAAACCGTGACGTGGCAGTCACTGCTTCACGCCGAATATAGTGGATCGGACACGGGAGCGTTGGCCTCTTCCACGTCTCTTGCTCACAAGGCAGACACGCAGGGATGCGGGAAAGCAGGCAACGGGCGGCGAAGCCACAACAGTTTTTTTTTTTTTTTGGATGGGTCCACGTCACGGCCTGGCTGGAGCCCGTTTTTGTCGAATTTGGTGAATAACGTTGCGGTGTGTGGGCATTTGCTGACCGAGTGGGGTGTTCCTCGTGACCTTTCGACCTACTCTCTCGCATTCTCTCTCATTTGAGACTCAAATCAACTGGGTGGCATTACCTATAGTGCTACGGATTGTTTAGCACTAAAAACGACAGCCTTTTCACTTAAAGTGTACAAATGCTTTTTTTTCCCCGCGCCGATATTGATGTCAGTCGAGGTATAATCGATTACACTATGTTGAAGATTCCGTGAATTCCTAGTCGCTAGGCTTGTCGGTGCTGTGCCGCTTTGCCGCCTCCCCACCCGGGAGTCATATTGAACGACCGGGGTCTCCCTTTCATCGGGGAAACCCTTCTCGCACTAACCCTTTCCAAGACAAAGCGACGTCGCGGCGAAGAAAGCAAGGTGAGGGGGACCCACGCCAGAAGACGCTATGCCGGTCATGGACTGCCGGCTACCTCAGAAACACATCTACTCTTCCCGGCCCGCTACCACCTCCCAGCACTGGCAAGCTTGCTTTAATAGAGACCTTTAGCGTGTCCGGTATCCGGGCAAGCGCGGGCGGTGTTCCGGTTTAGCGGGGGCGTCAAGGTGAGCGGCCCGATCGGTGGCGCCAGCTGGTGGCGCAAAGCTCAACCACACAAACACAGAGCTAATTACTGTATTCTGCTTAGCTGCTGGCGTAAATTTTCGACAGTGGCATAATCGTGTTCACAATTACGCCGCTGCCAAAAATTTGCACGAGTGGCGAAGCAGGGTATGGTGAGTTACGGCAGTTTTAGCTATGCGTTTGTCTGGTTGAGCTCTACAACACCAGGCGGCTTCACCGCTCACGTTTACGCCCCGACCATCCGGTAATCCGCCCAAACCGCTCCCGTTTACCGGAATAGCGTACTAGCTAAACGTCTCTAATATGTGTACTCAAACGGGCTCCTAGATCGCCAGTAGACTTCGGCCTCCCATGGCCTCTGCCTCGCGCGCCGGCCATCGCCCCTGGATGATGCTGACGTATGCTGCCTGAAACCTACTCTCCCTTTCCCCCTCTATCCTCTCATTTTTCATTCCCCGCTCCCATCCCCAGTACGCTGCGCCGTGCTCCCATATGGGCTGCAGAATTGAGCGTATTTTCCTTCTCCCAAATCACGAAGAAGAACAAGCAATCGAGCGCCCGAAGAAGAAACAGCATCCGATAGCTTTTGAAATAGTCAAAATTGTAATTATGTAAATTAACTTCGTGTAATACATAAAAGAAAGCTTAGCGTCATCGAAACATTATTGAGCATCGACGGCGCGCTAGGACGGTGAAATATTCTGATAGTGCAAATAGCATTGGAAGTCCGACACGTTGTATTCACCCCACACGAAAACGTTCAGGTATCGCCATTTGCTCACCTTTCTACACCGGAAGTGGGAACACGAAATAGAATTCGGTGAAGCGTCTGTTCGCCAATCACGTGTCTGGAGTTTTCCCTTTTTGTTCGCTGTGCAATCGTACGCTTTCAAAATAAAGTTCAGTTGCAAGTTAGCGCTTGGCGTCCTGTCGTCACCGTTTCCTTCTTTGTGCTTCGAGAACTGAGAGAGAACTGAGAACAGCGAGAACTGAGGTTTCAATAATTATGTCGGCCGTCATGACGGCGGCTCGAGTAACGAAGGAAGAAGCCAAAGCAGACACCATCTGCACGAACGCGCAGCAAAACATCATCGTGGTCAGCAGCCCGGACGAGAGGCGTGCCACGCTATACTCTAAGGTCAAAGCCCTTAACATAGGAGGCAGGACATTCGAAGTCAGCGCCTACCGAACGGCGCCGGACGGCACGGTCAAGGGAGTCATCCGAGGCATAGCCGTAGACGACTCCCCGGAGGAGATAGCCGAAAACATCGTGAACCCGTGCAACCCCCTAGCGGTGGAGGCGCACAGAATCGGCAATACAACCACGGTGATAGTACTCTTCGCAGGACAGAAAGTACCGAACTACGTCAAGTATGGCTCGATATTAGTCAGGTGCGGGCTTTACCGCAAGCACTTTGACGTGTGCAGGCAATGCGGCAAGGTCGGCCATAGAAGAGACGTATGCCCGAATCCTGACACCAGAGTGTGCTTCGGCTGCGGAATCGTGAATCCCAGCGAGGATCACAAACGCGAATGCAAGCCCAAGTGCAAGCTCTGCGGGGGACAGCATCCAACGGGCGAGAGGGAATGCAAAAACAAGTACAAGATACCGTACGTGGTCAAAAAACGGCAATGGGAACGCAAGATGGAAGCCATGCAGCAACAACCAGATCCGGAAAGCTTTCCGCCGCTGCGAGCGCCGTCTGCCGATAGACTCCGCGGGGAATCGAGGCAGCGCGACAGCAGCCGCAAGAGGGACAACAGCAACGGAGGCAGGAGCGCCAGCCGCCACAGACCGTCGCAGTCGCAGTCGAGGGAGAGAGTCGCCTGGGCCGACGCAGTCAAGGCAAACATGGCAGAGAAGAGACAACCACCAGCGCAAAACGCCGCGAAGACGATCCAAGAAGAGAACGGGATGGTAAAAGCCCTGAGAGACGAGAACGAGATGCTAAAGCGGAGAATCGCCGAACAGGACGCCACCATCAAGGAAATCAACGAGAAGCTAACGACATTACTTGCGTTGCAGCAACAGCAACAGCTGCTGCCGAAGCCCGCACAAGAGAGGAAACAAGAAGAGATAACCGAGGACGAACCAGAGGTCGAGGTGGACCCGAGAGCCACGAAAGAGGCGGGACCGGCTCCCAAGAGGAGAGCCATAGAGGGCGCCAAGGAACGAAAGATAATGGAGAGAATCGAAAAACAGGACGACAGACTCGACCGTCTTGAGGCGACCAGCAAGGTAACCAACGAACGCCTCACTGGGCTAGCGCAAACAGTTCAGCAGATGACAACAAACATACAGAGCACGATCCAGAACATGATGGCGCAGATGCAAGCACAGCTGCAGACGCAGATACAGACACAAATACAAGGTATGGAAGCACAGATCATCGCCAAACTGCAGCAATCATGGACGGGACCGCACGTACAGCAGCATCCACACCACCAGTGAGAGACCTCTTGGTCTGGCACTGGAACTGCAATGGCTTTACCGGCAAGAGAGCGGTGCTGCAGCAACACTTGCAGCAACTAACGAGGAAACCAGACGTCATAATGATTCAAGAAACACACAGCGAAGGAACGCCGAGACTGCCGGGCTACCGGTCGCACGACAGCCCGCCGAGCAAAAGGGACACGTCCAAGGGCAAGGGCAGAGGGGTCTGCACCTTCGTTAGGAAAGGGATCACCTTCATGGAACACGAAACGATCGGCAGAAGCGCCATCGAACACTGCACGGTGGAAGTAATCACGGGAAAGAGGAGGAAGGAGAGCACTTTCCTGGTGAACGTCTACAGCAATCCGTCCCACGGACAACAGAAATTCAAGGCACTCTTCCACAAAGCGAGTTCAGTCGCGGGGAGCAATACGCTCGTAGTGTGCGGAGACTTTAACGCTCCGAGCCAAGACTGGGGCTACCACAGAACGACGGTCAAGGGGAGAGAGCTGATGCAAGACGCCACCGACGTGGGACTGAACCTAATCACGGATCCGGCCTTTCCCACCAGGATCGGCACATCGGTTACGAGAGACACCACTCCGGACCTTACCTTCGTCAAAACTGACGGAGGATCGAGAGAAGCAACATGGAGAAACACAGGCCAAGAGCTGGGCAGCGATCACTACATCGTAGAGGTCGTCGTACCGCTCGAAGGCCAAGGCAACAGCGGCATAAGGAAGCATCGCATTACGGACTGGGACGCCTTTCGAAAGGCGCTACCCGCGGTGCAACTGGACATTACAGACATCGAGCAATGGGCGGCCAACGTCGTTGAGACGACGGAAGGAGCCACCAGAGAGCTGGAGACGGACGAACGGATAGACAAGATGGACAGTCGGCTGGCCCACCTGATAGAAGCCAAGCAGTCCATAAAGGCGAGGTGGCAGAAGCGACGAACCAACCGAAGTCTAAGGAAGAAGATCGCCGAGCTCAACAGGCAGATCGAGGTCCACTGCAGGGTGCTATGCACCCAACAGTGGAACGAGGCCTGCAACGAAGCCGACGGACAGATGCACAAGGGCAAGACGTGGAACATGCTGCGGCACCTCCTCGACGAAACCAAGACCAAGGGCCACCAACAAAACAACCTGGCCAGGATCCTACACAAGGCGATCTGCGAACACGGGGAGGACGAGGTCAAGAGGCGCTTGGACGCCAAGTACCTACCGACCACCCCCACGGAAAGACACCCAGATTACCAAGGCAACGAGAACGAGACGCTAGACCGAGACATCCAGACGTGGGAAGTCAGAGTTGCCCTGCAGGATCTCAATGGCAGGTCCGCCGCGGGTCCCGATCGAGTGACCAACAGAGCGCTCAAGAACCTCAACGAAGCGGCCATCGAAGCGCTCACGAACTTCTACAACAAGTGCTGGCAAGAAGGAAGGCTGCCCAAGCAATGGAAAGCAGCCAAGACGATCCTCATCCCCAAGCCTGGCAAGCCGCCCAACATAGAGAACCTCAGGCCGATCTCGCTGACTTCGTGCGTGGGAAAGGTCCTCGAGCACGTTCTCATGAACAGGTGGCAGCGTTACCTGGAAGAATCGGAGCTTTACCCAAATTCCATCATCGGGTTTCGTAAGAAGCTCGGGACGCAAGACGCCATGATCTTACTGAAGAACGAGATCATCGACGATACGACGGGCACCAATGACAACAGAGCCATACTCGGGCTGGACTTGCAGAGCGCCTTCGATAAAGTGAGGCACTCGGCTATCTTGGCCCAAGTATCCAGGCTAAACATGGGCAGAAGGACTTACCAGTACATCAAAGACTTCTTGACGGAACGGACCACCGAAATCTGCGCGGGAGACCTGAAGCTCGAAGAGAAGAAGCTGGGCAGCGTGGGAACTCCGCAGGGCTCGGTGATCTCCCCGCTACTCTTCAACCTCGTGATGATCGGGGTGGCCAACCGGCTAAAAAGAGTAGCGGGAGTCCGGCACACCATCTACGCCGACGACGTTACGCTATGGGTACCGGGAGGAAGCGACGGACACATCGAGACAACGCTGCAAGAAGCGGTGAACGCCATCGCGGAACAGCTGGGCGGGTCTGGACTCGTTTGCTCTCCGGCCAAGTCAGAACTGCTGGTGATTCCACCGACAGGAGCGGGCAGGAAAAGAAAGAATATGGAAGCCAAGTACGAGCGTCCCAAGATTACGGTCAAGACAGCGGGAGGACAGGTAATACCGGAGGTCGAGAAGATTCGAGTGCTCGGGCTGCTCATCCAGCGAAACCATGTTAACGGTGAAACTGTCAACAAGCTCGTGGGCAAAGCGGCCGCGGCAATGAGACTCATCAAGAGGGTGTCCAACAGAAGAGCGGGGATGAAGGAGGAGAGCCTGACTAGGCTCGTTCAATCCTTCGCAGTTAGCCACATAACGTACGTTGCCGCCTTCCACAACTGGAGGCCGAGCGAACGTAAGAAGATAGACGCCACCATACGCAAGGCGTATAAGGCGGCACTCGGCCTCCTCGGGAGCACGAGTACCGAAAAATTCATGGCGCTGGGAGTCCACAACACGCTGGACGAAATAGCCGAAGCACAGAGAACGGCGCAACTCGAGCGTCTCTCTGAAACGAGAACCGGAAGACAGATACTGCGGGACCTTGGCCTCGAGCCGAGGGAAGGCAACCAGCAGGAAGACGTACCTATACCGGATAGCATCAACAGAAAGCTCAGGGTCTACCCGATCCCGAGGAACGTGAACCCCGAGCACAACAAGGAGCGGAGGTTGGCGAGGGCCAGGGCTCTCGTGGACCTCCACGCCAGAGAAGAAGGCGCCGTCTACGTGGACGCGGCGGAGTATCGAGGGAGCAGCGACGCATACGCGGTGGTGGCTGTCGGGGCATCGACGGGTGCAACGAAGACCGCGGCGAGCGTCCGGACTCGAGAGGCCCACCGAGCGGAGGAGGTGGCCATCGCCTTGGCCATCTCCGACCCCGGATGCACTACAGTGTTGTGTGACTCTAGAACGGCAGTGAAGAACTACGCCAAGGGTAGGGTATGTAGTGAGGCCGCGCGCATACTGCGCAATGCCGAACACATCGAACACAAAAGAGCTGTGGTGATCAAGTGGTTTCCGGCCCATATGGGCAGTGACGTGTCGGAACGCGGGAACGTGAACCACAACGAGACGGCCAACTCAGCCGCGCGAGGACTAACCAACCGCGCAGCTGCAAGCACGGCCGACTCGGAGTGTTGGTCGTGGTGCAGTGCCAAGGACAAGATGACCACCTTCAACGAAATAGTGAAGTGGTACAGACTTAACAGACAGACTATGCCGCCACCTCACCCGGGGCTTACCCGGAAGGAGGCAGTGCTATACAGGCAATTACAGACGGGGTCCCTGCTCACCCCGGTGCTAGCTAAGCACGTGTGTCCGAGCGTGTACGCAAGTGACGTGTGTAGACTGTGCGCTAAGGAGAGAGCCACCGCGGCCCACATCCTTTGGGACTGTAGTATAAATCCGCGAGAAGCCAGCGAGAAGACAACGATCCCGCCGCAGCTAGAGGCTGCAACGAGGAGCTATGACCAAGAGACACAACTCAAGGCCGTCCAGCAGGTCTCGGCAGCTCTAGAGAGGCAGCGACCGCGCGAAACCGAGGAGAAGGGAGCAGCACCCCCAGGAAGGGGGCGGCGACCCTCTCGGATCCCCGGAAGTAGCGAGGCACGCAGACCTCGAGGAGCACAATGCACGAGACTGACGTAGTGGCCACGTCGCGGTGAAAGCTTGTCCTCCCTGCGTGGAGGGAGCCTAACCGACTCTGCAGGCAGTTTCACTAAAGTTGTTCTCTCTCTCTCTCTCTTCGAGCTGCCAATCAGCCCGCTCTCAAGTGTTGCGTAAAAAGAAGTTTAATAAAATGTGCTCCTATTCCCAAGGACAAGGATCGTTAGTCGTACTAACTAAAGGATTGCCGTCTTGCCCCCAACAAACGCTATATAGGAGCGGCGGTCCTTGCTGGTGAGTTTGTTCATAACCGCACAGGACGTATATCACGTTCGGCTGCCAAAAACCTTGACAATGAAAAAACAGCGCGAAGAAAAGACGCAACGCCAGCAACGGAAACAAACCAAACAATACGTACTGCTGTCTGTGCACTCCATTCAATCGGATCGCTTTCTTATGGCTGCCGTAATCACCCTCAGTGACGTGCTTGAGCGAACAATAGCGTCGGTCTGCGGCGGCCATTTCTGAGCTAGAGCTTCACCCTCACATACAAGCCGCCTGTTGTACAGTCGCCAGTGAGCGTCGGGAAGAATGCCCTTCACGGTCCGTTCCTTTTTTTTTTTCGCACACCTTGGGGCGTGTCTCGCATTTGGAGCTACAGGACATTCTCGCCTGGGGTTTGCGTTCAACGAAGGCATTTGTAGTACATTAGAACATGCACTTTGGATATGCATATTTTGAAGACAAGGTTTTTCTTTGGCTACGTAACACGGGCTTAGTGTACGGGTGATCTGGGTATCCATCTGGCCTCTCGGTCAATAAACGGCGCTTTAGCGCCTCCGGAGAGTCGTAGCGAGTAGCAAGAGGCATCAGAACATAGGTTTCAGCGAGACAAGAAGTGAGATTTTAGTCGTAGAGTATAGGTAGAGCTAACAGTACGGGCGTAATTAGCACCAACGTTGTCGAAAGTTAACCACAATATGCAGTCTGTGTGTTATCCCCGGACAGCTTGCTTTTGACCAAAAGAGAGAAGAAAAAAAAAAACCTGTCAAGCAAAGTCGAACTGAAAAAAAAAAACAAGAGAGATTGACGTACCTGTGCGTAAAGAAAGCTAACGAAAAAACTCGACATGAATGCAATAAATAGAGGGGCGCGGGTAAACGATCGTCTGACGACGGAACGAAGAAAATAATGCTGAAATACAATGCAATTATGCAACATTGCATCACGCTTAATTTCCCAATGCCAGCGCATATAAATACATAAACCATCTTTACGGGAGGAACAGCGCCCTGCCAGTAGAGTCTTCAGTCGTCTCACAACGCTGGCGTTGTGAGCGCCGCCTGCTAGCCGTGGTGGCTAAGCGGCTATAGCGTCACGCTGCTATATAAGCACGATATCGCGGGATCGAATCCAGGCCGCATTTGGATGTGGGCGAAATGCAAAAAACGCCCGTGTGCCACGCATTGGGTGCACGTCAAAGAACCCCACGAGGTCAAAGTTAACCCCCTCCCCCCAGCTACTGCGTGCTGAAATCAGATCGTCGTTTTGGCACGTAAAATCCCAGAATTTATTATTCCTATTTATTTTCTGATGAGCGTCGCCAGTAGCATTGCTGGTGTGACAACTCGATGGTGCACGAGACCGACGGGAAACTGTCCGCCTTAGTCAGCGTCGAGTGAAAGGATTAGATTATCGTTATCTTCATGTTTACGGCTCAGACCATAGCATGCACACACAGCAGCTCCGCAGAAACGCTATACCCGCGGGCAACTTTCTGTGGCAATGAAGGGAAAGCTGAGGAAGAGCGCGCGCATGTGAGAGCGCTTCTGAAAAGAGTCGGGTGTTTTCATTCACGTTAGTTTTAAGCTGGCGAAGAGAAAACGTAAACTCCTTAATAGCAAGACTTAAGACAGAACACACCACTGACTGTAAAGGTTTACTTATTTTGCAGCTTTTTCCTTCCGCGTCTGGGCAAACGCTAAACCGTCGCACGTGAAGCTGCGTCGATTCAGCGTCTGTTTCGAGCACGGTGGTTCCGAGCAACCAGAAGAACTCTAAAAATTGGAGGACGCTTAAGCTTCGCCTTCAAGAGTGGGACGCGACAGCGTTCCCGTCGACCCGCCAAGGGGTCGACAATGCGCTACGGCACAGCGATCACTTACGATGCGCCCCGCATCGGACTTAGCGCCCACCTATCACGCGGTGAGCGTCGAGCAACGCAGCGTTCGGCGCGGTAACGAAACGTGCGCCTGAGCGAACGGAACGAACCAAAGAACTCGGTGTCTCGGAGGGGAAACGATCTACGCCAGCCAAACGTCGTGATCGGCACGGGCAGAGAGATAGTGATCTAAACCGGGAGCACGGCGAAGCGTTCAGGGGAGAGGGAGTCCCGCGACGCGCCTGGCAGCGGTCCCAATGCGCGTGCGGCGCGCCTCCTGTCGGGGCAGCGCCGTACATTGAGAGGAGGGGGTCTTCTGTGTTTGCCGCAAGATGGCTCTGCGTGTGCGGAAAGCGCAGAAGAAATGCAGCGGAAACGCACTTCGCAACTCGTGTAATTGTGACTTCTGTACGTTACATGTTCATAATTACCGATATACACCGCAGTATAACTTTCCACGGCTCGTTTCGAAGGCAACACCGCATTTACTAGAGGCGCGTTTGCACCGCTTGGAAGCATCGATCTCGTGGCTGAGTGGTAGCGTCTCCGTCTCACACTCCGGAGACCCTGGTTCGATTCCCACCGGGCCAATCTTGGAAGTTGCTTTTTATTTATGAAGCGCCTGCCGTGATTTATCGCTCACGGTCAACGCCGACGCCGACACCCGACGCCGACGACACCGGCTTTTCTGCGACACGAGCTCCTTAACGCTATCGCGTTAAAACGCTGGCGGACTACTTGGCGCCGTAACACATGTGCAGCAGCCACGCCCCCGTAGCTACCGTCGCGCCGCCTATAGTCGCTTGAATGACCGAATAGGGTGCTCATATTGCGTGCGCGCGCACGACGCTCGATCATGCCAGCAGCAGAAGGCGTGCACGCCGAACGCTGCCTCTGCATCTCCATCGAGGCGATTGAGCGCAGCGTTGACGGTGCGTCCGCTTCGCTTCGTCGTTTTCGTAGCCAAACGCATTGGACGTCCCCGCTCCGTCGCGCGCATGCGCCGTCAGCGCGGTAGCGCGATAACGACGGCGCGAATGCGCCTCTAGCGTCCCTGTAGTTGCTACTGCAATAAAAACAAACAAACAAAAACAAGCAAAGGAGCGAACGCGCAAGACGAGTGACGGGAATAATTACATAGAGGAGGAGGAGGAAGAACTTTATTAAAAACATCAGTCAATGAACGTCAGAAGAGAAATGCTTCTCCCCCTTCGCCCCTAGCCGTCGGCCGGAATGCCTTGAGACGCAGCAGCAGCAAGGGCTTGACCGATGATGTCCCGCTGGACGTTGGGGTCTGGGCTGCGGAGCAAAGCCTCCCAGGATTCTAGAGTTCGCGAGTTATCATGTTTAGCCGGACATGTCCACACCATGTGAACCAGATTTGCTGTCTCATCACAGAACCTGCACTTTGACCTGTACACTCCTGGATGCCACTTGCTGTAGAGTACGGGGTTTGGAAAAACCCCCGTCTGCAATTTCCTCCACATCACCTCATCTTTCTTACTGAGCGTTCTGTCCGCTCCCGGGTAGATTTGGCGATTGAGTCTATAGTATGCTACGATTTCATGGTATGCGCGCATATCCTCTCTTCTGATTATAGTTTCGGTGGTTTGGGGGCTTCCGGGGGTCGACCGGTAAGTGAGACCTCGGGCGACCGAATGAGCCTCCTCGTTCCCTCTTATAGAGAAAGATAATTACGCAGGCAAGGAGGAAACAAGGCAGGGAAAGAAATGACCGCAGCAGGCACTGGAGAGATCCCGTCGGCATTAAGTCAACTCATTCGTGCTTTAAGATATCCTTGGAGAAAGAAGGTACATTTATGGAAACAATACAGTCTGCTTCTCTCTTGCACAGGCTTTTGTCAAAAGCAACGAGACCACTACAGGAGAGAGTCCTGTTGCGTCTCGTAAGCGACTATAGGAAATTCCTGCTATAGAATGGCAGTCATCCTTCTGCCAAGCTTGCGCCAGGTACGGCGGCAAACGGAGGGTTGACTCGGTGTCTCTGATTTCCGCTGCGATTACCGAGCGCCCCCAATAGCTTAATTTCATTCAGTGAAAAAGGCTGCACACGGCTTGTTTCACCCCTCAACAGTGATCTAGCTCCGATTCCAGAATACGTTCGATAAGAGGGTCTGGTGTTTAAGTCTTCGTTTCGATAGGTGCCTTCGTAAAGAATTACACGGATGAATCGGTCCCTCAAGGAAAACAAAGCCAAGCAACATGAGCTACCGAAGACGGCTGCGATGGCAATGAACGAACCTCGAAGCTTGAGCGCACACATGCATAGGTGGGTCGAGTTATACAATAGTTTAAAACTATAGTACAAACTATGTACGGAACGCGTAATACTAGAACGAACACTTAGTCAACACTCGAGCGCCGATTAGAATTCGCAAATACACGACGATCCGAACGCTTGCGTCAGTTGTTTATGCGTCTGCCCTGACCCACGCACCTCTCCTCTTTCCTGCCGAGAAATAAGAAAGATGGAACGTGCAAAGGTTATATTCGCTCGTACACCCATTCGGTGGCCATTCGCAAGCGTGACGCTATCCTGCAGCTGCGATCGAACTCTTGGTGCAGATCAGGAAGCGGCGTGCTATTGCGAAAGGGGGTTGTCTTGTGCCCTGCCGGGCCGACGTCCGTCGAGCGGCGGTGGACAGAAGCCAAGAACGGAGCGGGAAGCACGCTAGCCATTGTTGACGGCGGCAGGAAATACGATCGTGATGGGACGCGGCGGGACACGGAGGTGGCACGCCGGCACCAAACGGAAGGTAGAGCGTGCTTGCCAAAGGGCTACATGGTGGGTACTGACCTCGACGGCACGCGCTACACTGACTCCGCTCTTGCTGTCGGCCTGGGATTGCGCCTGCCACCATGCAGGTGACGTCGAAGGAAAAATGTTGATTACTATACGTGGATAGCGCGTGGGAATACTGCAGAAACCGTATGCAGAATATATTTTGTTCGCGTTTGGCAGTATTCATCTAGGGAACAATGAAAGCGGTTACCCCAGCTGCACGAGACCTTGGGCACCAAGGGTAAAACAGGAAAGGTTAATGAACGGAGTAATGGTGACGTAAAGGCGCGGAACACGCAAAATGAAAAGTGATTACTGTTTAGGGCAGTAAATTTAGTTTCTATTTTTTAATTCGAAGCAGTTCCTGGCGAACAATTGCCACTTGGACAGTATCTATCTAGCCGCCTGCGTCTTGGTGCTCTCATGGTCGTTTCGTTAACTTGGTGTGCATCACAATCGGCAGAGTGTGACGAGTGTACCACGAACATAAATGATCGGTCATGACAACAATATCATGACATGCGCGTCATGTAGGTTATGTAGCACATGTAGCATGTGCTCATGTAGCACACTGCTTCGCATAGTATGGATTCCCACAGCGCGTGGTATTTGCCGGCTTTTTTTATATATATATATATATATATATAAGGAACGACAGATCCTCAGGGACGATAATAAACGCAGCAGAAAGGTAAAAATAAACGAGGTTGGTGGCATCCGCCACCATCCCGATTCAGAGGGAATGCTTATAAGTTATGACATCCATCTACGGATGGCCTTAGCATCGCAAAAAAACAAAAAGGAAGACACACGTCATAGCAGAGTGAGTCAGCATTCATTTCGACAACCCAGAGGTTCCTGACGTGCAGGGCCAAAACGCAGTACACGAACGAGCCTCTTAGCGTTACACCTCCATGGGTATATGAAAGGGAATCGGTACTGGCGCTCCGCTGCGAAACGCCGACATCCACAGTCATCGCGACGAGGTACAGTAACATCTATTATGCTCGCATAAACAAGAGTGAGGGAATGAGCATAACGCTAACTGCTAGGTTGTGCGCAAGCACGCGCTAGGAAGGTGCGATTACGGCAGCTTCGTCAGTACGTTGTGGGTGTTGTTGTCACGCATAGACGAGGAACAAGTGACCGTACGCAATATGATGGATAAGTAAGCGGAGTAAAATGGAATCGCCGCAACTAATTAAAAAAAGAAAAGCACCGCCAAGTGCTACAAGCATCATGGCGCTCGCAGCAGCTCTCCGCGCATGAGCTGTGGTAAGATCGGTCTGGAAAACAAACTTACGCGAAAGAACAAACCAGGCACACAGCTCAAGAACGTCTTGTATGTAACATTTATTCGTCGCACCATGATAAACCAGACATTTGTTGCTTTGTGGCATTTCCACGCATTCGTACACACGCACACACAAAAAAAATATTTCACTGTTTCTTTTTTATCTTACATGTGACGCTGCACAGTACAAAAATAAAGCATTTAAACAACGCCCTGGCAATACACAATACTCGCTTATATTTTTTTTTATCTTCCAACTGGCGACCGTACAAAAATAAAGGAAGTTTGGCAAGGCACTTCTCCGGGTAACCAGAGAACGAGACAGAACTAGCTGACGCTATATTATGTACTAATAGTGTAACTGATATATGCAAGAAACCATCTCCAATAACAAATCATGGTTCGAAAAAAAAAACAGTACAAAAGAAGTACCACACTGCGGGGCAAAAATGGGAATGCTTGCGAACGCAGTCTCTGTGCAACGTTAAATAAGAGACCAAGCCGCAAGGAATGCACAAGAAAATCTGGAAGACTTGGATCTTGTTGTTACCTCAAAGGCACTGAGTAACACGCACACACACAAAAAGGATGAAAATATTGCTTCTCTTCACCGCGACGAGTATGGATTGCAACACTTATGCAAAAACAAAGGAAAAAAAAACCAGCACGCTTGCACTTCAAGCAGCGATCGCAACGTGAACGAATAGAGATTCTTGATGACAGAATAGGAAAAAAAGAAAACAGCATACAACTAAAGCAATTCATTTTGTTTTTCGTTCCAGTGTTCAACTGCATATGAAGTAATTTGTTCCTATAGGCTCACAGCTACCATGACAGTGATTACACAAAAAGACACACTCACATACAAAAATAATAACAGTGGCAGCATAGGCATCTCTGATATTGCTCCCTCCATCATCATCTTGGCACTTGCAATGCCTTGCCTGAAGGCACGCTGTAAAGGCAGCTCAAGTCAAAGTAGTAGTTCGGCTAGATTACTGGCTCCGGGCGGCTAACGCCATTTTGGTTTGTCTTTCTCGCAGTAGCGTAGCGCATACATGCCGACAGATATCTCGAGCTGCCGGTTCGCGAGAAAAAAAAAAATATAGAGGAATGGTGAGGCACGGACTTGCCGGTGTCAAGGTCGGCTACAAATCATCGTGCCTTCGGTCGGTCGTCGGTGTTCGAGAAACGCGCGCACGAGAGAAACTGCGCGGCCAGCGTCTACGCGTTGTCGATGCTCTTGTGGTCGAGGCGTCGCACGTAGTCGTTGATGAGATCTCGGAAGTTGATGGGATCCATGTTCTTGCACAGCAGGTCCAGGACGAGCCAGTCACCGAGCTTGCAGCGGTCGCAGACGCGTTCCACGTAGTCCTTGTTGGCGAGCTTCGCGCGACGCCGGAGGACAATGAAGCGGATGCGGGGGAGGAAGATGACGAACGCCCTGTAAATGAGCACCACACCAGACATGCAGGCGAGGATGATGAACCAGAACCAGAGGAAGACGTAGATCTTCTCGTTGATGATGTTTATGGGCAGGATGCACATGGCATCGTGCTTCTGCACATCGCCTGAGGAACCGTACATGTGGAAGGTGCACTTCGTTAGCCTTGGGAACACCTTGATCATGGGGTCGTATCGCACGGACCAGTCCCATTCGGTGAACTGCAGCACCTTGGAACCGTAGCTGGAGAACTCGCCCCCGAGGAACATGTCCATGAGGAACATTTGGCCGACGACGTTGACGAAGTTGAACACCTCGGCCACCACGTATCCGTAGAAGAAAATGTTGTGGTTGTTCAGATTGATGGCCAGGTACTCGACGAGCAGTTTGCGACTGTTTTCTTTGGCTTCGTCGGGGAGGATCGGATTGTTAAGGCCCAGGATGAGGTTCTTGATACGGCCGCCTTCGACAGCCTTCCAGAAGTAGCGAGGCACGTAGAATAGCACGGCCTGCAGGAAGAGCACGAAGCAGACCCACTGGTAGTAGGCATGGTAGACGCGCTTCTCGCCCGGCGTGTATTTGTCCACGCCGGGGTAAGGCACTTGGACGCCCACTTTCTTGTGCCAGGCATCCGTGAGCGAAAAGGTGGTGTGTATCCAGCAGAAGGTGTCTAGCAGGTTTGGCGGTACCGCGTCCTTACTGATGCAATCGATGGGGTCGCCGATGTACTGCCTGCCGGTCACCAGAATGCTGAAGGCGATGAGAATGCACACGGTCGCCTTGTAGTGCAGCCGAAACACATTGTTGTCGATGACGGTGAAGTCAGTCTTGAAAAAGCCCTTGAGATTCCCGAAGAGCTGGTCCATGGCTGCCGCTTCGCCGCACCTCCGGCTGCCACGCACTCACCAGAATAAAGAAAAGCAGCGACGGCCGGCGGACCACTTGCGGAGCGTTCACGAACGCTTCGTACTACTGACACTTGTTGCAGGAGCGCGGCGGCCCCTTCGACTGTGGCTGGCGGGAAAAAGAGAGCGCCAGGAAAGAAGCATGGCGCAGACAGCGGAACTGGCGTAACGAGTTCCTTCTCCCGGGCGCCAACTTTCGACCAATCACGAGTCTCGGTGAGACGCGGCCATCCTGCTGCGGGGGCCCACTCACGACGTCACTCACCCCCTTCCCCCCTTACTCTCTTCGTGAAGTCTCGTGTATCAACTACCGCCTCCCTCCCTTTTGGACGATGAATACGAAGGCGCGCCCTTTCCCTTTGCTGGTTTCCCCTTGCAGGCCGTCGCGTGCCCGCCGTTGCCGCTGTAGCCGTCGACTTCTTGAAAAACCAGTCGAGTCGCTTCGTCTCCGCCGCGACTAGCGCGTCTTTCGGCGAGCGAAGCCAGGCGGGCGCGTGTCTGGAGATAGCGAGGCTGCTGGCAGGAAAGGCTGTGCGCTATCACGTTTGGGGAGAAACTTGAGTCACGTGGCCAGCGCAGCATGGTTAAGCTTTCGCACCCTTGCAGAAGTTTGCAGCAGGAGCCGAACACGTCCCGACCGAACGACATCGAGAGTCACGAAGCGTGAATAATTGATTCCCCGAAAAAGACTGGCCCACGGCCGAAGATGGCGCTCGGCGAAAAGCTTCTTCCGGAAAGGGCGCGTTTCGCGAACGGGAAACAACGGAAAGTACGCGTTGTTTGTTGGCTCGCGAGTCGCCGTCGTCCCACGCGATACCAGGCAGCGTGCCTTTCCCACGCACATCTTGATGCGCGGAGGCTTAGTCACGGGGCGTGCGAGAACCGTCCGATGGTGACAGGAGGATAATCGTTTGCTCATACGGGCCAGTGGCTATCGGCGTACATACGCCGCTGAGCCCTCATTAGCACTGATGCGTGGTCCGGTCCCTCGATTAGATAATACTGAACTAGGCAGACTGCATCGTTACTCACATCCTAATACGTTTAGCATTCTTTGGGAACTAAGCGCGATTTCTTGTGTCTGTCTGAACGTTTTCGTGGGCCGATCCCGAAGATAGTGCCCTGATTCACACAGACGTCATCCAGAAGACAGTGTTTCGACGCCGGTTTCTACCCAAAAACGTGAAGCTGGTAGGGGCGTGCGAATATTCGCAACTTTCGCGTAAAGGATAGAATAGTGTCCTATTTGATTGGGTCTTCGAATCTAATCATCACCATTCGTAAATGCGAACATTTTTCGAATACGTCTAGAATATTTCAAAATGTCACCTGCGCCCAATTAAACACAACACTGGGACAGCATGGTAAATTTTCAACTACGCGGGCATAGCATAGACACAAAACACGACAACTTGCGTAGTGGAGCAGGCTACGTCGCTTAGATGACCCTTCTTTACAGGCGTGCAGCGATCATTTGCACTCTCTTAACGCACGCGAAGAAGATACTTGTTTGCTCCTACTGCTCCGTTTGTACTTTAACAAACAACATAAGCTTCACAACATACTGTGTAATGACAGAAACTTGCAAAATTTAATACTGGGATGCAGACATCGTTTTATATTATTTATGACAACGGCTGTTCGTTATTCGAAAGCTATTCGATTCGTTTGTGGAACTATTCAATACTGTCCCAAAAATGACTATTCGCACAGCCCTATAGACACGGGTGACGTTGGCCGATCCACTCAGCGTCCCGCTTGGCGTCCGTCCCGTTCTTGCACGACGTCCCGATCTTGAGCGAAAAAAAAAAATAAATAACGGTGGGAAAACACATTCTCCTGACGGACGCCATGAGCGGCTATGGGGTACTAAACGGTGGCAAGGGGAGCGTTCCTGCATTGTTCACTCGAAACAACGAGCGTTTTGAGACACTGTCGTTGAATCACTGCGCGGAGTTCCGAACTGGTCCTGAATTCACGCTCGAACTAGCGGCTGACTCCTGCTTACGGTTAAGGCACGGTGATAAGTGGAGCCCCACCCATAACGCGTATATCGGGTGTTTATTTATTTTTTTTATGCGAAGCATATTACGAGAGCTCAACCCAGCTCCTCAGGCGTGGCGGTGTCGCCTTCAATACCACGTGACACCGTGACGTCACGACAGAGGAGAAGTGGCTTTGGCTCAACTCTTGCAAGATGGGCTGGGTGGGAATCGAACCAGGGTCTCCGGAGTGTTAGACGGAGACGCTACCACTGAGCCACGAGTACGATGCTTCAAAGCGGTACAAAAGCGCCTCTAGTGAATGCGGTATCGCCTTAGAAACGAGCGTGCGTCGCTTGCTCAGGCGCACATTTCGTTGCCGCGCCGAACGCTGCGTTGCTCGACGCTCACCGCGTCCAATGCGGGGCGCGTAGTCGCTGCGCCGTAGCCCATTGTAATGGCGGGTCGACGGGAACGCTGTCGCGTTCCACTCTTGAAGGCGAAGCAGAGTAACGCATAAGTTGTTTCTTCGTCTAGCCGAACCAAATATAGCCAAGCAGCAGCAGTTCACCAGGCTAAACAGTGGTTCAACAACTAAAATAAAGGCTAGTATGCTTCGCATCCTGGGCTTAACCTTACCTAAGCCACAGCCATTTTTTTAGAAGGCCCAAGCACCTTAAGAATTGCCTTTGGCAGATAGCACATTTCTAACCCTCGCTATAAATCACTCGACGAGGTGGCCATTACATCTACGAGAAATCAAAACGCCTAATAAAGTAATTAACATAATTGCCCTAACCTTTTGCTTCATTATGTTGCGGCACATATTTGAACCTACCAATTATAGCTGGTGAGTTCGCAAAGCGCATCCACTTAATGGAACGAGTTTCTGGACCGCACCAGTTTCGATATTTTAATTTTCGAAGTGTCTGATGACATGCATTGGTGTTCCAGTTACCTTTGTGCTTCAATGCATAAAACAACGTTTTCTTAAAAGAAAGCGCTGCGGAACTTCCCTTAACAGCCTCCCTGCAACATTTTTTTCTCTAGTGAACTGCTATAGTGCATTTACATCACCTGACTGTCTCGCATCTTTGTCATTGTTTGCTTTATTTGGTTCAGTGCCGGCGTGTCACACCGTATTATCTTTGTTATGCAGGTTGTTGTCGTTTCTTAGCTGCACCAAGTTTTTTAAAGATCGCCGGTGGCAGATACCACAATTCTAACCCTAGATCTGAATTACTCGATGAGGCGGCTATTCTAAGAGAAGTCAAAATGTTCAATTGCTGTGTAACTACGCTAATAACTTTTTAATTAATTAATTTATGCCACATATTTCAATCTACGAATTATAGCAGCTGAGTTCGCAAGGCGTATCCACCTGGAACAAATTGTCTGGGCAGCACGATTTCCAAAATATTAATTTTCAATGCGGCCGTCGAAATGCATTGGTTTTCCAGTTACTTTTGTACTTCAATGCATAAAACAGCGGTTTCATAAAAAAAAGGTAACTAGAACGTCGATGCGGTTTGCCGGACACTTCGAAAATTAATTATTGATAATAACTGGTGCTGTCCAGAGAATTCGCTCCAAGCGGATTCGCCGTGCGAACTCAGCGGCTATAATACGTAGATCGAAATGTGGGGCGCAAGGTAATTGATTAACACTAATTAGTGTAATTACGTTTATTCAGTTGAACAGCCTTATTTCTCGTAGGAGTAATGGCCGCCTCAACGAGTGATTTATATCAAGGGTTAGAATTGTGCTATGTGCCATATGCAATCTTTAAACAATTTGGTGCAGCAAAAAAAAAAAAAGAAAAGAAAAGGAGAATCCTGTATGTGGAAAGGAGTAGCCGCCACCTAACGGTGTCAACATCTTTTAAATGCGATACATTAGAAAAAAGGAAGTTTCTCCCGAATTTAGGCAAACGATTGAACGCTATAGCAATTGGGTTTAGCTTTGCGCCGAAGGCGTGTCTATAGGAACGACCGAAGGAAGACCACCGGTCCCAGTCAGCGCCCAAAGAAAGGATCACATAGATTTATCCTGGCGTCTACTCTCCGTTCCGCCCAGACCAACGCATGCACCACGATGAGGTATATGGACGCAGCTCCGCCGCAGTAACCAAGGTATATGTAAACTGGTAGCGAAGCTTCTATAGAAGCCCACATGTCAAGAAAATCGTTGCAACCTTCGCCATCTACGTATAGGGGGGACAGCTAACAGCAAGCAAAAAATGAAAAATAACCGCAAATTGCAGATCTTATGCTGCTTGGCGCGAATGTTAGTAGGTTCCTTGGGGAAGCAAGCGAATAAGATGGAGTTAAATGTTACAGAGGTTTCAAAAGCAACTTCACCTTTATTCGTCTAGAATAAATCAACCAGTATAATTTACCAACAATACATGTTTCAATGGATGAAAAGTACTATGGGCAGCACACAGTCGTAATGTATAGAAACATATGCGAAACCTTTTCACAAAATCATGTGCAATACCGTGCGACACCGCGTATTCATATCCAACAGTTAGCAGACATGACAACACTGCTCCACATCATGCATCTTTTAGAAAACTCAGAGCATGTGTTACGGAATGAACGAACGTAGCGCGAAGTTTTTTCGCGGAGTGTTGCGCATTTATCGTCACGACGAGACAAGCGTGTCATACCGTATAGCGTGAACTTGCACCATAACAAAAAACTTTCACTCACACCTTTCGTGAATGAATACCGTGCGCTGGGTCGCGCAAAATTTGAAATGAAGCGCACGCGACACTTCGAAAAAAAAAAAAACACGCCAGGAAGTGAAAAAAATTTCGGGTGAAACGACGCGTTAGGTGAGCAACGCCCTTCCGCACGACATAGCAGCTGGTTTGCGCAGTCTTGACAAGTCTTGCGCCAGAATCACCGGTTGGTAAGAGTCACCAAGAACGGACTACTAAATTGAGAAATAGAAAAAAAAAGCTTTCTTTTGTTTTAGTACAGCAAAAATATTTGAAACGGAATATTTGCTCGTATGACAGTATGAAAACATTTCGTACATTTTTTTTTTTTTCACGTGGGATTTCTAGTTTCAATGTTTATCCCCCCTCCCTCACCTAGTCGCACTTCAATCGTGCACCGCTAACTGATATCTCTGGCGATACGTTTTGGCACGCTTTTCGTTCCACACTTCCCAACCTATTTATATGCATGGACCATGGCAGTAACGCTAATGTATGCGTGCGCGGCGCTTACGGCATAGCAGCGGAAGCAACAACGCACGCCCTGGCTCCGGCAGAACCGATTGAGCGCAACGTGACAGTGCGTCCACTTGGCTTCGTCGCTTTTGAAGACAAATTCGCTGCCAGCCTCTGGAGAAATTCTAAACCTCCGCACGTGGGCCGCGCATGCGCTGTCGATAGCAGGACAGCACGACGGCGCGAACTCGCCTCGAGCGTCTGTATAATCGGCAACAGAACAGCATGCGCAAACGCGTAGCAGATTTGATAAGCTCACTTAGAAGTAAACATTGCGTGTCTATGCGCTTCTAAATGGTTTCGGTTCTATATGACAGAGATCCAAGAGTTCGGCCCTTACGTCCCACATATCCCGATAACGACGCGAACTGTTGTTGATCGGTGCTAAATTCCTCGAGCTGCGCGGATTATCGGACATTCTATCCTGAAATGTAAAAAAATTAAATTCTGGGGTTTTACGCGCCAAAACCACTTTCTCATTATGAGGCACGCCGTAGTGTAGGACTCCGGAAATTTCGACCACCTGGGGTTCTTTAACGTGCACCTAAATCTAAGTACACGGGTGTTTTCGCATTTCGCCCCCATCGAAATGCGGCCGCCGTGGCCGGGATTTCCTGAAATGTAGATTTTGTTGCTTTTCGCACGCGCCATGCTAGCGCGTGCGCAGACCGATAGCATGATGCAACTACACCTGGCTACAACTCTCTGTAGCAGAGCAGCCAAAGCTATACGAAGCTGGAACATATATTTCTTTTTTTATTGCGCATCTACATCTGGTCCGCGAGTGCCAGCGATTACACGTAGCGTAAAACAAATCTCACAAATTATTGTTATAATTTATTTGTTCATGCTTTATTTCCTATAACAAATAAAAACGTTGCCCAGGAAAAGAATTTCCGTTACTTGCTGTTGCTAGTTTTGGCCTTCTGATGTCTATGGCTGGTTTTCCTTACCCCGTAAACCGCCAGCAAAACGTCGGCACTATACTTGGCGTATTAACACAAAAGCAGAAACTCCGCAAGTGCGAGCGCGTGCGCGTATAGTTGTGCTACCGCAGAAAGTTTCCGTCGGGTTATATTAAAGACAGCGCTGTCTCCGCCACTGCTGTTGCGGCTGGTCCTATAGCGGCGCTGTCTTTATCTAGTTTTGTGCGCTGTCGTTGGACAGGCGTCTGCAGTGCCGAAGACGCTCTCAGCGGCCACGTGATGCGAACCATGCGCCGCCGCTGATGTTGACGCCGCCTTCGACGAATGACGGCGGCGCGCGCGGTTTATATCAAGCCCAGTCGCGTAAACACGCCATTGCGAGGAGGAGAACGACCGAAACGATGGCGTCAGCGCGAAGCGTGATTGTGCGACAATGTGCGACATGTGCGGTCGCGTGGACAGCTACATAACATGCATGGATTGTATGCACGTTTGCGCTTATGCTGCAATTAGGTTGAGGGGGCAATTACCTTGAACGAAAGAAATAATTATGTACGGAACAGATTACTGTGCGCTGAAAGGAGTGACGTTACGTGATAATTATATCCTTCAAGAAACAGGGAAATTACATTTAAATCGGTTTCTAATTTGCCTGCATCTTTTTATACGCAAGCATTTCGAGAGTCCTGACTGACCGAGTATCTGACTTGCACAAGATTTTCCAAAACAGCTAATGTGTATACTGTGGCGTAAAGTCTAGGAAGCCGCGACTACGAGTGTATTCTATACCGAGAAATTACTGCCTAAAGCTAATTTATTGCATCCCGAAACTTATGGCATGCAACGAGGGGAACGCAGCTGAGCACGTTGCCCATTCATCCGAAAAATAATTTCATTTTGTACGTTCACTAGCGAGCTTTAGCATAGTATTACCTTCCTGTTCTTTCCGTTACCGGCTTCCACGACTACCCATGGCCAGAATTTACTGGGCATTTGCTACTAGCGTGCGGCAAGTTTACTTGAGCAGCTTACGCCAATTGCCGTGATTATGTGACAGGCCGCCCGCTTCGATCTTAATAGGTCATGTCAAAAACATGGCGCGACAAGGACGTGTTTCCGGCTCAGATATTACTTCCGGCGGATGCAGTTTGCAAAAGCTTCGAGATCTGCTTCCTTGGCTGGGGCGTGGAGTCGGAAACCACCTATTAGCCCTTGCTACTTGCTCTTCGTCGTGGCCGAGTGATGTTGGTTGTGGCATCAAGAAGGAACGGGTAAAGTTAGCCCTTCGCTTTATTCAAGTTTAGACGAGGAACAAGGTAAGCGCTCTTGCTATCTGCTCCTCTGGCGCCTCGTTAGATAGTGCAGTTTGTTTCCGAGGGCTGTCTGCATGCTGCCTTGTTGAACACCGAGGGTAGAAAACGGTGTTCGTGAGTCCTTTAAATTCAAGGCGCCCCTTTAGGATCACCCTGCGACAATCTCAGCATACAGGCCTCCACCGCACTGTGGCGCGCGTGCTTGGGCCGGGATCGGAAGCTTTAGAGCGCAGCGACGAGCGTGCTGTAGGACAGCGGGTGCCATGGGCATCGTGCGCGTGCTCGCAGCCGTGCTCGAAGCGCGCACTTCGCGTCGCGAACACTTCCGCTATTTCGTGAAGCGGCACGCTGACAATGAGCGCGCCGCCTGCCAACAGCACATTCCATGCGGCCCTGAAGGCCGTTTCGTTGAGGCGTCGATATATGCGCCAAGACCGTGTAATCGTCTTCGTCGCCGCTGGGCAAAGAGCAAGCAGCAGAAGCCGAAGCGGCATTTCTCGTATATACCGGCTGTATACGCTTATGTGTAAGTAAACACCGAGTTGTTTGCACTTCCTGCTTCGTTTTGGCCTCGTTGCGGTCGCTGCTTGCGAATTGACTTTGAAGGGCGAGATGGTGGCGTCGACTGGCCAGCCCTGGCCTCCGCGCAGAGCACAGGCATCAGCTCACTGCGTAACTCGCTTTTTCCCCGCCTAGGAGAGCGCAGAAAGACCGGTTCATGTGTTGCTTTTTTTGATTGATTGATTGATTGATTGATTGATTGATTGAGTGAGTGAGTGAGTGAGTGAGTGAGTGAGTGAGTGAGTGAGTGAGTGAGTGAGTGAGTGAGTGAGTGAGTGAGTGAGTGAGTGAGTGAGTGAGTGAGTGAGTGAGTGAGTGAGTGGCTGAACGACAGACTGGGTTTCGCCTCCAAATGTCCATGGCCACTATATGGCCATGGACACTGTATATAACTGCTGGGTGGCGAGGAACGGAATACCGGAATGGTTTCCGTTTTTATCATGGGAACTTAATTAGAGGGCACGAAAAGCTTCGCGCGCAGCTATTTTTGCATTCGGCCTCCAGCCTGTGGGCACACGAATCGGACTCACACAAAAAGAAAGACAGATAGAGAGACGTTCGAATTGAACAGCGCACAACATGACTGATGAAAGAACCACCAGTGCGCCTACGTCACTGGTGGATCCAGAGGGTAGGGCCTCTGGATCTTACTGATATTTCCTCTTTGGTGCTCCTTGACCGTCCATATGCGTGCCGCTACACAGATTCGAAGGCCATCGCTTTCGGGATACATTACGGACACAGGCTGCGCACCTAGCTCTCTCTCTGGCGGCGGTAGCGCCACAAGCGGTTCGTGTCAGATTACTGGAACATCGCAACGTCCGTCGCGTTTGTGCACTCACTAAAATTCACTAAAATTCTCAACTAAAACTCACTAAAATGTCATATATTTAGAAAACCTCCACGGCCATTTACTCGAGAGCCATGCAAACATGCTCAGGCGACGTGATTACTGCGCGGGCCGCATACTGCGCTTCCTTTTCTCAGCTTCGCTTCGCCCAAGGATGCCGTAGTATTAAAAAAATACAGTGCCCTTCCACTTTTTGAAGAAGGATGACCAGCGAAGTTGCATGTGGGCCCCTTAATGGCCAACTGCACCTCCGCCGCGGGTCGGCCCAGCATTACACTATCTTCGGGATCGGCCCACGTATGCGGAGTTTTGTGTCTACACACAGACACATCCTATAGTCGGATACAACTTTAGAAAAAAGGGGGCGTTTACTCCTCCGAGGCGGGTGCACCAATGGGCGCGCATTCTGGACCGACGTCATGCGCCGGACGGCCGGTGACTTCGCCGCTTCGGTCATCTGGGCGGGGCCTCCCCTTTTTTCTAAAGTTGTATCCGACTATAGGTGAACTAGCCCTTAATTAACAGCTTCACTGTAAAAATTTGCTCGCCGTCCCGGCCCTGCGACAGTGAATGTCCAGCGAAGCCATTGAAAACTACCACTACAACTGCTAAGGGGCGGGGGGGGGGGGTGCAATGGTTTATTGCTCTATTTCTCGTCTGGTGCATTATTCAGCCACCGGAGAACGTAGACGTGTGGAGTTCCCCTGTGCGAGTTCCCCTGTGCTTCTATATCTACCTCCTCTCTGGACACTGCACGTTAGTGTAAAGGCAACAATACCTCGATTTGAGCGAGTTGGTTAATCTTGACAGTGCTGCAGTTTCTGCAATGTTTTTGCAGGGGTCAGGAATAGTTTCAGCTGTGAAGAAGCTAATGGAGCGACGCCCAGGCAGCTACAGAGGGCGTGGTGCCCATGCAATGTGGTGGAAAAGTCGAAATGAGTTTCTACCGTCGCCTTTCCTCTCTACCACGCACCTTCCATATATTTACGCCCTCTGACCCTCCCCTCCATCCCCCCTTCTCTGCGTGCCGTGCAAGCCATCCACAGCAGCAGCAGCAGTGGAGAAGTCGAAGGAAGATGAAAGAAAGTTTCGCTTTAAAACCACCGTGCTCTACTGAACGGAGTAGGTTCATGCCAGTGGCGTAGTCAAGAATTATATACGGGGGTGGGGCGGGGGGAGGCGCACTTAAAAGGAAGGGGGAGGGGGCACAGTTGATGGGTGTTGCCACACGTCGTTTTATGCTAGGTATTCCTAGTACACAAACATTTCGGTAAGAGGGGCAGGATGCAGGAGTGCACGTGCCAGGTGTTCCCCTCCTGCCTGTATATAGACCTCTGCTTGAACCGATAGGAGGAATGCAAGGACAAGTGCGAATGTAACCGCGAATATTATTCTACGTGAACGCTTTTTTTTCACACCGATGAGAATATCCAGCATAGGCTAAAGATGCACACTCTTTGTGAAAAGAATGCGGCGTACATTGAATGCTTCCCCCAGGCTTACTACAGGCTGTTTAAAGGGACTGTATACCACTTGGAACATGGCCTTGGATTGGGGTGGGAATGAGAATTTTGTGTGTCACATTGGGGGAAACGATCACTCTGGTATCCCACAAACAAGGAAGTACCCGTATATATTTAATTTGGCTCGGACAGTAAATAGTGCAAGAATGTCATGCGGCATCGCTCGACGATGAAACAGCGCAACCAATTCGTGTATGGTCACGTAACCAAACACGCGCGCGCGAGTAGAGTTATTTTGCTTGTATACAATATTATATTGCCTAAAATTGAATGTGATAACTTTTATTTGGATGAGAGAGTAATTTATTTCATTTTCAGCTAGCGCGCATGGAAAAGTGGCGCTGTCTTGTGCAAATGAACTGAATCACATCTAACGGAGATTTACCCTCCGCGGTGGCTTAGCAGCTATACTACTGCGCTGCAAGCACGAGTTCGCGGGATCAAATCCCGGCCGCGGCGGCCGCATTTCGACGGGGGCGAAATGCAAAAACGCCCTTGTCCCGTACATTGGCGGCCGGTTAAAGATCCCCTGGTGGTCACAATTAGTCCGGAGTCACTCACTACGAGGTGCCTCATAACCAAATCGTAGCTTTGGCACTTAACGCCCCAGAATTCAATTCAATACAATCTAACGGAGTGGTGCATTGATGCGTAACCTCCGAGATTGTGACTGCATCCCATAATCAGTGTTGTCTGCGCACGCACAGACTCTTATGAAGACACCATGCAGGTCGAAACATTCTGTTTAAGAAAAGAAAAAAAAAACATTCTACTCCCTTTCCAGAGAAACCACCACACGTATAAGCACTTCGAAGGGTAGGCTGTAGAAAGTAGAATGTCTTTGGAAAACGGTAGACAGTCCCTCTAAGGGCGTTCCTCTGGTATGCGATCAGTTCTTACGCGCTGTGGAGCACAGATAATTCTCGTGTTCATCATCCAGTGGTCTGGAAGGTGAGGAGTGCCACGGGAATTGCACCACACAGGCGAATGACACGTATGATGAAGAAGTGGAAAGTGGCCTCTCTGCTTTTGACAAAACATGCACGTGATGGCAGCAACAATGCCCTTCTAGGCGCTCCTATGAAGGGCGGAGCATAGACGTAATAAGATACCAGCTGTGTGGCGCAAGCATATATATGAAGTATTGTTGGAGTAACATGTTCGACTCCAAGAGAGATAATATGCAGTTGTTAAGGCGGCGGAACGTCGAAGATGACACGCAGAACACATGGCAATATGGCGCAAGAATGGATAATAAGTGAACTCTTAGAAAGTACCTCGAGTATGTGTGTTGACCATACTATAATAATGTTAATGCGTGTCCGATGTGTTTAATTGCTCTTCTTTCGTGTTTCCACTGAAGTGTAACACAGAACAGTAACCCGATTTCGTCTCGGAGGCCCTTCTGTCACAAATAATGGAGGACACAAATTGCTATCGCGTTATCATTGTCGTGCAGTGTATAGCCTTTCGCGATGCCCTTTTCGACTGTACGACAAGCGTACTTTGGCCAGTGAGTAGCGCGCAGCCTCTTTCTTTCGTCTTTTATCTTTCGTGCTATCCCTTTCGAACGCTACTGGAAATATACTTCCTAGTTCAGCAGCCTCGCTATATCTGTGCGATATAGAGCAGTTGCCGATCAGTGTGCAAAGTGTACACCGAAACTGATTTCTTTGTCACATTTGCCTTCTTTGACTTCTTTATCTGGTGGCTTTACTCGACTGCGATTAACAAAAATTTGGCTCCACAGTGCCCCTTCTCTTCGTTCATCGCATAGCGAGGATCTGGATCCTGGTGGAATTGATGCCTTCAGTTATAGAGTATATACGAGGGCTTATTGACGAATTTCCCTGATCCTAAGTTCACGTACTACGCTACGCCTGCGGCTAAAATGACGTTCTACTTGCACCACCGTAGCCAGAAGTGGGGCTGGCTAACACTCCCTAAGTCCGATATTGTGCAGATGCACAAATACCACCGCCCCCCCCCCCAAAAAAAAAAAATGCGGTCGGATAATGGCCGTCACCGTAGCTAAATTGTGGAGCATGGCAGGCGTGATGCCGAAAATGGGGGTTTGCGCCCCATTATAGTGGCACGTCGTTTTATTTTTTTTCCCCTCCGCCTTCATTTTCTTTACGTTATCATTATTGCAGTCCAATTCAAGCTGCATGTAATTTACCCCTACGATTTCCTTGTCTTCATTGTCTGTTATTCTGTTATTCGCCCTTTAGCGCGATAGGAGTGGCTCCATATGCTCAGGAAGCTGCGCCGCCAGTCGCCAATACGACTTCCCAGTCGTTTAAAGGCGTGGGAGTTACGTCACATATAGCTTACGTCACATATAGTGAGCAAAGGAAGTGGAAATGCCGAGGTGGCTTGGGAAAGTTGAAACACTTTCCCAGACTCGCATTCGAAAGCAGCTCGTGCCTTTGGAAAGGATCTAGAGGAAGAGCACCACGCAGAGAGAAGAAACAAGATATCCGATGCGGAGGCGACGACGTATGCGTCGTGGTGGCCGGCTGCGAAGGCAATTTCGCGGCGACCAAAGCCGTATGTTTGCGCGGTGTCGGTGACGTCATGAGTGCCGCGACCCGGTTGCAGCGGGGTTGGCGTCGTCAGGCCTCAACACTCCGTTCGCGGCCACATCTCTAAAGGGTCTGAATTCTATTCGCCGAAAGGAGGCAACCACTATAAGAAGATGCAGGGCACGAGTCAATAAAAAAGGATTTACAGCTGGCAAGATCGTGTCAGGTTAATTAGGAGCAAATTCATCGAACATGAAGCGTAACGTTCGATGAATATACCAAGCGTTATATTTGTAAACATACGAATAAAGTTTCTAAAAAAAGTACGTGTTCCTCTTTTGGTGCCAATGGAGACTACTAATATAGTGTTAAAACCAAAGTGTGACGGCACTTCGAGGTAAATGTGGCAATTATAACGTTTGACAAGCATTGAATGTCTTATGTGATTAGGTTTACGACTGTTGAGCTTGCACAGTTTCCCTTGCATAACAGCGTTTCTTCATTGGCTGGTGATCAGAAATGCGCCACTAATGATAGCGATCAATCTTTTCATTTGCCTGCAGTTTATAATTGCGCCAAATAACATTAATGTGATACCAAAGTAATTGTTGCGACCATGGACAACTGTGTACAGCACTTGCACAATAAAATTCCGTGATGCTTCTTTAAAGGGCGTTAGAAACCAACGCTAACTCAATTACGCAGTTTTAGTATTTCTTCAAAACTCATTTATTCCGCGGAAAAATATTGGTTACCATATCGGCAAAAGTGAAGCCCAGAGCTACTGCTTTTAAATTTCGAGTACTTGGATCTTTTTTCACACTGAAGTCTTCAGAACCTTGTTCGGTTGACTCCCTGGTTCCTCTGTAAATGCAATTTAATCCTTCTCTACCGATAAAACATTAGCTATGCCAGAGAAGGTGCAGTCAAAATCGGTGACGTCGCGCGCTGCCAGTGTGAGAACTTCACGATGGCGTCGCCACCGGCATAGCGTTCTAGGCACCGTTTGAATTTGATTTATCAAGCCTCTTCTCGCTGCAAGAGTCACCTTCTCGTTGCTACGAAATTGTTTAAAAGTGCAGTCTTTAATGAAAACCTAGATATATGCCTTTTCCGGTTGACGGCCTGCTGTACTAGTCCAGATGTTGGGGAAAATATGATATGCGCAAGGATAATACAAACACGCAACATCCCACTAACATGTGCACGTACTCAACCTGCTCACACAGTATCATTAAGGCCTGTAGTTAAAAATAAAAGTGTTAGAAGTGCTTTCGTTGAACGGAAGCGCATATATATAGTACAAGAACAGCTCAACTATAATATTCATCGTTGGTGTCCATTTAAGGCGTGCACCGGCGGATGACGCGCAGTCGTCGAAGTAATCTGCATTTTCACCGGCGCACCTTCTTCTGGGGCAGCGTATCTTTGTTCCGGCAGCAGGGCCTGGCGCCTGTGACGATTGCGCGCGTTTTCCTCGCTCTCCGCTCCCATTTCAGGCGTTTGCAAACAGCGAAACTCGCTGAGCTGTACAGGTTACAGAAGCAAGAAATGTCCTGCAATAACTTCTGCAGGAACTTCGGTAACGATCAGAAATCGCCTTCGCACGTTGAAAGCTCCGGTTACGCCCACCTCCGGCTGGAAGCGAGCGGGCACGACGTGTTCCCGACGCCGTGGTCCAGTGTCCATGACATTCTGCGTGCAATAGTACCTGGTTGCGGGTGCAGTTCGGGGCGCGCGACGGCCGCATTGCACCGTATATAGATTAATATTTTGAATCCAACGCCCCAATGATTGGGTTAACCGTCCCACGTGTTCAACGTCCCATTTCTTGGACTATGAGAGACACCGTATAGGCACCGGCCAGTTGGTTCCGACCATCCGAGGTTCTTCACCGTGCAACCGATGCGTGACATGCACTGAAGTGCGAGTTTGCATTTCACCACCATTGGAATGTGGCCGCGCGGCAGGGAACCGAACTCGAGACCTCGTGCTCCAGCTGTATAGTAGAAAGCTATGTAGCCCCTGAGCCACCGCGGCATGAAAAAAATAAAATAAGAATAACAGAGAGAGAGAGAGAGAGAGAGAGAGAGAGAGCGCCACCCATGTGTTTAGGAATGGTGAATCTGGCTACTTGGTATTGACTGAAAATTGCTAGAGCGCAAAGAACGAACACGAAAGTGATGCATTCATGTATATTCGTGTGAGAGTAAGAGAGATAGCGTAATGATAAATTTTCCATTTGTTTTTGTACCCAAGTTGCACACTATTTCGGTTGCGAGTCGACGCAAGCCAAAGCACCTTGGTTCATTAAGCATTCATCCTTTCGTGGTTATAGTCAGCGCTTGGTCCTGTCGCTTCGTATCTCCCCTTCGTCTTCGTTGTTGGCGCTGTTGTAGTTATATATGTGTATTTATATTTATTTGAAGTATAACAACTTTAGGTACCGTGATCAAATTATGCTTCGACACTATGGCGTAGCTCATCGTTTTAGTGACATTCTTTGCCTATCGCGACAGTTTTAGTATCTATCTATCTATCTATCTATCTATCTATCTATCTATCTATCTATCTATCTATCTATCTATCTATCTATCTATCTATCTATCTATCTATCTGTCTGTCCGTCCGTCCGTCCGTCCGTCCGTCCGTCCGTCCGTCCGTCCGTCCGTCCGTCCGTCCGTCTATCTATCTATCTATCTATCTATCTATCTATCTATCTATCTATCTATCTATCTATCTATCTATCTATCTATCTATCTATCTATCTATCTATCTATCTATCTATCTATCTATCTATCTATCTATCTATCTATCTATCTATCTATCTATCTATCTATCTATCTATCTATCTATCTATCTATCTATCTATCTATCTATCTATCTATCTATCTATCTATCTATCTATCTATCTATCTATCTATCTATCTATCTATCTATCTATCTATCTATCTATCTATCTATCTATCTATCTATCTATCTATCTATCTATCTATCTATCTATCTATCTATCTATCTATCTATCTATCTATCTATCTATCTATCTATCTATCTATCTATCTATCTATCTATCTATCTATCTATCTATCTATCTATCTATCTATCTATCTATCTATCTATCTATCTATCTATCTATCTATCTATCTATCTATCTATCTATCTATCTATCTATCTATCTATCTATCTATCTATCTATCTATCTATCTATCTATCTATCTATCTATCTATCTATCTATCTATCTATCTATCTATCTAATCTCTTCGTAACACTCGCGCAGCTGCCTATAGGCTCCGTACAGTCGAGTTTGCGGCTACTTTGGCGTCATCTGCAGCAGCGATGCGACAGTACTGGGAAGGTAGCTCTGCGGCTCCGCCGGTTAAAAACTTCACGCGCACTGCACTTCGTGTCGGCCACATTTGGTACAGTATTGCTTTGTTAATTAGCCCTCCTTTTTTTTCTGATACATCTTGCGACGGTGCAATGGCATGCGCTTCATGGACAAGCGCCAAAATTACAGAGGTACGAAAAAGAACAAGTGGAACCGGCAATACTGCTGCGTTAGACTCACAGCCACGAAGGCCAGCCTGGGATAAATGGGTAGATGTTTCCTGGCAGGCCTTACGAACTAGAATGGTGAAAGAAATGGATCGCAGCTGTGAGGAGAGTAATGTAAGTCAGCTTCTGTCATCATATTTTTGAGGAGGGTTTCTTTTGTTAGTGGTGCTACACGTGCGCGTTTCGCAGCTAGTGCGACGCCAGTGGTCATGGCCGGGTCTGCTTGCTCAACATTTAAAAGACATTTGTCACGACTGTGCTGATTTGACGACTGCTCAGTGTAGCTTGATTCCTGATCCTGATTTGACATGATCAGGATAACACTGGCGTGTGTGATGACCAATATTTTATGCCGAGGAAGCTTATTTTAAGCTGGCGAGCGCTAATTTACAGACGATAATCGTTTCGGCTACTGGCGTTAGAGGCCCAGCTTCACATGGCGCGATTTTTCTTGCGACTTTGCATTAGCGAAATCGCCTTGCAAAAGGAAAGCGCACATGCAAGCAAACGAATTCGCAAGCGAAATCAGACCTCGTGAAAAGGGCGTAACGAACCTCGATCATTGTACATGATGAAAAAAGAACATTCGTGTCATATATAAATTCCGATATCCTGGTTAATAAATCTCATTTTTCAGCAGGAGATGGCTCCGAATGGGTCCCAAGTTCCAGGATATGCTCTAATCGTTACGCCAATGGAGAAAAAAAATGCAGAATCGAAAGTCATCCTGACAACAACCCGACGCTTTTTCCGGACGCTTACGAATTGCGGCAAGCTGACGAGAATAATTTGACGAATAAAAAGACCTGATAAATAAGGGCTTGTTTGTCTCACTAGCCACGTGAAGCGACTTGTAGTTGCACTCATTACGTTGGCAAGTATAGTCCCGGTTCTGTCTTCAGTAGTGAGCCATAACAGACCGCTTACAACTGCTTCAAAACCGCAAAAGCTGTCGTTTGGCGCCGTACCAGACGACGAAGCACAGAGAAAGAGTACCATGGTGTCATGCAGTCACTTTCAATCAAGATCGCGTCCGATGGGATCAAATATCTCAATTTCGATCAAGCACTGCTGCACGGTCCAACAGTTTGAATCAAGTTAGTTTAGCTCACTCGACTTGACGGTGCTGACGACAGCCTACGATTGCGATCGTGAAGCTCGTACTATTCACGGACCGCGATTGGCTGAACGCATATCGAGCAAAATCGCGATCCAATGTTACCGTGCAGCTGTACCCGAGCCGGATCGAGCTTTATGGCGATCTAAAGTAACAATGCGACATGGGCATCAAATGATAGGCCGCGGCCTACAACGCACCGGAGCGAAATGAGGCATGCATCGCCAACAGCGAGGCGTCGATTAAAAATCGGTCAGCCTATTAGAAACACAACGTTTTCAGGGTGCCAGTTTAGTTACTTCAATGTTAGTTTTACAGTAGGCTTCGCTCACGTGCCTGCAGGATGACTTCGTACAGTCGTTTTCCCTGCTGCGAACGGCACTCCGCGTAAACGTCCAGGCCGGCCACTTCCTTCGCGGAGAGAACATACGAAGTAGCATACAGCTTGTCTCCGCTGGTTAACGCAGCATGACGAAAACGCTCACCTATTCCTTTTGCATGCCTAAACCCGCAAAAAGTATTTGCGACATCACCGAGGACCACACTTTTACCTTCATGTACAAACACACACACAAGAAAAAGAAAGAAAAAAAAAACGGCCAATCAAGGATATTTGTGCGCCTTTCGGCGACATGTGCATGAAGTTCAAATTTCGCGGTATTCCCGCCTTTCCAGTGTCGCGCCGCTCGCCACAGGTGGTGCTGAGCAGCGCGGCACCGCTGCTGCTCAGTGGCCGCGCCTGTTCACTGGATGGAGCCTATACTGTGCAGTTGACCAACAGCAGCAGGCAGCTTTGCCTGCTTCTACTTCTGCGGTAATAACTCACCACAAGAGACGCCTTTCGCGAGACACCTGTGGCCGCCAGTTTAAACGAGCTTACATCAGAGCACCTTTTCAGCCACCTATAATGAGCTGTCAGCGATGGAAGTGCCACGCGTAGCCCAGGAAAAAAGGAGAGAGAGGGATGAAGAGAGAGAGAGAGACACACAGAGAGAGAGAGGACAGGCAGGAAGTTAACCAGGTATTTTGCAGGGACGTTCGCAGGGGCAGTCACGACAACGGATATATAGGTACTCGAATTCATGAACCATTTTTCATTTCTCTCGAGCAGCGCGCCTCACGGTTACGTCTGTTTGCCCAGAATCCCAGTTTTCGGAGCGCAGTAAGAAAAGAAATGTGCGGAGGCAGCTATATATCCGTGACCTGTCTGCACCTAGGACAGCCCATCGCCGATCAGGTTTTGTGATGAGATTTTTGTGATCAGGTTTTGTACCGGTTAGCACCGGTTTGCTAGGCTTCTAGGCTGCCGCTGAGAGTTCACCGATAGTCTCCGATAGTCGCAAACAGCGACCGAATTTAGTGACTAAAGGGCGCACTTACACTCACCATGAAAGCCGTGGGAGGATGAGGAGGAAGTAAACTTTACTACTCTTGAAAGAGTAATTCAGCGGTCGGGCCGGATGTCTTTATCTTCTATTCGATGATGAAGATCTCCGGCCTGCATGGTTGGCGCCCCTATTTCAGGGCACCATGCACTGAGCGTGGCTGCTCGTCGGGCATGATCCACCAGCTTCCGTTGGAGGCTAGGGTCGCCACTGGAGAGCACGCTCTCCCACTGCTCCGCACTCGGATTTTCTATTTTGTGGAATTCCTTATTCGTATTGCACTCCCATGTGATGTGATAAAGTGTGGGTATTGCACAACACCACGGGCATGTGTCCCTGTATTGACCTGGGAACATTTTGCATAGACATAGAAATAAAAGTTATCAAGTCGTGAATGAACCACGCTGCTAAATTTAGCATTTCCCTCAGCGGGGTACGGTGCTTTAAATCTTAAATCTTAAAGTGAATACACACCCCTCCTATCCACTCATTGTCAAAGCTTTTCACTTAGGAATGCCGGTCGATTATCGGAGACAATCACGTTTGTTTGTCTGAACGCTTGTCTTGTGTTTTCATCATCGCAATAGCGACGTTCGCGTCTCCCTTCCCGGATTTCGCCGCAGTCATTAGTGGGCACTGGTCAGCAACTAATGTAAATTACTGAATCCTGCGCACTTCCTCCGTTTTGTTTTTTGATTTTAGAAAAATCGAGATGGCACAAATCAAAGGGGACATTTGAATACAGAGGAGTGATCGTTCGTTTTCCTTTCCGGGGGAACTTGGCTTTGTTAGTTTCGTACTGATGGCATCTCCGCGCATAATTTTCTATATCAGCTTTCATGCTCTTCCAGGTAAAACGTTTATTTAGTTTTCCAGTAAGACGGCCAAAAATCGCCGTGCCTGACTTACATGCGGGCTGTCATGGTAGGGCCACAATATTTTTGATACGCAAATGTGGAGTACGAGCGACTTTCCGTTGACCCTTTCTTTCCAAAATAATCGCTACGTGTGCACCCTAACAGTCATCCAAACGGGGCATACGCACTCCTGAAATTGTTTCCGGATCAGATAGATTCTGACGAAGTGTGTGGCTAACATTCAATGCCAGCTGCTGAACTTCCCTAATCTTGTTGCGCTTCCTTTCAAATGTGCAAGGATCAGGAGATATGCTAAAGCTTGATTGTATGTGAAGAGATTGAAACGATGTTCCTCTAGCTAACTCCTGAAGTACCATCAGTGCCAGGATCTTCGCTGTTTCCAACTATTCCGTCTTTGTGTAGCATACCTCAGCTTTTGGAAACGTATATCATTATTAGTCAATTGCATTCAATTATGGGCTGCAGTCTTGGGTTATGTGTATCTCGTTGATGTATACTGTTCTTGCGTCGCAGTTCTGTTCTTGCAAAGAATTCTAGATGTTTGCTGAAATATAGCAACTAGAGCACTTGGTCCGCAGATATGGTACGCACCAACTCTTCGTATGCGCAGTCGCACTAGTCGCTGCACGCGAAAGGGACGTCCTTTTGAGCAAACATCGCGAGACATCTATAGATATGGCTGCAAAAATCCATAACGAGCACTCCCTTGGAATATACGCCCTTGGAATATACGCAGTCAATGAATGTCGTGAGGGTTCTGCACTTTCATGACTCGTTGGACAGATTGTTTCTTTGACGCTTTCGTGCAGCCGTGAAGGACTCTATCGACAAGAGCAATCTGTCTTTGAAAAAAGTCACTTTTTTGTTGTTGACCTTCAGGCATGTTTTGCCGGGCGCTACTAGCACATGCGACAATTGGCAACAATATTCTTTTATGCGAGAGTAAAGGTAATAAAAATTTTATATGAATTCTTTAAGTATGTTCTTCGTCATGCACTGAAACAAAGCGCTTGAGTTCTTCCAGCCGAATGGTAGGCGGTTGTATTCATATATATCACACAGCGTTATAAATGCCGTGTACTCAGACTCTTCCTATAGGCATCTAATTGCACAAGTCGATTGGTCAGAACCATTGCCACTATTCAGCATTGTTAATGACAACGTCAGTCCAGGCCCAGATGGAACGAATATGGCTCTGTTTGGGCGTCAATTTGCCGATAATTGGTGCCAAGCAGCCGTGTTCCATGTTATTTGGGGACGATGGTTAATAACGACTCAAAAGGTGATTTCGAAGGCCTTATAAATTATTATCCCAGCGACGCATGCATTAGTAAACCCTCGATATCATTATCGACAAAAGGATTCGAATATATTCACACTCGTTAAACGAGACACCTTCCAATAATCAGTATCACCTCAAAGGTGTATGCATGAGGTTTTTGTGGTTTTCTTTGAGCTTACCTGCACATGTGTCTTGGGGCGTTTTGAGTGCATGCTATAAGTACGGCTGTAAAGTCTGTAAATAAATCTTTATTTGGAAGTTAGCGCTGTGTGTCCTCTCGAGTGCCTACGATGCCGTAGCTTTGTTCCTGCGCAACCGACAATTTAGCAGAACGCTTCTCTTCCCTTAATAAGCAGTGCAGTCTGCAAAACTTTTCTCTCAATCAAGAAAACAGCCTAATTTTGGTTACGCGGTTAGGATTCGGCACCCACGTTTATTCTACTTTTGGCTTCTGGACAACCCCGTTGGTTGTCCAATAGTTCGAAGCTACACTGTAAGTGGCGTCTGTCATGGCTGTCGTCGCACACTCTGAAGAAACACTCCTCGAAGAAGTACCCGTTTGCTGTGAAGCCTGCAAGAGAGAGAGAGAGAGAGAGAGAGAGAGAGAGAGAGAGAGAGAGAGAGAGAGAGAGAACAAGGATAGGAAAGGCAGGGAGGTCAACCAGAACAGCACCCGGTTTGCTACCATACACTGAGGGTGGGCTAAAGGGGAATAGAAAGAGGAAGAAAAGGAGAGAGTAAACACTGAGCACGTGTGGGAGGGACACCATACACAAGGACACTATAAACGGTCTCTTAAGCCGGTGCAATTCAAGTACTGCACTAGTGCACGAATCGCTTTTCGAGCCAGTGACGGGTGTGGTCAAGGTCCGAGTATCTTTGACTCGGTGAACGGTCTCGAGTCCAATCGGCGTAAAGTTGCCCGCAGAGAGAGGCGCTGGATATCGTAGCGAGGACAGGTACACAATAGGTGCTCGATGGTCCCCTCGCACCCACAGGAGTCGAACATCGGGCTCTCGGCCATTCCCATACGGTAGGAGTATGCGTTCGTGAACGCCACTCCTAGCCACAAGCGACACAACAAGGTTGTTTCGCCGGGGGAAGGGCTAGATGGAAGTTGAGCCAGCAAAAATGCTTCGTGGCAGACGTTCTTAAGGCATCTCAATAGGTCTCCCACCGTCTTAGGTAACCTAATGTTTACGTGCCTTTGTTAGTCAATCGTCTGTTCATGGGCCACTAAACGCGCAGGACTTGCTTACTGCAACAGCCATCTTTTATCGTAGAGAGAGAGAGAGAGAGAAAAATTAGGACGATATGATTTTGTAACTTTCGGAACTGTGTTATCGCAGCAGCTGGCGGTCGCTGAGTGCCATATGAACAGTGAAAGTGGTCAGGAATAAGTTTGCATATATATATATATGGCACTGAAACGCCTGCTGCCCATGGGAGAAGAGCACGTGAACTTCGGCGAATCTCGGCGAGAGTCGCGCCGTGGGTGTCTGCGACAGATGCGCCCTGCAACCGGCAGCCCAGGTGACGGAGAAACGCGACGCAACCGCCGCCCACAGCCTCCTTAAACCTTCAGGCACCACGAAGCTGCGGGCACGTGCCTGCTGGCGCGTGGGCCACGTGTGCCTAGCTCCGCTGGCTTGAGGGCCATTCCATGGCAAGTGTCCATGTCGTGGCGCTCGACCATCGCTGATTTTCCTGATAGAATTCGTGGCTTTTCACTATATTGCATAGAGCATTCCAGGTAAAATATATTTGTCAATTTTTTTTTGTGGTCCAGCGATGGCCATCTCAAGTTGCAAAAGTGCGTGTAACAGAAAAAAAATATTTAATGTTTAATGTTAATGTAACGTAGCCCCAAGAAATTTAGCCTGCGCATCGATAGCTTTTGCCTAGACATGTTATTGCGAGAGGATAAAAATTCTGTGTACCACTGCCTCTTACAAATTCTGAAAGCCAAGAAATTCTTCCCAGTTTAAAATTACTTACTAGAAAAATTGCTTTCTCCCTGAGCATTCCATGAGCTTTTCCTGATGGGCTCAAAGGCATAATTTCTATATCCCTTTCCTCTTTCTATTCCCCTTTCCCCCACCCCCAGTGTAGGGTAGCCAACCGGATGCTCTTCTGGTTCACCTCCATGCCTTTCCTATCCTTGTTTACTCTTTATGCTTGTGGGCACGTGTTTATTTAAATTTTCCGCAAACCAGTTTATAGACCGGACAAAATATGTTTTTGATGACATGTTCAGCCATAATATGCGCGCTGATGCGATCCAAGTAAAAATATCTTGTATGTCATCTTTGATGCGACTCTTCATTGGCAAGCGCTGAATAAAGTCTCGAGAAATCAAGTTTTGCTTTAAGCGAGAAAAATAAAATTTAAGTTGGGCTTCACAACGTGCGTGGTATCGCTCTGTTCTGCCGCTTCGCCGCACAGCACGTAAACATTTCGGTGACTATGCAGGTAAGACAGCTGGTGAGGGTCTGGAATGCATCGCCGCCTCGATGTCGCAATTAAATATGCTGACGCGGGGTTGCTACATGAGCATACTTGGTGAGCCCGCTGAAACTGCTGAAGCCTATAGGCGCAGCTTCCGGTATCGTCAGCACATCGCACTACGCGGCCATCGGTGCAACATAGGAAAAGGTATAAGTGCACCAACAAAATATGAACGAAGGAAAGAATTTTCGACTGTCACGAACGGACGCTTGGGGCCAGAAGCATAACAGCGTGCGAAAGCAAACGCGGATATTAGTTTAAAATTTTCTATTCAAGACTTTCACTACAAGCATTGAGTGCTCACATGGAATTTGAGCCATGAAAAAAGTTCTACATAAACGCATGTCTACCTCGAAACTTCATTTCTTCCGCTAAATATGCTGCCGGTCCTATGCAAACAGTGTAGGCTGATGTGTACTCGAAAAAATCCACAGTCGAGCGAAACCGGAGGGAGGCTGCCACCCCAAAGGAGGGGCAGGCGCGGTCGACCAAAGGGAATAGCGCGGCCGCGGCCGAAGTAGAGGCGCCACACGCCGCGAAGACGTCATGGCCGCGTCACGGTAACGCCTCCCTAACAGGGGAAGGCTAACCGTTCTGCAGGCGTTCAGAACAAAGTTTCGTCACTCACTCACTCAGTCGATTACGATACTCTCTATGGCGAAATTTGAGCGCAGTTCTATGTGTGTTCTCATTTCGCGACATATTGGCTGGCGCGGACAATCTGTCTCGTGCGGCGCGTTCCAAACGGTGCGAAGTCTCGGTAATCGGGAGGTTGCGAGAGGCCACGCGTGGGTGACGCGTAGGTGCGATTCATAGCAGGCGCCGCAAACAGACTTCCTCTAATGCAGCGCTTTGTTTCCATGCAGACGACGCGCGCTACTCTAGCGCCATATCGTAGCCATCGTCGGCACACAAACCCGTCTAGCACGGCACTACGCTTTTCTTCTCACGCTTTCGTCCCACCAACGACGAGAGCGGCCCTTCATCGCGAGGAAGTCGTCCCACCAGCGTCAGCTGCGACAACACCGAAGCGAGGGCTACATCGAGCTTTACTCGTAGCCGCTCGCCATCGCCCCTTGCAGGAGCAGCGCTGCCCGTCAGACACGCTGTTGGCACCGCGGACTGACTTCAGCAGCTGATCCCGCGGATGAGCGTAGTCCTTCCCACCTCACGGCACCTTGCCCTCGCCTTCGATGCGCAGATGAGATCGCCTACGTGGCGCCGGATACCTAGGCCGCCGGCAACTCACCGCCTACGCAGGCCATCTCCTCTCTGCTGCTCCTCCGCTTTCCGCCTCATGGTTACACTGCACCCTACCCCTGCGCTTATCACATTCTTTCACCTTGGTGTTAGGCTGCTGAGCACAAGGTCGCGGGATCGAATCGCGGCCACGGCGGCCGCATTTCGATGGGGGCGAAATGCGAAAACACCCGTGTACTTAGATTTAGGTGCACGTTAAAGAACCCCAGGTGGTCGAAATTTCCGGAGTCCTCCACTACGGCGTGCCTCATAATCAGAAAGTGGTTTTGGCACGTAAAACTCCATAATTTAATTTATTTTTTAAAAATTCTTTCACCTCCCGCTGCGCTTCGAGTTCTCTTTCATTCCTCGCGGCACTCATTCGCTGGGTTACGCCGACGCCGTTGGCCAACGCCGAGGCTAGCCGCAAGAACGTGTGCCTAAGAGCTTCACTCTGAAAGCAAAACCCTCGTGTGAACTTAAAAGGCCACTCAACATGTCTGGCCATTTTGAGCTGACAAGCGCAGAGCACACAATGCGCGCCAACGATCGTGTTTGCAAAGAATTACATCGATACGCCCGCGGAAGGGACTGAAATTTCAATCCGAACGCCGTTTCCCTCTTCCCTCGCGGCGAATCCGCCCGGAGAGGGACGGTGATGTGGTTGGGCTCCTGCGCCTACGTAATCGTGTCCGCAGTGTGACGTAGCTGGTGAGAATTATTCGAGAATTATTCAAGGCAACATCTGTTATTTGTGTGATCTGTTGCTTGAATTGGCGAAGTTTAGAGAAATAATAAAACACACAGACGGAATGTCTGCGTGTTTTTTGTTTTACGTCGCGAAGAAGCGAGAGAGATGTACTTCCGCTTCGTCTGCTTGTTCCCACAGTCGTGCGGTCATGTGCGCAGGTACCGAAACTATGCCATTTTCTACCGTGTTCCAGTGCGTGATCACGCTCTGCGATCCGCTTGTTCCGACTCAGTATTCGGGAAACACTGAATTATACCGCTAGTCATGTTTCGTTGTGCAAAGCGCGCAAAATCGTGCGCGACGCCGTCAGCGCAAGTGCTTAGCCGCGAAAAAAAAAAGCGAGGAGAAAAAAATGAAGGCGGGGCCTGTGACGTATACCCACGCGATCATCGAGGTCCGGTATGGGAGAACGCAGGGAAGAAATTTCGCTTGCGGAGGCTAGACGGGGCGAGTGGAGAGAGCGTCTTTCTTGGCAGTGGAGCCCACCTGCTGAAATCTTAGGTTCGCGGCACTGAAGTATTTCTATCTCGACTATCAATGAACCGATTTGAAAACTTTACGCGGCAGAACTCTCCCTAGAGGACACGTAACAACTTCCAACGTATAACCAAATTTTGCTATAGGACCGGGTGAGGGGCCCTTTAAAAGCGAATAAGGGTGTAAATTATTTTGCAGCGATAGTAGCCTTCATATGCACGCCTACACCCTCAAACAGTGCTTGAGCGTTTGTGTATAAAGCACTCTGCAGCATCGTGAGACGCCTGGCAGACATGCCAGGGCTATGTCACCGCTTTCTAACAACAGCAGTTGCCTAGCAGCAGCATGCCGGCAGCAACATGCCGTGCCCACGCGTATAGTCAGAGCACTGTGAAAAGCGCCGGCGCTACGCTAAGCCTTTCGATCACTTTCAATGCTTCGCTCTTCGTAAGGTGTGTTTGCCCGTGATGTTTTTAACCGGGCACCGTTGATCCCCTGGTCGGGGCCCTCGCAGGATTCTGGGGGACTCTCCCTGCGCCGCACTATCAAGGAAGTTTACCTCCAGCTCCGTCTCGACAAGCGCCTCTACCCTCCCCCTCATCCATCACTCACTGTGCCGGAGGCTCGCCTTCTGCGGCACATCCAAATGAATGCACTGGTTACCCCTTCCCGCCTCTTTCTCTATCGCTATCGCTCCGACCCCTCCTGTCCCAACTGCCCGTCTACTTATGCAGACCTATCCCATTGCCTATTCTACTGTCCGACTGCTCAGCAATCAAGTTCCTACCCTCCCCCTTCGCTTTCCATCACCACCTGGCTCGACTGGCTTGGCGCTGAAGGTGAAGAAGAACAGCGTCGACTGGCCGCCCAGGCGGTCGATGTGCTCGGCCTGTAATTTTCGGCTGAATAAAAGTCTTATACTACTACTACTATATCTAAAAGACGTTGCGATCTATACACCGGCGCCAGGCTGCAGAACACAAGTGGCGTCCTTCGAACGACGGAATATATATTCTTAACGGAGCCCTTCTCGGTGAGCGTTGCCCACCATTTCTGTCCCACAATATCACAATGCCCCTGAAACGGCATGTCGTCAGTGGAAGTGGACACGTGGCGCCCAAATGAATGGCGATGTAAATTTGGCGGACAGCCGGCATTGAAGTGCCAGGTCAACGCCGCAGACAGCATGGAGATAACGCAAGCTGCTCCCGGGGCCGGACCGGCGGTGACCTGGGAGACTTGACGAAAGGCAGGGGGGCGACGACATCGACGACACATACGCTCTTTTTCCAGCCAGTTTTGGTTCCAAGGAGCCTGCCAAGGGGAACTAATTGTTCGCGTAGCTCCCACATGAAATCCGCTATTCAAAATTTGATCGTTGGGATAGGTAGTGTCGAAGACGGGCCCCAACGCACTCATTTGCTGTAGCCACCTATTGTTGATAATTAGAACGTTAATTACTGAGCTTCACTAATTACGCAGGTAAGTGCGGCAATTGCTCTGTATATAGAGGCCGCCATTCCGTACACTCGAATGGTAAACATAGCATTACCGTAATTAAAATTTTTCTAATTTTAAAAATTTGGTGCAGCTAAACAAAAGAAAAAAAGAACCTGTGCATAACTATACGCGGCAGCTGACAGGCGTCTCACAACGTTGGCGTGATTAGCAGCTCCCCAGTGGCGTTGCAGGCATCGCATCTCGATAATGCACGAGATGAGACTGACTGGCAATTGGCGTATATAGAGTGAAGATGCCAAAGTATAACGTTCTAGGAATATCAAAGAAACTTTATCATGCGTTATTTCATTAAGTGGTCTGTTGGTGTCGGTGCCCTTGACTTTCCCATAATGTAGGCTCGTAGACATATATGGACAGGCCGAGCACACCGACAGCAAAGTGGCTGAAGTGTCAGGTATAGCTACTCAGGTATACAGCTGGCCATATATGTATGGCTGGTCGCTCCTCTGCTGTCAGTGTACATTCAGCTGTCGAGAGAAACATGGCGATGATCATCATTGTAGACGCAGAAAACGAAGGTGATGACTTCGTTCTGGCATGGTGTCGCAATGAGGAAGGCAGTCGCGATGGCGATGAGCATACAGTGAATATCAAAGTGAAATAGTGATCCACGCATCCAGAGCTTCATTCGTACCGACGCCGGAAGAGAATCGGACCCGCTTGAAGGGTCGGAGACTGCGCTGCAGCTGGAGACACATCTGCCAGAATGGTCCATCCCGAAGCAGCCAGAATCTGCATGACTGGCGAGTGCAGCTGGTATATGGCGGTAGCTGTGGTCAAGAAAAAGCTTATTTTAAAGGAAGTCGATAGGACCCAATAATGGTTTCGGTAAAATGTCAACTTTGTTAAATTTAAAACACCTGGAACACTGACGCGGATAACACATCCGAGATAAAAAAAAAAGACATAAATTTTGCTTGTGCATACATTTATCGTAGTTGTCGTATATACAAGCATCCAGTTGAGCACGTCTTGTGTTCTTTTATGGTAGGGGCAAGCCTTTTCAACAGGTCCATGGTAAAGGTCCCCTTAACTGAGGCCTGTCAAGCGCATAATTTCCCTATATATATTTTTCTTTATTTATTTGTTTCCATTGCTAAAATACAATGGTGGGGGCTACGATAAAAGCTGAAATGAGGCAGCTTGAGGTGCCCTTAGCCCCCGCGTTACATGGTGGCAATGGGTAGCGCAATCCACGTTTCACCCCAAAGTTTCTTAAAGTAGACAGAGCGTTAATTGAGTTCACTTTGTTTCTTTCATGTTTAGCGCTTAGGTCTCCATGAAATTGAGCCAGGGAAAGGAAACCGCTTCTTTAAATTGCAAAAAGAAAAAGAGAAAATTTCAATGTCTGGTTTAGTTTGACTGTTATCACCCGAGGATTTGCATCTTTTCTTTTTGTTAGTTTTTTTTTCTATTCAGCGTGCTTTTCGCGCCTTTGTAAGAGTTGGGCGCAGCGCTGTATTGCACAGGAAGTCACGCAAATAACCGAGACGAGGAAATTCTGCAAAAGTCGCAAAGTGCGACAATATATGCACCTGGGATTCGTCACTAATGACGTAACGCTGGGAAATTCCGCGCCCAGATGGCGCCATTTCTGCACGTCGTGATCGCTGCTGCCGCAAGCTCACGCAAGAGGCTCCTTTTGTCCTCGTGTCCATTTGCGCACACAAAAAGATCTGCCGAGCAAAATACGTCTCAAACAAGTAACACCAACGCCAGTCGCCTACACTTGCCGTCCAGCTGCCTATATATGGGAATGTGACAACGCCGGCTTCTTCATCAAAGGCCAACGTTTCTGTACCGAAGAACTCGCATCCAACGTTAACGAAAGCAAAGTACTCGAGATAAGAACAACGGTAGCGACTGCTTGTAGCGATGTACATGGGGAAAACACACACACACACACACACACACACACACACACACACACACACACACACACACACACACACACACACACACACACACACACACACACACACACACACACACACACACACACACACGCACGCACGCACGCACACGCACACACACACACACAAATAAATAAATAAATAAATAAATAAATAAATATATATATATATATATATATATATATATATATATATATATATATATATATATATATATATATATATATATATATATATATATATATATATGAAGCGCACGGTGATGCAAACAGTGAAGGCAAGAGAGTTCTGGCAACAGAACGCACTAGGCACGTGAGCCTTTGGTATAGTCGCAAGCACGCAATTTTCCAATCACTGCTTGAATTGTTATGTTTTCGGAGAAAAGCAATATACAATTGCGTGTGAAAGTAGATTTATTACAAAAAGTTTGAAGTTACGATTCAGGAATTCGCCTAACTCCCTTCCTCAATATAGAGAGAGAGCAAATGATAAATGAAAGGTAGGGAGGTTAACCAGGACTGAGCCCGGTTGGTTACCTTACACTGGGGAAAGGGAAACGGGGACGGAAAGATTAAAGAAAGAAGAGAAAGTCCACCGGGGATATCGTTCAGTCACTCAGTCCGGATTACAGACGCTGACTCAATCCTGTATCTTTCAAATATCGCAGCAGCGCTTTTGTGGCCTTTTGTAGCTGCGATATACGAGGCCATGGTCCCAAGATCTTGTTCAAGGTGAACGGTTTTCTATCTAACTGGTTGAGAGATGTGCAGAGATCTTGTCTTTCATTTTCAAATGATGGGCAGTAGCACAGTAGATGGTCTATAGTTTCTTCGACAAAAAGCTTCCTTAGTAGTGAAGGGGGCAAGATCATGTGAAACCGTGTGCATTTCCCTCGTCGTAAAGACTACCTTTGTTCAAGGGTGTTGAAGGAGCTCATCCATCTGAGAGAGACTCTACACGTGCTGCACCAAGCACAGCCGCTAATAGTTTTCAGAAGTGAGGGCAGTAATACGAAATGGATTTTTTTTCAATGGCGGACGAACTTTATGCGAACTTTCTCGCAAACACACACGCGCGCACGCTCTCTCTCTTTCACTCTCAAGCTCAGTGCTGTAGGAAATTTCTGATGACTGCGCTAAGAACGAGTTAAAATAATACAACACCGTTTTGAGGAAAAGGGGTGGTTGAACCTTATCATTAAAACGCTGCAGAGGTTTTCACGGATCCGTAAAACTCGATGACGTTGTATTCATATCTGGTGTAACTGGAAGAGATCACTGTAACTTTACCGTCACACCAAGAAGTGTGGCGCCATCTGTCGCGACAGGGCCTGACGGAAGTATCTGCGCTCATGTGATACGAACAGAGTTCGCATCATGAGCTCAAATACTTCCGCCAGTGCAACGTCTGGCGTACGCGACCGGTCGAGCTAATCCTGGACTAGAAGAGGAAAAGTCTTGGGCAGCGGGTCGGCTCGGTGTTGTGTACACGAGGAGGCGATAGGAGCGGGAGGAAAACGGCACCTCACTTCGAGATGCACGTTGGAACGCGGGCAAGAAAAGCACGCGCCTGTGCCGGAAAGATTTAGCGCCCCAAAGGTCAATGGCGGTGCTGGCCTAGTCGACGAAGCCTTTTTTTTTTCTTTTATGGCGTTATACACTAAAAGCAGCCGTCGCCGCCAACTGGTGCTGCGCGCGAAGTGTAGTTGCCAGAGGTTGCGTAGTCGACAGATAAACGACATGCAGAGCTCATATCGAGGTTTGAAATGCGTATGCAATTGTTTCTTGGCTAGTTTGCGTGGTGTTATCGATATCATTCCCGGCACCAATGCGGTCTACTATGTTAGATCTGCTTGTGTGGCAGTACATATATACAAAATGATATTTTCGGGACAAGTATCATCATCATCATCATCATCATCATCATCATCATCATCATCAGCATCAGCATCAGCATCATCATCATCATTATTATTATTATTATTATTATTATTATTATTATTATTATTATTATTATTATTATTATTATTATTATTACAGATGGAGAGAGAGATGGAAAGAGAGCAACGATTTCAGGGCGTCGATAACTTGCCGCAGCATTGACTTCATGGCATATTCTGATACATTTAGCTCAGCATACTGTCGTTGTTCTTTCTGACATTCCGAGGTCCATGTCCGCGGCTACAAGCGTCGCATTCGAGTGCGGCCTTGAGTTGCTCACTTGATGCAATGTCTCTGGAAGATCAACCGAGGCCGATTCAGCCACCTCCATGCTGTATCTGCGCAGCTGAAGCCAGGGAGCGCTCATTCGTTCCTCCAGCTTGTCTACGTCGGCGACGCAACCGCCTCCTCCGATGCTGCCCTTACCCTGCCGCCTCTTTGTGAGGCATACTTGTCTTGCTCATTCGGCGCTCTATCTTCACCTCCCTTTTCTGTTTGGGACAATTCTTGGAGTTTGCTTCACGTGGTCCGTCGCAATTTCAGCACTTCGTTCCTTTCACTGCGCATAAGCACATGTCCGGCAGTGCAAACAACGCTGACATGGTCTAACGTTAAGTACTCGCCGCATTGCAGTGGTTTGGGCACGTAAGGGTGGGCCAGGGGGTGTCTCACGTAGCCAACGCTGGCGCGATGGGGTCGAGTGTCTCCCACAAAAAGAAACTCGACGAAAGCCGATGACCTTCGCTGTTGAAGACGGAAGCCTCTGGAATTCTTCGTCGCTGCAGTCAATGACGACATCGGAAGTGACGCCTTATCTTGTGCGACCAACGTGCGCGATGAACGAGATGACTTCTGTCTGTCTGTCCTGGTATATACGCGCGGGCTTTCAGCTTGTTCCGTGGCTACTCATAGTTAACGTCGCTACTTGCGACGTTAACTATGATTCTCCTGCTGTTGAACCGTGCGTCGTTAATTCCTACAGGAGTCACAGTACCGAGACAGGTGTCTAAAATCGGCTTTTGTACTAAAATTTAAACTATCTGAGACGTCGAGAGCCACATAAGGCAATCGCGTAAGTCCTGCAGTGTGCGGTCTAGTTGGGCCTGTTCCCTCACGCATTTCGTTGTGCCGCGGTATTTCCTCTTCGGTCGTTTGCCTTCCACGACGGTGCAGTCGCTGTCGTAGAACGTGGGCTCGCTGTTGGAGTAGCAGGTGTCAGACATCTTCATGTCGCGGCGAGCCTTACACCATAGCAGTGTGACCCAATTGCGAGGAGACGCGCTCGACGCGAGAGATGGCGTGCATCTTCTCATCGCCTTCTCGTCCAAGAAGCCGAATTAAGCCTCCATGGTAAGAAGACTATCGCAGCGAAGCAAGATGCTACGCTTTGCTTGTTTCTTTGTTTGCCCTCTGTTAATGGTTTTTTACCCATTACTGTCTTTTTTAGCAGTATCGAGTTAACAGTTACAAGTTTTACCAGTTATTTTTTAAACAAAACTTCGTTTCATGCATTTAAGCGCGAAGGTAACTGGAACACCCATGCATTTCTCCGCAAAGTTAGGGAATTAATATATCTAAATTGGTGTCTGCCTGAGAACTCGTTCCAAGTGGATCCGCCTTGCCAACTCTACGGCTACAATTTCTAAATTGCAATATGGGCCATATGATTAATTAGTTAAAATCCTGATTCGTGAACTTTTGTTAATTAGTGGACTATGCATTTCAGTTTTTTGTGCAAGTAATGTCCGCCTCTTCGAGTAGACCAGCTCATGAACTAGAATTGGGCTACCTGCCGCAGGCAACCTTTAAGAATTTTCGAAAGTGTTTGCTGAAGCACCCGGTATATAGAAACTTAGTTGAAGTGAAGTGGTGCAGATTTCAGGTTTGAGTATTTATGCTCTGTGAACTCTTCTGTTGCGCGAACATTTATTTGTATTGCAGTACTGAGACTTACTGCGTGAATGTTCGTTCATGTGTTTATTTGTACAGTTTGGTGATTGTGGCAACTCTCCGACGATAACTATCACGTAAGAGGAGGAGCCGGCGCGACAGATAGGCACCAACCTCTCCTTGAGTACGCTGAATAAAAGAAAAGAGCATGTGTGTGGTACCCTCAGTCCGAGGTCTCACAGGCCTCCGCTGCCCACCTGACCTGGCCGAGAAGAGGTCTATAGTTGCGCCTCTCAGTCCTCGCTGGTGAGCCCAGTCTACCACACTTCGTATTGGTCACCCCGAATTATTACATAACTGCACAGCGCATTAGAGAATGGCGCTGGAAGGAAGAATACGGAACCGAGAACGCTGATGGACGAGACTGACCCACAGACCGAAAGGCGAAATTAAAGAGAACTTCTTTCAGCGCTGTGCAAAATAACATGACAAACATAAAAGCTTGTTCAGCACTTTAGGATGAGAATGGTCCGTTTCAGGAAAAATGCTTGGAGATCTTAAGCTGCTTTTAAAAGTGGCAAGTGGTGACCAAACATTTTCACGCAATTTCCAGTTTCCCGAGAGAAATAGATGTCGCTCATCCCCAATTATGGTGTCTATTAACATCGTCATACATATCTTAAGGAAGTCGTGAATGGAAGTGGAATATGGTCGAGACGTTGTGGCCGAAGAAGGCAGATGCACTTCACGTCGGCTCCGTCTTCGTTCAATGATTTCGCAGGGAAGTCACCGAAAATCACCGAGTTTTTGCTACCATCTCACGCAGCAAGTTACCAAGATTCTGCCGATACCAACTTCAAGGTGGGAATCCCATTTTTCGAACTTCTACGCCAAATTTTCGTCTGCCACACCGGCAGCCGCGGTGGTGGCTGCCGCGAGCCTAGGCCTATAGGCGCCCCCGCAAGAAGTACACGTGGCGCGCGCCCTCGCTCGCTCGCCGACGGAAGAAATGGAGGTTCTCGTGCAAGGGCAGAACATTTCCCAAGAAGAATTTGAGGCTGGCACGGGCTGGAGTACCGTCGGCTCGAAAAAGCAAGCCGTTGAGAGATCGAATACGAGCAGTTTCGGCGCCCACCTCGGCACCGACGGAAGGAAGAAGCGCGAGCAGAAACGGAAACAGCAGTTAATCAAGGCCAGCCGCATGCCATATCTACCGAAGGGTGATTTCAAGATTATCATCCGCCCAAAGGGAGGCCTCAAGATTGGCGAATTAGGAGCGGCCCGAGTAGCTTCGTGCGTCTACCAAGCTGCTGGCATACCCGGGGAGCACAGGGAAGACGACACCGTGTGCCTCAACGTACAACAGAACATCATCGTAGTGAGTACCCCCAGTGAAGCCAACGCAGACAGATACCAAAGAGTCGAGCGCCTCGTGGTCAACGGCCAGGCCTATGAGACCAACGCATATGAATCGGCACCCGACTTAACTTCCAAAGGAGTCATCAGGGGTATACCTCTCGAAGATTCGCCCCGCGACATCACCGCCCAGGTCGTTACCCCCAAGAATCCTACGGCAATCGCTGCGAAACGACTCAGCAATACCACCACGGTCATCGTGCTGTTTTCCGGACTGAAAGTTCCCTCCTTCGTTCGCTACGGAGGCGCTCTCATCAGGTGCGCGTTGTACAGAAAACAACTTGACCTGTGCTTCCAATGCGGCAGACTGGGCCACCGCATGGACGTGTGCCCCAATCCGCAGGACCGCATCTGTAGAGGCTGCGGCACGGCCAACCCAGGTCTCGACCACCAGTGCAACCCCCTTTGCCAACTTTGCGGGGGTGAGCACTTAACGGCCGATAAGAATTGCAAGGCTCGCTTCAAGACGCCATATATAGTCAAGAGACGACGCTGGGAAAGACAACGACAACAGGAAGAATTTCTAGCATCGGAGGCTACGAGGGAATCTGTTGGACGCCCTTCCCGGGATACCAGGCCCCGTTCACGCTCGAGGGCCCGCTCGAGAACCAGAAAGTCCAGATCACGGAGCCGCACACCCGGACCGGCCCGAACCAGATCCAGGAGCCGTACGCGGTCGCTTTCCCGCCGCAGCGGAGGCGGCCCGGCGGTAGAAGAGGCCACCAACAAGGTGAGCTGGGCAGACGCGGTCAAAGGCTCGTCGCGCCGCGGCGGAACTGAGGAAACTGCAGCTTCTAAAGAAATAGCAGAAATGAGACGGGAAAATGCGCAGTTGAGAGAATTAATCTCACACCTCACGAAAGAAATCCAGGAACTGAAGAATAGTCGAAGGAAGGAGATATCTCCTCGTCTGAGTACTTGTAGTGCAGGTGCAGCTGCGGTAACTCCTAATAATAGCATGGAGGAGGACGACAACCCTCCGCCACCTAAGAGAAAGGCTCCAGCCGTTAGCAGCCAAACCGGATCACAACTGGCAGACCTAGGACAAAAATTAACAGAAATGCAAAATGTACTGAAAGAACAAGCGGAAGCCGTCGGCAACCTCACGCTGGCGGTTTCGACCATAATGTCGAGAATTGACAAATTCGAAAGCAACGTGGCCAACCTAAGTCTTAGAGTAGCCAAGCTGCAGCCAGTAACCATCGCAGGGGCCCCCATAACTGGGGTCGCATCTAATCAATTCCACGACATCCCCGTAAACAACACAGGAGCATCTGGGGTCGTTCAGACCTCCAGCCCTCGACCAGACCAAAATAGGCAAGCACGGTAAAAGAGGCGCGCTGACGATATGGCAGTGGAATTGCAGGAGTTACACCGCAAAAAAAGCGGTCCTGCAACAACACCTTAAAAACAAATCGAAACCCGATGTAATAATGCTACAAGAGACACACGAATTAGCTAAACTACCCGGTTACCAAGCCATCGGTCCCCCATCCGGGGAGAACCAAGCGGTAACTACTTTGGTCAGGAAAGGCTTAGTGGTCGTTCGTCACGACCTTAAGGTAGCGCAGATTGAACAAGTATTCGTAGAAATTATACCTAAAAGCAAAAGCCAAAGCAGCACGTTTATCCTCAATCTATACAGCAAGCCAGCGCACATACGACAGCGCTTTCTAACCCTTTTTAGGAGGGCCACCGACATCGCGGGCTCCCATCCCCTACTAATCGGGGGAGATTTTAACGCCCCGCACGGAGCGTGGGGCTATGCCTATACAAGAGCCAAAGGCAAGGCTTTATGGCAGGATATACAGGAAACAGGCCTGACCCTCATCACCGACCCCAGCTCCCCCACCAGAATGGGAACAGGGCTGACAAGAGACACCACGCCCGATCTAACATTAGTGAAGAACGCAAGAGGAGCAAGTTGGAATAACACGTTCGAAGACCTTGGTAGTGACCACAGAATTCTCGAAACGAAATTATCGGAGAATTTAATGGTCGAACCCAACAAAACCTTCAAATGGACGGACTGGGACCAGTTCCGCAAGAATCGAGCCGGAATGACGCACGCGCCCATCACAGACATTCAACAATGGGCCGAACAAGTGATGGCTGACGTCAATGAAGTTACAAAGACCGTGACGCCAGAACTTCCCGCCGAGAAGATCGACAGTCGCCTGGTGCACATGTGGGAGGCCAAACGATCGCTTCAAGCCAGGTGGCAGAAACAAAGACACAATAGGAAGTTGAGGAAACGCATAGCGTTACTCAACAAACAAATAGAAGAACACTGCAAAACTCTTAGTAAACAACAATGGAATGAGATCTGCAACGAGATGGACGGACGGATTGGCACCGGTCACACATGGCGCCTGCTCCGACACCTGCTAGACCCGACCAAGACCAAGGCAACACATCGGGAAACCATGCGCAAGCTAGTACACACACACACCAAGGACGAGGAAGAAATCCTTTCCGACCTCTGCGACAGATACGCCCCGCACAGCCCGACTATTCAACACGGCGAATACACGGGAAATCCCAATTTCTCTCTGGACAGAGACTTTGGCGAGGCGGAAATCCGGGCCGCTTTACAAAAGCTCAACAGCAAGTCGGCCCCGGGACCGGACGGCGTAACTAATAAGACCCTTCGTAACTTGGACAACGAGACCATCTCCGAACTGACCAAGTACATCAACGATTGCTGGACCCGAGGATGCATCCCTGACCAGTGGAAAAGAGCAAAAATGGTGCTCATCCCCAAACCAGGGAAACCCCCAGATCTGGCCAATCTTCGACCAATATCCCTTACGTCGTGCGTCGGCAAGTTGATGGAGCACGCCTTCCTCACCCGTATCAACGCACACTTGGACGACGTGGAAGCGTATCCAGACACCATGCTCGGATTTCGAGCTCATCTCTCCACGCAGGATGCAATGTTGCAAATCAAGCACCAGATACTCGACAACAAGACAAGAGGTACCAGGGCCATTCTAGGATTAGACCTCAAGAAAGCCTTCGATAATGCAGCTCACGCAGCCATACTACGCAGCATTGCCGCACTCAATCTAGGAAACCGTGCGTACAGCTATGTTAAGGATTTCCTCACAAACAGGAAAGTCTCCTTAACGCTGGGCAAACTCGCATCCGAAGACAGGAACATAGGGAGCGTCGGCACCCCGCAAGGCTCGGTCATCTCGCCGATGCTCTTTAATCTCATTATGATCGGCCTCCCCGAGCGCCTCAACGCCATCGAGGGAGTGCATCACACAATATACGCGGACGACGTTACGATCTGGGTGTCCGAGGGAAGCGACGGAGAAATCGAACAGCGATTACAGACCGCGGTCGAGGTGGTGGAGGAGTACCTCGTCGGAACCGGTCTCGTCATCTCGCCAGAAAAATCGGAACTCCTCCTCTACCGCCCGACGCTTAGGGGAAGACCCCCCAAGGCTTACATCCAGCATGCTGCATACGAAGAAATTTGCATACGCACCAAAGACGGACAAGAAATACCCAGGGTGAAGCAGATTAAGGTGCTCGGATTCATCATAGAATCGAACGGCAACAACGGAGAAACGGTCAGGAATTTGGAGACTAAGATCACGAACACGATGAGGCTTATCAGAAGAATCACCAACAGACATCAGGGTATGAGGGAGGCCAACGTCGTCAGAGTCATACACTCCTTCGTTATTAGCCACATTACCTATGTGGCCGCCTACCACAACTGGTACGCGGCCGAATATGCCAAATTGAACACCCTCATTAGAAGAGCATACAAGATGGCACTGGGCCTTCCAGACAGCACCAGCACGGAACTGCTGCTACAGCTGGGCGTCCACAACACGCTTGAAGAGTTAATTGAAGCACACCAAATTTCGCAACTCGAAAGACTATCGAAGACACGAACGGGCAGGAGTATCCTGGACAAACTTGGGATAAGTCATCACAAGCAGCACGGCGACAAGACATCCCTTCCAAGCGCGATCAGGGAAAAGCTGCAGGTGGCTAATATACCCAAGAACATGAGCCCCGAATTCAATCAGGGTCGAAGAGAGAGTAGAGCCAAGGCTTTACTCAAAGCCTTCGGTAGGGACAAGGAAGCGCTGTTCGTAGACGCGGCAGAATACGAGGATCGACGTGCTTTTGCAGTGGCCGTCCTCAATACCGAGAAACAATTGGTCAGTTGTTGTAGCATACGTGTAAAAAACCCCGAGGTAGCGGAAGAGGTGGCGATAGCCCTAGCCATCGTTAACCCCAGTTGTAGATACGTAATCAGTGACTCGCAGACGGCGGTCAGAAACTATGCACAAGGCAGAATTTCGCCGAAGGCTGAGGCTATACTCAAAGCTAACGCGAACTATGTCACCTCCGAGGAGACGGAGGAACGACACATTATATGGTTCCCGGCTCACACGTCCCCCGACACCCCCGTACCCAACCTCAACGAGGAGGTCCACCGCGTAGCGCGAGGTCTCACGTTCCGCGCCCGCGAAGAAGGATCCTCTCTTGGGGTTGGAAATCCAACGGAGGCATGGACAGAGAGGGACAGAATGACCAGATACTGTGACATTACAAAATTTTATCAAAACTCAAGGCGGGTTTATCCGCCCCCTAACCCCAAACTCGACAGGGCCCAAGCGGTAGACTGGCGGCAGCTACAAACAAAGACCTTCCCCAACCCCGTCCATCTCAGGAGGATATATCCGGACGTCTACTCAGATGATAACTGCAAGCTATGCAGCAGGGCTCACGCAACTCTTAGACACATTCTCTGGGAATGTGACGTTATATGCGAAGAAAATGCAGTTTCCCCAGATGAAGCTGCGGCGCGATGGACGGCCGCGTTGCGCAGCTCAAACCTCGAAGATCAACTATGGGCCATCCAGCAAGCCCGTGAGGCGGCGAGGAGACAGGATCTCCGGACCTCCTCGGGGGCGGCCTAGGCCCAGGCCACGAATTTGCCGGATTGTTAATAAAGTTGTTACCACCACCACCACCACTTTTCAGCCGGTTGTCGCAGCGCGTCTCTAAAGCGGCTGAAATAATATTAGAAAATAGCGGATTTGCTAAATTATGGAAGTGCGCTTTCTCGCACAGCTCGTCTGACTTGCACATGATGACGGATGTTTGACATAGGATATATATATATATATATATATATATATATATATATATATATATATATATATATATATGTGTGTGTGTGTGTGTGTGTGTGTGTGTGTGTGTGTGTGTGTGTGTGTGTGTGTGTGAAAGGTACGCTCGAACGCGCCATACATCTACGCTTGTGTACCAAGCTTCGTACCTTCGATATTGGTTCTGCGCAGTCGGAGAATGGCGGCGATCTTCATTCGTCCGTTTTATTTTGTGCGCCCCAGTGACACCAGAACAGGCCACCAGCAGAACCGGGCCACCGGGAACAAACCATTTTTGGCCAACAAGCTTTGTGTCAGAGATCACATGTTCGGCCGGCTTTTCGAGGGGAAAAAAAGCGAAGGGGATGGCTTCGAACGAAGGGAAGACTGGTGGCGTGACGTAATCCTCCCTCCTAGATTTAGGGCGAAAGCCTTAAGTGCCTCATGGGTCGAAACATACGTTGTCCGGGGATATGAAAAAATTTACCGTCAGGCGTTATGGCACCAAAATTGATGGTGCCACTCACGACCTTTGGTGTTAATTAAGGCACTCGAACCCATGATCTTTGGTGGGAGTCGAACCCTCGATTTTTGTTGGAAACAAAATTCAATGACAGCAAGGAAACGAAGAAAGGAAGGAAAAAGTACAGAGAGAGAGAGAGAGAGAGAGCACTTTATTTGCACCAGTCAGGGAGTATGGGTGATGGGGGTGAGACGCAGCTGCCCCTTTCACCGTCTACCTCCCCCCTAGACGTTGGCCGGAATTAGTTGGCTTCCGGCAGTGGCCTGGGCTTGACCGATGACTTTGTTTTTGGGCTTGTTCTTTCTGGCTACGGAGGGAGGATTCCCATGAGTCTTTATTTTCAGGTATACCATTCAGTGCTGGGCAAGCCCAGAGCATGTGATTTAGGGTCGCTATGCCTTCACGGTTTTTGCATTTGGAAGAGTGCACCTCAGGATGCTATTTGTGTAGGACATACGGGTTTGAAAGGTACCCGTCTGCAGTTTTCGCCAGATTACTTCTCCCTTCTTCGTGAGAGATCTAGGAGGGGAAGGGAGGGTTCTCCTGTCCATTCTATAGTGTTCTATAATTTCTCTGTATGTGGTTAGGTCTCGCTTTTTGGACAGGGAGTAAGTCTGTCTGGGCTGGGGCCCGGTGTGTGAGTCCTCGGGCAACCTCGTTGGCGATCTCGTTCCCTGTGAGTCCACTATGTGCGGGCGCCCAAATTATTCTAATTAGGTCGTTGGGTACGTTCTCCTTGCCTACCTGCAGAATTTTGCCTGCCTCTTTGGACACCTTGCCGGTGTCATAGGTTTTGATTGCAATTTTAGAATTGGTGATAATTATTCTGGTTGATAGGTTTGTGATTGCCAGGGCAATCGCCGCCATCTCTGCCTCCTGTTGTGAAGAGTGTCTCACGCTACAGCTCGAGATTAGCTCGCCTTTGTCACTCACTACTACTGCAGCGTAGTGCCCTTCTGGGTACTCTGCCGCATCGGTGTACACCATCCATTGTTTTTGGAGGAGGGAGCTTTGGAGTCTGTGGACTCTGCTTCTCCTCCGTTCATCGTTGTGTATGGGGTGCATGTTTCTTGGGAGGGGGGTATTCTTAACCTGTTGATAATTTCCTTGGGGATGGTAGTTATCCCCTCTAGCGATTCTGGGCTCTGGTAGCCCAGTTTCCTAAGGATGGATCTGCCCGTTTTGCTGCCAGTTAATCTGACATATTGTGCCGTGAGTTTCGCCTCGCACATTTCCTCTAGGGTGTTTGACACTCCTAGGTTGAGGATCGTCTCGGTTGATGTGCACGGTAGTAAACCTAGGGCTGTTTTGACACCTTTCCTGATGAGGATGTCTACCTTGTCTCTCTCTGCTTTAGTTGTCTTTAAGTACGGGATAGCGTAGGTGATGATGAAAGAGTGGACAAGCCTAAGTAGGTTCACCTCTTTCATCTCCGCATTTTTGTTTGCTATCCTCTTGAGAAGCCTGCAAGTTTCATTGGTCGTGGCTTCTAGTCTGTTTATCGTTTCGGTGTTTCTCCCATATTCTTGTATCCACTTACCCAGTATCTTGATCTTGTCCACCCTTGGGACCGGGGTGTTGTTGACCAGGAGCTGGATATTCACCTGCTGCTTGCTCATGATTAGCATCTCCGATTTTTCCGGCGCGCATTTTAGCCCTATGGGTCTCAGATAGCTTTCTGTTTCCCAGATTGCCCTTTGTACGGTGTCTTCTATTTGGCCATCGGTCCCGCCTCTGTCGACCCAAAGGGTGAGGTCGTCAGCGTAGATAGTGTGACAGAGGCCCTCTTGCTTTCTGAGTCTCTCTGACAGCCCGATCATTGCAATTTTAAAAAGGGTAGGGGATAGCACCGATCCCTGCGGTGTTCTCTTGTTGCCTAGCTTAATGTTTTCTCTTATTGTGCCCCCAATTTCTATGTTCACCGTTCGGTCCGTAAGGAAGCTTTTGATATAGTTATATAGCTTGCTTCCTACCTTTGGGTGATTGAGGTGTGACAGTATCGCTTTGTGTCTGACGTCGTCAAAAGTGGAGAAGGAAAGGCAGGGAGGTTAACCAGTTTAGCTCAACCGGTTTGCTAATGACACCAGCATTGATGGTGCCACCATTGATGGTCCAACCCACGACCATTGGCGGGAGTTTAACCCACAACCATTGATGTTAATTAAGGCGCAGTTAATTAAGCTATAATTAATTAAGGAACTCGAACCCACGACTATTGGTGGAAGTCGTACCCCCAACCTTTGGTGTTAAGGCGAAGTTAATTAAGACAGGGTTAATTTAGGCAATCGGACTCACGACCTCTGCAGGAGTCCAACCACCACCTTTGGTGTTAACACACAAAGCTAATGAAGGTACAGTTAATTAGGATATAGTTGATTGAATCACTCCTTACACTCCTACCAACGAACTTTGGCGGGACAAAACAAGCAATGGGAAGTAACAACGCATTCGAATGAGAATGTCAAGTAATTTCATGAATGTCGCGTGAGCACGCAAGTTTTCGCCTTCATCTTCTTTAGCGTATGCTAATGTGATCATCAGCTTTATTTCATTAATCCATTTTTGTAACGTAGTGCCTCTGGACATAGTTTCCTCTAAAAACTTCTAGGCGGAACTTAGGCGCTATAGTGTCTACGGGAGGTGTGATTATGGCGGTTCCGAAAGCGCGGGAATGATGGGCGGTAGATGGTAGAGCCTAAACTTCATGCTTTTGGCTTCACACAGCTGTGCTACCTAATAATTACTGATAATTTACATGAAGGTATTGCGTTATGAATGCAGCAATACGTGGTGTCCGAAATCACGTCCCAGCGACTGCTCTCTCTGGATAACAGAAATCGATCTCGAAGACTATGTTTTTGCTGACTGCACGCGCCGGAAGTAATTTGGGAGTCGGAAACTTGTCGTAGGCGTAATGTTTTAGACCTTATTTACAGGTTGTGTGTCCTGTCTTCAAACGGCTTCGTAAGTTTGGAAACTGATCATTTTTGACAAAGTACTGCGTTATAAATAATTAAATAAGCATTAAAAAATTTGTCCAACGACGGGATTCGAACAAGGGGACTCTAGTATGCACATACGCCCGATGTTGAAAACATCGCGTCACAGACCTTGTTTTTTCGTGGCGCCTTTTTTATTATTATAATCAGGAATGACATATATATCACAGATTTGAGTGGCTGTCTTGTACACGACAGTGCCTCAGGCGGGAACACATAGTTTTTGCCAAAATCATTCTTTTTTATTTTGACATAGCAAATACCATACATTTTTATAAGCGCAATATGATCACGAACGTTCACAAACTAGCACCCTTCATTGCTTTACCAAATACCACACATCGAAGCGCTTTTCACAGGCTTCCTAACGCAGAGAGAGAGAGAGAGAGAGAGAGAGAATCACACATCTACATAAGGACCCTTCTCTGCTGCAGGCGCTTCTGGCACTCCTGCCATCTTTTGCTAAACTCATCTTCGCCATCAAGCACTGAACATTTTATACGGACACATGCGTCGTCAACAGGCATGAAACAATTTTAAGACTTTCTCGCGGGCCAGCCAACGCGTTGAGACGCTTGACGCCTTTCGATTAGGTCACGTCGATAGGCGGAACTGCTGCAGTTAGTAGCGATTATGCGTGTTCGCAGAGTCTCTTTGCCTTCTGAATTTAGATAACTATGTATTACTTTGCAATTCAGGTCAACAAAGGCAGAGAAAGCGCAGTCAGCTCAACCAACAAGAACGTCTGAAGCCACAAGCTTGAAAATCTTACAAATCCACTTATTGACCACCATTCCGATGCGGGCTGAATGACCATAGCGCCAGAGTCCCGTCTAGTAAGTCTTGCAAGAAACTCTGTGGAGTAAAGGACGCTGAAGCGCCGGATGATAGCTGGAGGAGGCGGAAACAGGTCATCGCCGCCATGCTCTAGTTAACACACATGTGGAAGGTTTACGCGCGCGTGCAGAGACTAGTTATATCACTGGGTTTAGAAAACTATGATTTCTCAGAAATTTACAAAGATAATGCGTAAAAAGTGACACCAGAAGAGCGTCTGAAGGCCACACACTTAGAAAAATCCACGGTACCCGCGGTAGCTGTGGCGGAGGCGGCGCAAGAGTTGGATTAAGTAATTCCTGTAGGATCCTCTGTCTTTTTCCGGCGTCTACTCGATACACTGCAGTGAAGTTGTTTTCGTGAAGTAACTGCATCATCGGTATCACCGATGATGCAGTTCAAATATCATCAAATCAAATATCAAATATCAAATATCAAATATCATTTGGTGATGCAAATATCATCGGTATATCACCGATGATATTTAATGAAGCGTTGAAGCAGTGTTGAATGAAGCAGAATGAAGCAGTGTTGCTTTTTCAGACTAGGAGCGGCGCTGTGGTGCACTCGATAACAGGAAGCTTTCACACTCACTTCTACGCATAGCGCTTGAGCGTGTCTGTAGAAAGGTACCTATTCTATGGCCTCGAGGAAGTCATTTGAGTCGAGGAAAGTTTGCACATACGTGGCGAATGCTAACAACACCAAAATCACACACAGAGAGAGAGAGAGAGAGAGAGAGAACGTAGGCGGGGATGTTAACCAGTCAAGACTGGTTGGCTACCCTACACTGAGGGAAGAGAGAGAATGGAGAGAGAGAGGGTATAGAGACGTGCACAGACAGTCAGTTAGTCAAAGCCGCTCGTGCAAACCAGACGTTCTCAGAAAGCACAAAAGTGTCTTCACTGCCTTCTGAGCCGCTGATCACCATTCTTCTGGTAGGGACGATGCTATAGTACTGTCTGTTCACTCAGAGGACGATTATCTAGTTTCACCAAAAGCACAGAGCCTCAATTAAGCCCATAGTAAGACGATGAAATTCTTTTCTTACGCCCGACTTCTTACTTCCATCGTATGTTTTCTTCCTTTTCTCACCGCATGTTTAAAGAGCGAAATAGATAAAAGCATTTAGACTCTTTATGCACATAAGGCGAGTGATACTTCTGCTTTTCTTTGTGTAAGCGTTTGCCCTTAAGCTCTCGTTGAGAGTGTGAGAATTAGAGACACAGAAAAGTATACTTGGTTGAAAATTTGTGTTTTTACCACGAGCCAATTGATGCTAGCCCAATCCTTGTGCTGAACTGTCGCAATCATGTGCGTTAAATCTCATGAGCTTGACTTATTTGTATCTTCAGTTACTTATAGACGGCGAGTTAGAAGTGCTCTGGTACGTCGGTTGAGTGAGTGAGTGAAGAAACTTTTATTGCAGGTCCGGCGAGGACGCGAACTCGTCGCGCACCCGGCACGTCGGTTATCTAAAGAAAAGTGAAAGTGGCAAAGTGATTGAGAAGAACATTGAACGTAAACTTTCATTTTGCCTATGAGCAGCTTAATTTAGAACGCTGCCAGATGCCATCACTTTTTGTTTGCAATTACATTTCAGGGCTGTAAAGCATGGCACCATGTACTCTTTGTCACTGTCAAACGGCTGTTGTTCACACGCTTGTAAGTAAGATGGGCAATGCGTGCATACATAAATGTGCTCCTTGTCATATTTGTTCATTTTATATCTTTGATGTAGCACCTGAAGCCACTGCTATAGTTATGTGCATTATCACCTTTACACCATTTTCCCTCCCTCTTTCTTTTACCCACTACCACCCTTCGCGCCCTCAAAAAAAGAAAGAATTACTGAAAATATTTACCGGTAATCTCTGTTTATGTCTCAGAAGCTCATTCTTGAAATCACATAGGGTAATTAAAGTTTTAAACAATTACTACGCAATGTATTGCTAGTATATGGCATGCTTTCGTTCCTTTGAAGTAACTTTGACTCGCCGCTCTGTTTCTTACGAAGCTCGTGCTGCGGTGTAGCATTTCTACATAACCCCACCAAAACAAAAAAGACTCTGGTTGTTCAGAGCAGGAACATGTCGCAAATTATAACAATACGCAGCGAAGTGCTTGCGATCAGGACAACCAACACTTGCGCAAGAGCGCAGCCACAGTCAAACAGATGTAAATACGTACGTGGTTTGCGCGCTGCGTTTCACTGCAGCGCATATCTGTGTTTGGTGGTGCCATCTCGTGGTGGAAGCAGATCCTAGTGGCAGCAACATGCGTCCTTCAAAAGCCCTTCAGTGATTGCGGTCACTCAGGGACGAAGGATAGAGCTCTTCGATGACAAACGCTCGTCGATAACGCTCGGCATATCGGCGGCTACGATAGCTTCACTGGACCTCGCCTACGCAGAAGGGTCTCCGGATAGCACTTCGAACAACCTCGCGGATTACTAGACAAAACCAGCGCGTCATGACACTAACTTCTCGGGCTACCCTTGCTGGTGAACTGCAAGGCGAAACTTTTCCGTTATTATTCCTGGAAATTTCAGCATGATTGTTTCTTACTATACTAACGCAGATAACTAAGATTCGTTGCCTTACAGGAAATGCAAATAATACTGTAGAATGCAGAAGCTCCGTTCCGGGATTCGCTGCTCTAGTCCTCGCCTCTCTAGCTGTTCACTCTGACCCTTGATATCGTCACACCCTACTCCATAGAAACGTTTGTCTTTCAGACACACCAGTTTAAAATCGTTTAAAATGTACTAACGTTCTTCTTAGTACCAGTAACTGTTATTGATCTATGCGGTACCACCAACAAATGTAAAACATGCGCAGCCACCATGCTCTACAAACCAATCTTACAATACCCAAAAGAAGGCTATCAGAAGTGTCCGTTGGGCACAACATGGGAACAGCGTTGGAAACAGCCTTTACCGTCGACCGCACGCGCGTTTGTAAGCGCGGCCTGGCGTCTTGAATCGGTGGGGACGACCAAATTCAGATACACTGTCCGCAACATCGCATATCACGCCTTCCTGTGGCGGCACACTCATTCACTTAACGATTGATCTCTCATCGACACCACGCTAAAGAAAAAGTGAAGTTGGAACACTCCCGGCTGCATCGTTTTTGGGCAGTAATTGAGCGACGTCACAACGGTCAAATTTTCACATGTTGTCCCTAAGCTTCTGTCTGCTCGTCTTGGAGCCGACGTCCAGTTCCTGAGCATAATCATTCACGAATTCTTTCATGTGGCCCGGTTCGACGTTCTTGCTGATCTGGTAGAAGATGAACCAGTCGGCGGTGCTGACGGTCTGCACGATTTCTCGAAGGTTCTCCGAGTCGACGTTGCGGTTTCGGCTGTACATGATGTGGAAGCGCACGGAGCTGGACACGATGACGACCATCCTGTAGATGAGAAAGAGGCCCGTGATGATGGTCAGTATGACGAACCAGAACCAGAGGAAGACGTAGATTTTCTCGTTGATAATGTTGATGGGGAGCACGCAGACGGCGTCATGCTTCTGCAGGTCTCCCGAGGTACCGAACATGTGGAAGGTACACTTGGTCATTCGCGGGAACACCTTGATCATCGGGTCGTAGCGGGCCTCCCAGTGCCATTCGGTGAACTCGATGACGCGCGCTCCGTAGGTTGAAAACTCTCCTCCCAGAAACTTGTCCATGATGAATATCTGCGCCACTACGTTGACGAAGTAGAGCATTTCGGTGAACACGAACCCATAGAAGTAGCCTCCGTGAAAACCCCTGTTGGCGACAAGGTAGTCAACGACCATGCCTCGGGCTTTCTCAAGGGTCGCTCTGTCTTGCATGGGAGACGATAGCTGCTCCGTGAGGCTCTGAATGCGACGACCCTCGATGGTCTTCCAGAGGTAGCGGGGAACGTAGAAGAAGAGCGCCTGCAGCATCAGCACGAAGCACACCCACTGGTAGTAGCCATGGTACACCTTGGGATCGCCTTCGGTGTGAGGAGCCACTCCCGGGTAGGCCACATCGTCGCCCAGTTTTCCGTGCCACGCTGTGGCCACACTGAAGGTTTTGTGTATCCAACAATAGGTGTCTAGCAAGTTCCCAGGCACCGAGTCCTTGCTGATGCAGTCGATCGGGTCGCCCACGTACTGCTTGCCAGTCACGAGTATGCTGAAGGCCAGCAGAACCCCCACGGATGCCTTGTGGTGCATCCGACACATGAGGTTGTCAGTGATGACATACTTGGTAGTGAAGTAGGACTTGAGCGAGCCGAGCAGATCCATGGCGTCCGCCTGCGAGCCCCGCTGGTGAAGGCACTGCGGCCCAGGTGACCGGCCCCGTTGTTAACGCTATCTCACACCGAGTCGACGTCATAATCCTTATCGCCGGAACAGGCAGGCTGCTGTTGAGCTGTTGTACGACAGATAGCGCGACGAGCGCGACAACCTCTAGTTTCTAATCTTTGCGTTGAGCACTGGAGTGCCGTGAGGCGTTGCCAGGAACTTCGAGAAACCTGCGATATCAACAGGGGCAGCGGCAAGGTTGACTGAAACCTTGCAGCGGCCGTAAGGACAACGCCCAAGCAATGGATGCAAAGAATCGGCGACAGGCATGTGGTCTTTTTCTAGCAGGAGAACAGGAGAAGACCTTTGAAGGCTTTTGAAGAAGACAACATTTGAAGAATAGGATACTGAATGTGTCACTGGCAACATAATGAATTACATTGCATATAATAAATCTTTGAGCACACAAGGAAGCAAATAGCATTACTAATATGGTCACTTGGCGAATACTATTTTGCCAGCACATCAAAATGCTGTGAGGTGTTGTGCTTGCATATGCCATGGCCATGCCCTGGAGGCGTAGTATAGCTTGCATGCATGCGGTCAATCTACAAGACAATTCAACGTGTGGCGATTTGCCGCTATATAGTCAGTATTTGGGGACTGCAAGCCATGTAATTGGCTACCAGGTTGTATTTAGGAAAGAAATTAGGCGCTCTTAAATATGTGCGTATTTGTACAACTCACATACTTACAACCCACAAAAGCCGGATGGTGGGACTCACGTATACCACAGGCGTTGTTCGAAATACTGAATTACGTCGACCATGACAGTCAAAACACTTGCAGGAGTGCATACCGAGTTTAGCCATAATTACTATAGCTCTTCCCAAGACACTGAGTAAAAGGCACTTATAAAATAAAAATACCTAAACTTAACAGAAACACTTCTTAGGTTTTCAATTCTTGGCTTAGCAGTTCGTTGTTTTACGAGCAGCCGCTATGATTAACCCACACAAACTACGAGCTGCAGTTGAGGCAGCATTGAGGCGTTGTGTATATCGCGATATCTGCACGAAGAAGCAGCGGTTACGCAGAGTAAAAGGGCCTTCAGCTCTCCGTGAGTAAATTTGCTGTAGCCGCTCGAAGCACCTTTAAACGATCAGCGATGCTTTTTAAGTATCCAGAACAAAACGAATGGTTGAACCACTGAATTGATGATTGAATGGTCTACAGCGAGTGACCGGGTCACACTATAGGGCCGAGCTGTCGTTCGTCGTATCGCGCGTGACATTGCTGCAATTAGGTATGACTTTTATATGTGATTATTCGCTAACTATATATACGACAAACATATAATGTATCTAAATATTCCGTAAGCGGAGACATAGGGTTATCAGTAGCGGCTGCGAAAGATGACCAAGCTGGCACATATCATTTTCGGAAATCTGGCACAATGAACGTCGATTTATCGATGCTGCATTATAAATATTTATGTGTAATTGTGAGCGAGTTTGCGTGTTTTTCGCTCTTCATAAATGAAGAAAGCGCTGAAAAGACGTATTGCTGTGCATTCGATCACTAAATTATGAGGAGAAAGTCAGTTAAGCATTACTTTTGCCTTTCTTTCGGCTTTTCACTGTTAGCTCACGTAACTTGAGCTCCGTAGAAAGCAAGTAAATGCTTGCTGTAACCGATAAAGTGTAGAGACTCAATGTTTGGCTACACTGTAGCAGTAGAGCACACAATCAAGTAGGCCATGTCGCCACAAAACTTCATATTTATCGGATCCACACCGATATTTCGTAATATAACAGTACAATATCGAGACCATTACTATATTAGTTACTGCACAGACTATGTAATCTCATGCAATTTGAGGCACGTAAAAATTCACCGACGATTATGATACTCGATCCCTAATGCAAAATTTAGCGCAGCTGTATACGTGATTTCATGTTGCGATATTGAGGCATCGCACCGATCACCGCACCAACTGGCAGAGCCGCGAAGCACGGCGCTATATATAGACCGGCAGCTGCAACTTGTGTAACCGTAATCTTTACCGGGAAACGCTTGCGGTGAACGCTGTGCGCGAAAGAGAGCTTTCTGGTTCTTTTTTTTCTTTCCCCTCACGGCCGGTGCCACCGCTGCCGCGGACACGCGGACATTAGTGCCACCTGGTTCTTAAAGGCGGCTTCCTCTGCTTTTCTCCTAATGCTACCACTGCATCCTCCTCCTCCGCGTTCCTCCTCGCGCTCCCTTCGCTCCCGCCGTCTTTCATTCGCCGCTGCGCTCCATGTTCGCTCTTTCATCCTTCGCTGTGCTCGTTCGCTCGGTTACCCCGAGGTACGACGCCCAGGGACAACGCCGAGGGACAACGCCGAGGGACGCTCAACGCAGGAACGGGCGCCTAAGAGCCGCGCTCTAAAATATTTATTGTGCCTCCTCACTTCCTTTTTTTTTCTCTCCATCGCCTTCCAGCAGGCGTCCAGGTGCTTTTCCTGCACCGATGACTTTCCTGCACCGCTGCAGCGTGGCCAAAGCCCTTACTTATGGTCAGCGCGTAAAACTTAATAGGAGGTTACATGATTCCGCGCGGCCAATGCGCACTAAAAATTTTCTGCGCCGTTTTCTTTTTAACCGTTATGGAGGCTGTTGCATCTACGGACGTTACTTCGATATGTCGCTGAGGCCCTAATGAATCTAATGCGGCGTGACTCTTCGCTGGCCGGTGCCACAAGGTCAGCGGTGCGCGTTCTGTGCTGCATCTGCCGCACGCCACTTTATTTCCCTCTGCAGAGCTCGAATGGCACCGTCACACAACACAGCGAGAAGACGTTCGCCCTGCGGCGCGGGCCGTTTCCGCCACGGAAACTTCGACTCCACCGGTGGTCGATGTTTTCGTCTCTCCTCGTAGCAGAAGGAATGCTTCGTGCGGTGTACACGTTTGTTTTGCCTTCCCGAATAACAAGACAAACAAACATGCAGCCCAGCCTTCTACGCCTGTGCGGGCAATCTTCACGCCGACAAGTTTCACGGTGCTTCTTCGCCTCGTCTTCGTGCACCTCTCTCGTCATTCATCGTGAAGACGCTACGGTGCTCGCGCTGTTGTTTGTTTGTTTGCTTGCGGTGTAATCGAACACGCAACAAGTTGCTTTGGGGGCCGCATCGCGTGAGGGTCATGTCTCTGTCGGCGCACCTGTATCGATGGCCTCCGTGATGCTTGGAGGAAAAGAAGAGACGAGAAGGACAGGGGGCGGCGACCGCAGCCAATTTTGCGAAGCGGCGTCGACGCTTCCTGGGTGGTTTCTTCGTCGGAGGCCCTGTGTATAGGGCCGGCACGCCGTCTGAGAGGGAGGCTGGGAAGGTGGCGCAACCAGAGCTGCGACTCAACATTGGTATGAGTGTTTCCCCCGTCAGAAAATCCTGCTAACGTGCCGAAGGAAATGTGCTTTACGCTTATCAGATCTGCTGTTGGTTAGATATGGAGTGGATGTTCCGGCTGGGTCTATTTGTCCCCCACATTGAGCGGGGACGGAGATAAGTATTAGAACGATACACCATGGACTGAAGTTTAAAGTACCATCGGCATAAATTGAAACGGGAGCAGGAACGAAAGATTGTTGCACGTCATTACGTGGCAGTGCGGCCTGTGATCGCTGCAGTGTTGCTGGCTTATATGGTGCAGTTCTATATGTAAGCATTACACTCTAAGAAAAATCCCGGGAAAGAACTGGAGTAACTGGGCCGTTAGTCCTAAAAAGGGCGTTTTCGTCTCTCAAAGGACTAACTGCACGAATGTGCGTGCCTTGTGCAAATTTCGGAGAGTAAGTGTTTTGTCCCTGGTCGCAAAGAGAGCAACGGGAGGACGAACGACAACAGTTACTCCCCATGCACTTCGCTGTTTTCGTGCGTGTCATGGAGCGATGCGGCCAAAACGGTATTGTCTATAAATCGTGCATAGTTCGAAGTTCGTGCACTATCTATTGAACTATATGCAAAGCAGCACCTTGCGTGTTCGTTAGAATATTGCGTGAAACGTAAAAGCTGGAATGTGAAGAGCCATGCCCTTCGTACGCACACCATAAGTGAGCGATACACATTAAACGCGCAAGTCATTGATAGACGGCTAGATTTTCTGGTGAATAGCACCTGAGTTCCTTCCGTTCCAAGCAGGTTACGAACATAACTGATGTGATGTGTAGCCCAAGCGGGACACGCTTTGCGACGGAGAAATTGGCCTTCTCTGCCGTCTTGGGTGCCCCGTTTGAGCTCGCTACACGTATACATCGCGTATAGTGCCTCAGTTTAAATCACCCTAAGAATATTCGGGCTGATTTCCTTCCGCAGTCGCTTATGGTTGCAAGTACACTCAACGTTAGACTCTCACTGCATAGCATGCACAAAATGCCGAGTCGCTCTTATATTGCCGTACTTGCGTTCCGATGCTTAACCTTGTCTCAACATCTAGTCCTGTCAACCGACCGCTGAATAGTTGTACTGTGTGCCGCGTAGAACGTTATGCAAAGACTTACTGTCCATGCAACTTCCGTCTCCATTTTACCGATCACTATACATTAAATGGCCAGGCCACGATGTATTAAAGCGAGTTCGCAAAACGCATTTATCCCCTTGCTGCAAAACATTCTTTTATAAACTTCATAGTGAAACCAATCCGGTAAAAACATGGCTACAGAAAAAGAGTACCTTTGTCTCTTCAGTGAACTGTCGGTTTTGTGATGTGCTAGAGACAATTGAACATTGTTCTATTAGCTGCCCCGACGCCGTCCTATCTTGGGATGTGCTCCAACGCATTTTTAAAAGAAATCTTGAGATTAACGCTCATACTGTGCGTTATCTGCTGCCGACCTTTGATACTAGTGCACCTCTCGGTATGTTTTTCCTCATGGCAATGCACAGTTTGTGGAAAACGTGTAGGATGGACCGAAACGCCGAAACGGTGGTACATACAAGGGTACATTTTATTCTTATGACACTACGCCTAAAACATGTTTATGATGTACTCGATATACAACCTGGCTGGTACCCTATTTTGGTGATGTGCTTATCCTTACGGCCCTTCTAAAGTAAAACCTATGTTTGTACTCACATTATGAAAGCTGCCTTTTCTGTGTGGGACTTTCATTGTGCCCTCCGTTCTCTAACTATGCAGAACTGTTGAATGTGGGGTTGAATGCTACTGTAATAAATACCACGAAAGGAAAAAAGAAGTTCCACCATGGTGAAGTGGTTAGAGTACCTGACTTGTGAGCCAGAGGGCATCAGTTCGAGTCCTACTTTCCGGCACGCTTTTTTTTTTCAACTGAGTAATTTTTTTAGGGTATAAATGCCTAATTTCATTAATTCCATCATTGTGGAGCATCGGAAAGAATTACCGTTACTCCCTTGAGGAGCATCGGAAAAGGGCAACTGTTAGTCCTCGAAGGGGTAAGCGCATGGGGTGTAACAGTTAATCCCATGTCAGTTGGTTCTCAAAAGAACTAATGGTTGTGGCAGATCAGTTATTTCCCTTAAGGACTAACCTCCCTACCTATTTTAGTCTTTTTTTTTAGAGCATAGTCTGAATTAAGCCGCTTTTACAAGTGCAGGTGAACCTGTAAACGAAACAACGCATTGGAGTATTTTCGGAATCGTAGGCGTATGTATGTATCGTCATTTAAGCTTAAGAATGGGACAAAAACAAAAGGCTGTTAGGATCCAGAGCCATCAATCTGCAGATCCATGATTTAAACCATGTTCACCACATTGCAAAGCGTTCAAGAGCTAGCTCGACACACGTCGACCTGCCTCTGTCGAGCGAAGTGCAACTGATGGTGGTCCGGAGTACACCACTGTCAGTTGAACTATATATACGTGTATATATATATATATATATATATATATATATATATATATATATATATATATATATATATATATATATATATATATATATATATATATATATACGCACACGCTTCACATGCATACACTTTTCCACTTTGATTCTAACGAACAAAAATTACAAAGAAAGTTTGGCAGAGAAAGGCAAGGCTTTTTACGTGCGATAATCGGAAAGCATTATGCCGTTTGTAGACCTCGGGACGCCATGAACGCGCTCACGTTATACGCTCGTGACGTGGCGCCACCTCCTCCTCGCCATTGGCTGCGCCGTCACGTGGCCTATGACGGAGCATGCTGCCTCTAATGACCTCGCCGTGGCGTCGGGGAAACGTGCATGTCTCGCACCCCGGTGGCCCGGCTTCGATTCCCGCCCAGAGCGAAATTTATCAAATCTTCTTTTCAAAGCCATTAATTTACTTGGTTTGCAGGAACCTCCCCGTGAGGTTTGACGTTGATTCGAGCAGTTCTTTTCCGACGTGTTCTTAGGCTTTGCGCCGTCCGCCATTCTTGGTGCCCTCTTTCGGTCACAGCGACTACGACGGATTTTCGCTCACTGAGTCTTATGATGTAAAACAAGGACGAGCATGTCCTGTCGTTCTCGCACATGTCGTTGTGGGCTATTAATCTTTAAAGGATGAACCAACTTGTGGAACCACACGTATTTGTTTCGTCATACTTTAAGAACACGCTTCGACGAACATTTGCACCAAATACACGAATGCGGTGTAGCAATAAAAGCGAGAAAGAAGGTTACACATCAGCGATATATACGCACCCGCCGCACTGCGTCTACAGCGTTCTGCTTCTGCGAACGAGCGATGCGTTCGGTTTCCGAAAGCGGCAGAGGCATCTCGGTGGATCGAAATGGAAATATACTCGTGTACTCAGATTTAGGTTCATTTAGGTTCACAGCCTAAGTGATCAAAGCTAATACGAAGCATTCCACCACGGCATGATCATCACATAAATTAACTTAATTTGCTACTATACATGCATAGAGATGCCAGATGTTTCTGTAAGTATTAGGTTGTTAATGAAACAGAACCAACACAAAAGTACTGCGCCTTGTCTTTTGCGCATTATTGTGCGTAGCTATCCAGTCCGACATTATACGGTATGAAACCTCGATTGCTCGCGCGCGCGATGATCCATTGATTGCGTCGCGCTTTGTTGCATTTAGTCCACTACCTGCGCCAAATGCAGTATACGTGGCTTCGGGCGCAAAGCAGGCGGCAGGTTACATTACGGAAATCGCAGACGGTTGTCACGTGGTATCGAAAAACCCTCACGTGCACGCCATTTAGCACAGCGCATGTATACGAAGGCCACACCTCTAGTCGTTGAGATTGAGTCGATCTGCGCAGTTCGTACCAAAACAACAGCTTCTTTTTTGCGTGCGTATGTGTGCGTGTGTGCGTGTGTGCGTGTGTGAGTGCGCTCACGGGTGCGTTGTGAAGTACCAGCGTTTGTGCCTTACGTAAACGACAGCGTAAGTACGCCGAGTGCCTCGCCCAACACGCGGCGCGCGGACTTTATACTTAGATTTCGTGCGCTACAGAATCCATCCTGCAGCCACGGTTCTGCTTCTTGTCCTTGCCGTTTCTATTACCTTGTTTCGCCTAATAATTTAAAGGCTTTATGACAAGCTGAACATCTCCCCCGACCAGTACAACCGCCGGTAGGGCCGCAACTCCGACACAGCGGCGGATCGCTCGCGCGTAATCCCGTTGTCCACGGTGCTGTACTCCTTCCTCCTAACAGCAGCGGCTTGTCCAGCACAGTGCGCACGCTACGGCTGTTGTTTGCCGCGCGCCCCCCTCGTACTGTAAACTGGGCTGGGCGAGTGCGGCTGCGACAGACGCAACAAAACGGTCCCGGCAATCGCCCGCCGCCGCTGCTCGAGTGTCGGTAATGCCCCGTGCACCGCACGCGCACGTGTGCTTCTGCGGCATCGTGTGCGGCCCGGCTTCCTTCCTGCAGCCCGGGCACGAGACGGGTGTTAGGCGTCGGCCGTCCCACTGACCTCGTTCGAAAAGCAACACCCCAACCCCCTTGCCAAGACTATACTCGATGGCTGCCGACCGGGTGCGGAACCGGAGGTGATAGGCGGGAAGCGCTACGCACCGGAGTCTTCTGCAGCGGTAACTTTTAGGAGTTGACGCTTTTTGCACAAACTTCTGCCGACAGAAAAAAAGAAAAGAAAAGAAAGAAACGGCAGAAGCGGTGTGGCTGTGGCGTATTGCTGCTGAGCATGAGGTCGAAGGTTCAATACCTGCCCGCGGCTGCTGCATTTTCATGGAGTCGAAGTGCAAAAATGCCCGTGTACCATGCTTTGGATGCACCTTCAAGAATGGCAGATCGTCAAAATTACTCCGGAGCTCTTCACTACGGCGGGCCTCAGTCGCGTCTTTGGCACGTAAGAAACACTGGAATGTAATTCCTAATTAAAACCTCACAGTTTTATGTGGACGAAGGTCACCAGCTTCATGAGAAGGTTCGTCAGAATATTTGAGTCCTATCATATTCGCATTATCGCATCCTGTATAATGGTTCGCGATGCCTCACGGATCATTGAACCATCCCCTATATATTAAAAGTTTTATATATAGGGAAAACGCGGACGCATGATGATTGGTACACTACAATGAACATGCGGGCACTGTTGCAGTTGTGTATTGTACTGGCATAGATATCCTAGAAATGAATATACGTCGATAAAATGTCTCCCAATTAAGATAACAACTGTTATAGTTCATCGTAATGGAGTCTTCTTCCGGGCCGTTTGCCTGCATCAGTTCGTGTTAAATACTCTGACATACGAGGCCCTCGAGCGCTAACGGTTTCCTCCTTTAATACTTCGTAGAGGCGGCAATGAGGAAGCCGTCGCTCATAAATAATGCATGCAACAGCCTCTAGCCTGTGTGCACAGAAGTGGGGTACTGTGTCCAGAGAGGCTCGTTCTATACTGCGCTCGACCAGCTGACTGGCGGCTCTCGAAAAAGATAATTATGCTGCAGCAACGGTGCCCATCATCAGACCGTGCAAGCATTACTTTGCTGCTATCCATCTCTCATGTGTCAATGCCTAAGCCTGCACTTCCCCCCGTCTCTCTCTCTCTCTCTCTCTCTCTCTCTCTCTCTATATATATATATATATATATATATATATATATATATATATATATATATATATATATATATATATATATATATATATATATATATATCCTGTTTTGTGGCCCCCTTTGCCTCCAGCATCGTTAATTTTGTTAATCAGAAGCTCGCATCTAATTAACCTTCCTCCCCTCATTCTGACTGTATTTTCTCTGAAGCCTGCATACTCCCTCAGCAAGGGTCCAGCAATACTGAAGCGGTCAATGTTTCCACGTGAGGAATGCGAAATGTAGCCAGAAGTGAAACTTATAATCCGCTGTTGAACGATGCAAGTTGCGACTTTCAGTTAAAGACTCTTCGCAATAAAAAAAAAGAAAGGAACAAAAAAGAAAGATCGAAAAAAGAAAGAAAAGGCAGCAGATTCAACAAGTTGGAATCTACGTACAGCGAAGCTTTGTGTGAGCGCATAAAGAATCGAAACACTAGTTCGTGTTTATTGAGTGTCCGCACAAAGTGACACGGAAGGCTTTATTCAGGCATTGTAGAGGGGCTAATGCAATGTCTTGTAAACGAGACACACACTTTCAATAGATCGCAGGGTGCTCTGGCGTTTCTTGTTCTTTATTTTTCTTTCCCCCTCAAGGTCGCCGCCCCGCTGCCGTGGATGGATAGATGGATGTTATGAGCGTCCCCTTTGGGACGGGGCGGCGGATGCGCGGGGGCGAGCGCAATCTGCTGGCGGTGCAAGGAACCCAGCGGCGGTGACGTCACTCGCATCCTCATCTGTGATAGGTTGGCCTGTTCGAAAAGAGAACAGCCACGCCGCAGTAACCACGGTCATGAAAGTCGGGAGAAGTTCGCATATATATATAGAAAAGCTTTTTAAAAATGATTATTTTCGTATTTTTGCTGCTGATTTATGTAAGTATGCGCCGCGGCTGATTCTCCTCTCGAAACCTTCAAGAACCCAAAGTTGGCGATAATATTTTAATGCATAGCGTAGAATTGTCCTGAAAATGGCCTTGAGCGTTAAAAAACTTAAAAAGTCGTAGATGTCCAGAAAATAACACGACAGACATGATTTCCTTGCGGATTGTGTACAAGTGTCATAGTTTATTACTTCTAATGTCCCCGAATGCGAAACCTACCGTTTTGTTCAGTTGTTGTACAAAGCTGCCCGTGATTATACGACTAACGTAATCAAAAGGTGAATTCGGCTTCCGCGTTTCGGCTTCCGCGTTTCGGCTTCGCCATACAGGTTGCTTCGTAGCGCCGCAATAATGATTTGTTAAAATTTCGATGCGATTAACAAACACACATGACTATTTTGCCTTTGTGGCATACAAGACTTACTGAACAAGGCATTAGAGAAATTATGGCGGAGCTATATATGCATATTTTGAGCTACGTGATAGCTGGCTGCAATTAGTTTCCTGAGGAGCGGCTACATTATTTACCCGAAGCCCCGCTGCTCATCCACTTCCGTGAATTGTTCTTCTCATTCTTTTTTCGTGATCTTGTTTGGCTTGCTGTAGCTTGTTTTAATACATTGTGTTGGTGCGTTCTTACTATTCGTGCTATGAAGTTCGCCTTTCACGGGGCCTTCTTTGTCGCCGCACTTGTTCTCGTTTCTGATTGTTACACAGCCGAAGATCTGTGCATACTTGCAACGGTGCCCTTCCTGTTTTTGCGTCGCAGCTGTTTTGTGGTAAGTGAAGCAAGACGCAGATGAGAAACACGCACAATGCGCGGACGTCATCCACACGCGAGTCTGTCATTCCGTGGACTTTATGTGCGGGAAAACGTATTCTCTGCGACTATTATAATGCACTGAAAGGTCGTGCTAATGATAGTGCGTCCATGCAACGCTCCCTAGTTCGTATAATTTCTGCAAGCAGTGATCGCTTGCAAGAGGCAGGACGTAGGCGAAGCCTTCGGAACTGCCCGAGATAAGGGCCAAATGCATGTACAGTTCGTCTTCTCTCGTCAGCCTCTCCCTACCCAGACGGGAAAAGGTCGAGAGTTGCAGAGCTGATGGTCGCAGTGCGATTCCGCGTTCCTCGTGTAACGCTTTTTGCGGATGTCACACTTTTCTACGAGGGCTCTTGCATCTCATTGCGTACGCTACAGGCAGACGCGATAATCGTTCTGCGTGCGAGGCCCAATCTCCGCTGAAATCTGGTGTAACGCGCCCCGAGAATTGCGGTCCGTGCTAGCGGTACGTTAGATCTATACGTGGCTAGTTGCGCGATCCGCCGCCGGGAACGTCGCCTCGCGTGACTTGAGGAATTACGCGCGTCATTAGCGTTTGCGCAAGAACGAAATTACTGGCTTCCAAGACAAAGTCTACACGCGTCCTACCAACGGACGCGCAGGCACGCCACTACCGACGAACGCGTGGCCGTGCAATCACCTTCAATCCCGCCATCGTCCTCTCCGCTTCCTCACTGCACGATGCCGTGCTTTCCTGCTCATCGCTATTTATGATTTATGACCAACAAAGTGGCCGTTGTGACTGAGCGAGTATGATGCTTTGCAGGCAATGTAAGTGGCAGTGTTGGTTGGTTCGTTTCCCTATAAACGTGGAAGGTGATGTTGTCAGACAAGGCTTCTTCTTCCTCCTTTTTCCCATGCTGCCTTTTACTTCTTACTGGTGTCTTCGTTTTAGAGCTTTCACCTAAGAGGTAGTTGCCGTCGCTAACGGTTATATAGCGAAACTACTTGCTTGCTGGTGTCTTGTGATTGTGTGTATAATGCGGGACGGAATTTTTTAAATATACATATGTGGACAGCGTCAGCACCTGGGTTTGTGCTCTTATCGACAACTCGCTGATGGCTTCTGTCTGGCCTGGTCACTTGGGTCACTGGGTAGGTGCGCACACAGAAAACTTACTGCTGGTTGCTGTCTAGCCTAGTAGACAACTTGAAACACTAGGTATACGTGCCCGAACAGACAACTTCAGCACTACGTATGTGCAACTGAGTAGGTGCTCGTTCTTGACCAATAACACAGAATGAATGTGCCGAGGTGGCACAAGGTGTACGAAGCCTTAGCTGTTTTAGAGCGCAGTTCTTAGGCGCCCGTTCCTGCGACGAGCGTCGGCGTCGTACTTCGTAACCGAGCGAACGAGCACAGCGAAGGATAAGAGCGAACACGGAGCGCATTGGGGGGAGATGAAAGACGGTGATAGCGAAGAGAGCGCGAGGCGGAGAGTATGGCGAGAGCGTGAGAAGGAAAGCATATATAGTGCCGGCGCAAGACGGACTCTGCGACTACGATGGCTAAGAGATGGCCAGAGTAGCCCGCGTCGTCTGCTCACCAAAGAACTGCATAAGTGGAGGTCTGTCTGCGGCGGCTGCTGTGAATAGCGCCAACGCGTCACCCACGCGCTGCCTCTCGAGATCTCTCGATTAGCTATACAGTCGCGCCACACTTCGCTCCGTTTGGAACGTGCCACACGAGACAGATTGTGCGCGCCAGCCAGTATGTCGCGTGATGGAAACGCGTATAGATCTGCACTCAAATTTCTCATTAGGGAGTATCGTAATCATCAGTGTATTTTTTATGTGTGTATCGTGCTTTTATGTGAACGCAACTGTGTTCAAAAATAGATTGTAAAACTGGGCAGGTTGATTGATCTTCATAGTAAAAAGCAACTCAAAAGGAACGGCAACGCAAGACAAGGAAGTACGCAAGAGTAAACTTTAGTAACAACTTGATGAGAGCTAATTGCAAACTGCGCGACTAAAGGAGGAACGCACAGAGAAACAAATACCACAGAGCAAGCCCTGACTGCCAACTTAATGTCCATCCATCCATCCGTCCATCCATCCGTCCATCCACCCACCCCACCCATTCACCCAGCCACCCATCCATCCATCCATCCATCCATCCATCCATCCATCCATCCATCCATCCATCCATCCATCCATCCATCCATCCGTCCGTCCGTCCATCCATCCATCCATCCATCCATCCATCCATCCATCCATCCATCCATCCATCCGTCCGTCCATCCGTCCGTTCATTCATTCATTCATTCATTCATTCATTCATTCATTCATTCATTCATTCATTCATTCACGCCAACCTCGCGCCCAAAGAACTGCCGTCGTGATTATTTCTTTATCGTCATTCCAACATAATGACGTGACTCTCGTGATACCGTCGTGATCAATGCCTTCTACTCAGACCCACTGACCCAAGTTGTTTAATAGGTTGGGCCACTAGGTAAGTGCTCGTGGCCGTGATGCCATTGTGCTGGATGCATAGCCGTCTTTCCACTTTTGTAATACGACACTCGTCATGACATCTTCGTCACGTCATCGTCGTCATACAGTCATCACGCATTTGTTGTCACCCCGTCGTCTTGATGACATCGTGGTCGTTTAATCGTCGCCATTTCAGCTTCGTGATCGGACTCTCGTCATGCCGTTATAGTCACGCCTTCTACTCCAACCTAGGGGCACAAGTTATCTAATAGCTAGGGCTTCTAGGTATGTGCTCACGGTCGCGATGTCATCGTTGTCGTGGCATCGTTGTCATTCTAGCTTTGTCAGCTTAAGTTCGTCGTGCTGGCATGGTCTCACCGTCGTCGTCATAGAGACGTCGTGCGTTCATTGTCACACCGCTGTCGCGATGCCGATACGGTCAATCCATTGTCGTCATTATAACTTCGTCATCCAACTCTCGTCATGCTTCTCTGTTTCCTGCTTAGCGCCGAACTAAGACGATCACATTGTGCTGAAACCATCGCCTCCGAGATCGCGTCGAGCCGCTTGGCAACCGCACAGCGACCTCGAAGGCAACGCAGAAGTACTGTATCATTGGTGCATGGCCGCATTGTTATTAAGCTGCAGAGCACTTATACTTGAAATAGAATACTTGCGTATCGCTTTCTGAACTGTGTTCTACAATAATACACCATTTCGTAACCCAAACGCTTACCCACCTTTGCTTTCGTTGCTTTGGAATGTGCCCGTGTTCGTTCCGTGAATTTCCAACGCGCGCGGCAAACCTACGGAGCATTCTTGTTAACTTTGGACAGGGCCTATTACATCTTTTAAAGCACGTCCCGTTACAGCGTACCTGCTCACAGATGTCACTGTTCTTTATCTTCGCAACAGTGCCTTCTAGGACTACTGGGACCAACGCATGATTAAACCGCGAGAGACGACAAAACACCAGAGGAGCCTTTAGCGTATTTCGTCTCCTTGTGTGTCTTTATCTCATCGACATGGCATGCACTCTCAGTGAATGACGGGCACTTACCTCTTCTTTTATCGAAGTGCGCAGCCAATACGGTCGAATCCTTTGCCCCGAAAAACACTTCCATATATTGAAACAAGTTTTTTTGTTTATTTGACACCACAGCCCTTGTGTTGAGCGTCGCCTAAAGCCTCGCGACATGCTGCAGTCTGTATAGAACAGAACAACTAAGCAGAAAATAATATCTCCTAACAATGGGTCTTGAGGATGATTGCTTGGCGTAATGGCTTTTGATCTTGGCTCATCGGTAGTCGCTCGCGCGGTGAACTGGCACAACCTTCGCTACGAGGGTTGTAACACGATCCACGCAGATAGGTCGTCGGGGTGAGTCCTGTCTGCCGACGTGAGAGTAGTCGAACAGCTGATGAAGCAACGGCCAAGTGGCTACGAGAATGGCTTTTTGGCATGGCTCTGCGCAGGAAGCGACACGTGCTCGTTGCGTAAGTATGGCGTATTCTACAAGTGACGACAATGAAGGCAGAAGGAATGGAACGGTGGTTGTTGGATGGTGACATTGACGGATCGCCTACTTGCGGAGCCTGTGAAAAGCCGAGCCCCGAACACAATGGATTGCTTGCACTCAGTTCTTCTTCCAAGAAGAAGATTAAGAAATAGGAAAGCAATCACCTCACACACACTGGGTCACGGATGCGGTGCGGATGTCATGTATGCGGCAGACAGCGTGTCGAGTGATTTCTAGTGGCTTTTAGTTAAGAATCAATTACGTGAGAGACCCTGTATGTAGTATGTTCTCACAAGACATCGCGTACACTGTCCGTATGGAATGTGCCGAGCATTGAGTATAATAGAGTGCACCGATCGACAGTTTGTTTCACTATTCTCACCTTTCCTCTACCGACGCGAGGTAACCCTGTATTGTGATCTATGGCTATAGGAGTATTTTGCGAAGTCTTTTACCTTCCGTTTCGGAATGACCAACAAAGCAGGGCCTGATCAGTGTCGTCATGAGGAGACCCACGAGAAAATAGTATTTACTTATTTATTTATTTGTTTGTTTGTGCATTCACTAGAAATATTTTTGAGACCCGATGGCATTACCAAAAGCAGTTGTGATTACATACTGTAGTGTGCAGAAAATACAAGTTTAACAAAATAAAGAAGCAAGCATCTTGGATGGTACTATTGAAGCTGCTGATGCGCATCAGTGCCACCAAATTCACCAAATCTTTCGGAGTTTTTCGGTTACTGCCCTCAATTATGCGCATGCAGGATCGATCGCTCGCCACTGTGCCAGCTCGCGTGGATGACGGATCACTTTTGGAGCGGGCAATTTTAGAATGCCGAGCACTAAGTCGTCACAGCAGAGGGTGGCGAAGGTAGTCACAATTTTTAAGGGCAACGGACTTGTGCACGTGGCTTTAGTATTGACTGAAGTTTTAACTTGTGTCGATATATGGCCATCGTGTGCGTGTGCGTGGTGTCTATATTTCATTCTCACTTTTCTCTCTCCCGCCTGCCCATCTCCCACATTAGGCTAGCAAATTGGTTTTTCAGTTCGGTGTGACCGACGTTTCCTTCCCTTTCATTTCGTTTATCTCTTTGTAGTTCTTTGACTTCTTTTGTCCGTTCCATTTGCGCTATAATGCTGACCACTTCTGTACTTCGGGTTTCAGAACTCTGTAAACTATAAGAGCGCAAGTTTCAGTCCACCCTGGCAACCTAATACACCTTGCCATTACTCCCGCTTCATTCTCTTATCAAGATCTAATTTTAAGTAGCACCCTCAGTGGCTATGGCTTCCTGTCGCTGGCACGAGGTGCGAGGGTGTCTGCAATCCGAGCCACGGTGGTTGCGTTTACGGCTATGCCGAATGCAAAGGACTTTCGTGTACCGTGGCCGCTCCGGATATACGCGTTAAGGTAACCCGTCTGGTCGAAATCACTACGACTCCCGTTCGCATCGCGGTAGAGAAAACGGTGTCACGCTGTCACGAAAGGAAATGCGCCTAAAGCACGTTTTCTTGTCGCCCTACGAGATCTGTCCTATCGCCCTTCTGCGTTGATCGCCATCTCCACGGGTACGGCGCTGCCTACTAAACCGGGGCTGACGCTCGAGTGCGCGACTGTATTCGGTTCACGTCGTTTCGAAGCGCCGAAACAGCGGTCAGCATACACGGCATCGTTGCCGCTGCACTTTCTGCGCGAGAGGTGCCGCAGTCCGCATGTGCGAGTCTTGCCGGGGAGTCCCGTATGTATCACGGTGCAGGATGGCCGACCCCGAGCTCCCTTTCATCCGCTTCCGGCTTGATAAGATGAGCGGATTCCATTGCCCCACAATGCGGCAGTTTGCACGGCCACCGATGCCAACAGCCGCGGCGTCGCGGTATCGCTCGCGCTGCCGCTTCCACAATGGCGCGCATACGTGCTCGTCGCCACGCTGTGGTTCGCAACAGACAGAGGGAGACCTTGCATAGTTACTGCATACAGTTAATCCCACTCCGCCTGCCCCCTTTCCTCCATAAGGGAATATACACAGTTACCCGAAGATTTTGGGGAGCGCCTTTGAAGCGGCTGTCGCTGCACAACACTAAAGAGTCTACTGGATCTTATTGTAGTGCGCTCTACTAAAACGCGTGGGTCGGCCTACTCACTAATGAGCACAGTGGCTCATACTCACTTTACACCGATTTCCCGAAAGTAGCACATAGTGTGAGTGAGTGAGTGAGTGAGTGAGTGAGTGAGTGAGTGAGTGAGTGAGTGAGTGAGTGAGTGAGTGAGTGAGTGAGTGAGTGAGTGAGTGAGTGAGTGAGTGAGTGAGTGAGTGATTTGACGTGTGAGTTACGTGAGTTGTGGGTTAACGTTAGTATCACTGAAAGTACATGATCATGAACTCGAGTGACAGTCGGCGAGTGTGAGCTAACGTGAGTACGAGCGTAAGTTGGCGCTGATGAATATACGACTAGAAAAGAATATGAGCATTAGTGGGTGGAGCTAAATGTGAATGAAAGTGAGCGTGAGCGCAAGAGAGTGTTACTGAGCACCTGTTTGTGCGATTATACGAGCGTGAGTGAGTGCCGATGAGTGTAAGCGCAAGTGAGTGTGATAGACCGAAAAGAAAATGTGGAGGCGTATATATGAGCGAGTACCCACTTGTTGCGCCGACCTTTGACAAGGCGTGGCGGCTGAATATATCTTCAGTAAGTGATGTGTTTACTCATATATGCGTGTGTGACGCGCAACCATATATTCGTTTCCGTAAGAAGCGCCAGAAGACACGATGTACAGCCGCGGCCACGTCTGTGTAGAGCGCGCGAGCAGACGGCCTTGCTCTGCGGGGCGACACCGTGCGGCAGTCGCGGGATCTCACGCACTGTGCCCAGGAGCATGCGTGACCTAATATACATGCAGAACTGCATTGCACGAGTGGCAACGTTGAAGCGGGCAGTCGTTTAACCGAATGTGTAAGCTTCCTCAGGGCGCTCTCGGTATCGCCATGCCAAAAGATTACGCGTTTCAGCTGATAACACGCGCCCGACTCTATCGCTCTTTGGGACATTGTGCGCCCCATAACAGCTATTGCGCGTCGCTCATCCGCTGTGAATCGGGGAGCCATTGCGAATAAATTCTGCGAAAAGGTTTGACTTCTATGTCTAATATAGGCAGCACGCATGCGATGTTGTCATTTCATTGGCCAATAACATTATCTGGGATTGGTGAAGCAATAGTTTTTCATATCAAGTCCCCTGACAGAATCGCACATGGTATCACTCACGTGCGCAATTCCCTTGTCATCGCGCGTAGTAAGATGTCGCCCTCGGGTAATGCGGACAACCGGCAAAACACGTGCGCTTGCCAACATAGTTTCTGGTTTAAAGCAGCGTGCGCCAGCCTGCGTGTCTATTAGGCCGCGCATGCTCCTGGGCACAGTGCGTCAGATCCCGCAACTGCCGCACGGTGTCGCCCCGCAGAGCAAGGCCGTCTGCTCGCGCGCTCTACACAGACGTGGCCGCGGCTGTACTACATGAACCGGATGCTGCCCTACATTTTTGGTTTCGATTGGATTTTCGAGACGACGCCTTCGGCACATCACATGCCTCACAAAGAAACGAAAAGTTCATACAATAATAGCGGTGTCACTATCTGTGAAAGGACTGACTTCGGAATGACAATCACTGCAAATGCTTTACCATGAGGTAAATGACGGGTCAAGAATCACTCCACGCCGATCCCTTCGGCCATTTCAGATACGTAGCACTGAGGGCGTTGACCGTGCGCGCGTGCCTCTTACAGTACAGGCAACCACGAAGCCCGACCACGTGTTTTTGTACCCGCCGCGATAGGGAAGCAGCTGTAGCATCCTGCTGCTGGTCGCGAGGTCGTGGGTTTGATTTCAAGCCACAGCACAGCGCCAGCGTTCCGATAAATGCGGCAAGAACGCTCATGCACTGTACTTCGGGTACACGCGTTAAAAATCCCAGATGGACAAGATTATTCCGGAACCTTTGACTCCAGCGTTTCTCATAGTTCCTGGGCTGTCTGTTGGAGACATTAAAACAAATCAATGCATCAATAAATCAATAATATGTCTTTGAATTTTTATGTTTTGCTCATTTTTGTTAGTAGACAACTACCGCTGGAAGTTTAGCTACTAGCGCACGCTTCAATGAGTTCAGAAGCGAAGATCTGACGCATGTCAGATCATGCATCTGACGCATGCATCTGACGCATGCATCTGACATCATGCATCTGACGCATATGATACTGATAAAGGTAGATATGGTCCGCGTCCTAATCACTCTTGTTGTTCGCACCCGCTACAAAAGTGACAAATGAAACGCTTAGCTCAGCTGCCCGATGGCCTCGCACATTACTAGCTTGCAAGTGACGCGGATAAATTCTGCTCCAGCGGGGACCGTGAGAACAAATGAGTGTGTGTTGCTACCAGTCATCTGAAATGCGGGTTCGTTATCGGCCTCGCCCAGCTGCCTTTTCAAATGCGCTGGCTATTCTCATATTGCCTATTCTTTCGCTTAGACTCTCAGCACTGATGAAATATCTACGAAACGCCAGTGAGCTGTGCGATAGCAAAACGGAAATGAAATCCGATGAGTCTAAGAGGAAAGCGTGAACAAGCACTGATCTCAATAGTTTGTAGCCCCGGTGACTATACGGATGTGACTTGCTGCACTTGGCCGCAGTTTCTCTTATTTTTTTTTAAAGAGCGCCGCCATTATGATCACCAGTAGGGGAGGATAATGCTTCGCAAAAGAATACATTCACTTCACTGCTTCTTAGTAAGCTTGGTGAGTATTGGTGAGCATACTTGAAAAGTATTATTTGCACAGCATCTTTTGTAACTATGTGTCTCTTTCATCAGTGCTTGTGCGTGAGAGACACGTATTTGTGTACCTCCGACAGGTATGGAAAATACGTACACGACACCTTTGCCAATTCTCCGCTGTGCGTGTGTGCCATAACTTAAGAAGATTACGAAAGAAGTTGAACTGAATAGGAAGAACTGAGTAGGATGGTGCATATCAATCTGTTACGCACAAGGAGGTGTAAGATAAAAGAAACAACATTGCATATGCAACAAAGTTATTTCTGCTCTAAGAGTAAAATAACTAACTGCTTTTCAAACATCAACAATGAATCTTGTTTCACAACGCATTCAGAAAGGTTGTTCCGCTGTGGCTGTTTTGTGTTTCGGGTGAAAGTGTAACTTTTTGTCCCCTCTGCTAGAAGAGAGTGATAGACTGAACAGGATAGCTCTACTACTGGAGACGGCTTGCTAGCTCAGACTGGGACAGCCGGGAAAAAAAGAAGGAAAGAGAAAAATATAAAGAAAGAAAGGAAGGAAGAAAGAAAGAAAGAAAGAAAGAAAGTAAAAAAAAACAAAGATAATAAATAAAGAAAGATGACTGAAAATGAATCCCGCATGCTGTACTAGCTCGGTCCTTGCAAGCACGAGTATCCGTTTTTCCAACGGCCTTTCTGCTGAAGCCTTTCAAGCTGAGAAAGAACCAAGTGAAGATAAGGCATAGAAAAAAAAAACGCAGGCAAACGTCTTCACGATAAGCTGGCGCATGTTGGTATCAGCAGAAAACCGACGTAGGATTGAAGGCCAACGCAGCAGCAGTTCTTGAGCAAGTTCTTGAGCGCGCCGTACGATACAGCCGAGACAAGGCGGGGGAGTAGGGAGTATATCTATGCCGACACGGTTACAATCGTATGTCGCAATAGTTGACTTTGCTCTTCAACAACAATTCCACTACCGTGACACCTAGAGCGCTGCATATCACACTCACCAACGGACGAGATAGTAGCCTCTATAATTGATGATGCAGATTGAACGAGCATCCACATCTCGTTCCCTCTTGAACGCGTGTTGTGTCACCGGAAGCCAAGCTTCGTCTCGTTCTAGTCAGGCGTGAGAAGCACTAAAACAGTTGAGCTTAATATGAGGCAAGAACGTTGATGGAAGTTAGAACAGCATAAATATTAGAAAATATGGCGAGCGTGCAAAAAAAGAAAGCGCGTTTATGTTCGAAAGACCAGTTGGTATTCCCCACACAATTTGCCCAGGCCATTTGCTTCGCAATTGCCGCCCAGCAGAGTGGCGCAGTGGAAGCGTGCTGGGCCCATAACCCAGAGGTCCGTGGATCGAAACCACGCTCTGCTACATTTTTTTTTCTTGATGCTCCAAAATTATTATTTTTTTCTGGACCATGCTGCAGAGCATTTTATTTTTGCCACTTTAAGATACCTGCTCAAGCGTTAGTCTGCAAAATTAATCGGGTAGGCTGCATCGGGGACACAGCACCTGTAGTGGAGTTACGTGAAGCGCCCTGTGCGTGCAGGTGAGGATGTATGGGCACTAGGATACTAAAATGGCGTAACGAAACATTGAAGTGACATTTATTCAAGCAATACAAAGCTTACATATGCTTTATTTATGACACAGCTATAATGGCGCTCCTTCGGTTTAATCTTGCAATCGCGCTCGCTACCTGCACGGAGTTGGCCCGCCGTGGTCAGAGTTGGTGGGCGCGAACTGACATTCCTCTGTCTTGCTGCCCGGGTCTCATGCACGCCATTTCTCTGCCTTATGTGACGAATGCGTGGCGGCGCCATAGTCGCGAGCAACCGTCATACTTGTGCAAAGTATCGCACACTTGCAACCCTTATAACTCCTGATGAGGATAGATTTAAGTTTAATGAATTACAACAAATATGGCCGAGTGGAGCTCTCTCAAACACGACCACTCCTTCCCGCAGCGACAAACGTGTACTGCCGAGCTGCGCCTCTCCGAACGTTGGGCGAGGAGCCAAATTTAGCTCCCATTGCGTCGTGCGTGGCGCGCGACAACGGTGGCCATTTGTGCCCGCGACACGTGGATGGTCAAAGAATAGATTCTTTCCTTTCCGTGATGCCAAAGTAAGGCGCTTGCATGGGAAGTACAGTTGCAGTGCGATAAATAATATTACACGTTTTCATTACATACATGTAACATTACACGGGGCTTTAGCAAGTGATTTCCATATGTGTACAGGAGTTAAAGATCATCATCATGATCATCATCTACGCTTCCCATCCCTTGGAATCCAGTCCGTAACCCTTAATGCCCATCGGTTATCTTCCCTCCTCATTACATGTCCTGCCCATGCCCATTTATTTTTCTTGGTTTCAACTAAGATGTCATTAACTCGCGTTTGTTGCCTCACCCAATCTGCTCTTTTCTTATACCTTAACGTTACACCCATGAGTCTTCTTTCCATAGCTCGTTGCGTCGTCCTCAACTTAAGTAGAACCCTTTTCGTAAGCCTCCAGGTTTCTGCCCCGTACGTGAGTACTGGTAAGACACAGCTGTTATAAACTTTTCTCTTGAGTGATAATGGCAACCTGCTGTTCATGATCTGAGAATGCCTGCCAAATGCACCCCAGCCCATTCTTATTATTCTGATTATTTCAATCTCATGATCCGGATTCGCGGTCACTACCTGCCCTAAGTAGATGTATTCCCTTACCAATTCCAGTGCCTCGCTACCTATCGTATACTGCAGTTCTCTTGCGAGACTGTTAAACATTACTTCAGTTTTCTGCAGAATAATTTTTAGACACACCCTTCTGCTTTGCCACTCCAGGTCAGTCAGCATGCATTGCAATTGGTCCCCTAAGTTACTAAGCAACACTCTAAGAAAAATCCCGGGGAAAACGGGAGTAACTGCGCCGTTAGTCCTAAAATGGCGCTTTCGTCCCTCAAAGGACTAACTGCATGAATGTGCGTGCCGTGTGCAAATTTCAGAGAGTAAGTGTTTAGTCCCTGCTCGGAAAGAGAGCAATGGGAGGACGAACGGCAACAGTTACTCCCCAGGCACTTCGCTGTTTTCGTCCGTGTCATGGAGCGATGCGGTGAAAACGGTATTGTCTATAAATCGTGAATGGTTCGAAGTTCGTGCGTTGTCTATTGAACTACATGCAAAGCAGCACCCTGCCTCTTCGTGAAAAAATTACGTGAAACTTAAAACTGGAATGTGAAGAGGCATGCCTTTCGTGCGCACCCCATAAGTGAGCGATACACATTAAACGCGCAAGTCATTGATAGACGGCTAGATTTTCTTGGTCAACAGTACCTAAGTTCCTTCCGTTCCAAGGAGGTTGCGAACTGAAGCGATGTGTAGCTCAAACGGCACACGCTAAGCGACAGAGAAATTGCCCTTCTCTGTTGTCTTAGAGGTGCCCCGTTTGAGCTCGCTACACGTATCCATGGCGTAGTGCCTCAGTTTAAATCCCCCTAAGAATACTCGGGCTCAGTTCCTTTCGCAGTCGCTTATGGTTGCAAGTACACTCAACGTTAGACTCTCACTGCATAGCTTGCACAAAATACGGAGTCACTTTTATATTGCCACACTTGCGTTCCCATGCTTAACCTTGTCTAAATATCCCGTCATCCCAAGCAAGCGGCGTGGTGAACTGGTCAGAGTACCTGACTTGTGACTGAGAGGACGTGAGTTCGAATCCTGCTCTCGGGCACGTTTTTTTTTCAGCTCATTAATTTTTTTTATTAGGGTATAAATGCCTAATTTAATTAATTCCAACTTTGCGGAGCATCGGAACGAATTACAGTTACTCCCTTGAGGACCATCGGGCAGGGGCAACTGTTAGTCCCCGAAGGAGTAAGCGCATGGGGAGTAACAGTTCATCCCAAGTCAGTTCGTCCCCAAAAGGACTAATGGTTGTGGCAAATCAGTTAGTCCCCAAAAGGACTAACCTCCCTACCCCTTTTAGTCCTTTTTTTCTTAGAGTGAAGGCAATATCTTCAGCGAATCGCAAGTTACTAAAGTATTCTCCATTAACCCTTATCCCGAATTCTTCCCAATCCAGGTCTCTGAATAGCTCCTGTAAACACGCTGTGAATAGCATTGGAGAGATCGTATCTCCCTGCCTGATGCCTTTCTTTATTGTGATTTTGTTGCTTTCTTTATGGAGGACTATGGTGGCTGTGGAGCCGCTATAGATATCTTTCAGTATTTTTACATATGGCTCGTCTACACCTTGATTCCGTAATGCCTCCATGACTGCTGACGTTTTGACAGAATCAAACGCTTTCTCGTAATCAATGAAAGCTATATATAAGGGTTGGTTATATTCAGCACATTTCTCTATCACCTGATTGATAGTGTGAATATGGTCTATTGTTGAGTAGCCTTTACGGAATCCAGCCCGGTCCTTTGATTGGCAGAAGTCTAAGGTGTTCCTGATTCTATTTGCGATTACCTTAGTAAATAGTTTGTATATAGGCAACGGACAGTAAGCTGATCGGTCTATAATTTTTCGAGTCTTTGGCGTCCCCTTTCTTATGGATTAGGATTATGTTAGCGTTCTTCCAAGATTTCTGTATGGTCGAAGTCATGAGGCATGGCGTATATAGGGTGGCCAGTTTTTCCAGAACAATCTGCCCACCATCCTTCAACAAATCTGCTGTTACCTGATCCTCCCCAGCTGCCTTCCCCCTTTGCATAGCTCCCAAGGCGTTCTTTACTTCTTCCGGCGTTACTTGTGGGATTTCAAATTCCTCTAGACTATTCTCTCTCAGATTATCGTCGTGGGGGCTACTGGTACTGTATAAATCTATATAGAACTCCTAAGCCACTTGAACTATCTCATCCATATTAGTAATGATATTGCCGGCTTTGTCTCTTAACGCATACATCTTATTCTTGCCTATTCCTAGCTTCTTCTTCACTGCTTTTAGGCTTCCTCCGTTCCTGAGAGCATGTTCAATTCTATCCATAATATACTTCCTTATGTCAGCTGTTTTACGCTTGTTGATTAACTTAGAAAGTTCTGACAGTTCTATTCTAGCTGTAGGGTTAGAGGCTTTCATACATTGGCGTTTCTTGATCAGATCTTTCGTCTCCTGCGATAGTTTACTGGTATCCTGTCTAACGGAGTTACCAGCGACTTCTATTACACACTCCTTAATAATGCCCACAACATTGTAGTTCATTGCTTCAACACTAAGGTCCTCTTCCTGAGTTAAAGCCGAATACCTATTTTGTAACTTGATCCGGAGTTCCTCTATGTTCTCTCTTACCGCTAACTCATTGATCGGCTTCTTATGTACCCGTTTCTTCCGTTCCCTCCTCAAGTCTAGACTAATGAAAATGAAATTAAGTTAAAGATCGTTTCACATCAAAAGAAAGAATTAAACAGATGAAGGCTAACATTTAGCATGCATGCAGCAAGAATAGCGCCTGCCGAGAGGGGAACCATAACTGTTCATAAGTGTCTCCAAGTGGTATGTTTTAGTTCACCCTAAATATTCCCCGCCACAATACCCACGGCCGGGAATTGAACCCACGACTTCGTGTCCAGTATAACGGAACGTCGTAAGCAATAAATCACAGCGACGGGTATTGGGGCAAAATATCGATGCTACTTCTGAAGGTCTGCTTAGGCACTCATCTTGCAACTAACATGCCTATACAACTTTCCTTTTTTTTTTTACAACTGTGAAATGTTGGCATGGCCCCTACGAGGTTTCATCCTAAATCTACACTTCATAATTTCTCGATACACAGCGCACCGTTCCTATGAAACAAACGTGTCACCACTTCCGGTAGCTCATGTTGTAATCATCAAGATTTCAATTCCAAGAGTGTCGGAAGCTCTGAGAAGCCGCGAACGTATGCGTCAGCACTCGATCGCTAGGGGGGAAAGAAATACGACGTAGTACTCCTTTAGAGCCGGCAAGCAAAGGTTTACTGTCGTTCATTAATGCTCCTCAGGATGAAGTGTGCGGTATTGATGACGCCCATTTTGTTACATATTTCGAAGGTCAACTTGTCGGATACACCATTAATGATACAGGGTGTGTCACACTGGTGCCGTTAGATATGCTGTTGGAAAAGTAGCTACAATATGCGGTTACGAGGCCAAAGTTGTTCGGTCCTGAGTTCTCTTGCGCCACTACGATCATCATAGTGTACTAATTACACCTTCATAATCAGGTAATATTAGTTAAACAAATTGATAATGTTTAAGCTACGAGGATGTGACTTCCAATGGGAAAGTTGTTATTATGTCCGCAAATATTTCCTTCATTTGTTTTCACTACGCCATAGCTATGACCTAAGTGGTTATTTTTTTCACACTTAGCTTGCTGCACGCGAACTACGAAAAGCATCGCGCGACCTAAGTGGTTTGAAGGATTTAAGTCGGTTCGATCATTGCCTGACTCGGCGACCCCTTCGAAGTGGCCTGTGAGTTGACGGCGGGCTATTTTAGGCACTGCCAAATTCCGCCACATTGTAAAATTGAGCAATATGACTGCATTTTGAGTCAAACAGAGAGGCCGCATAACAAGCAGCCCTGTAGGCCGATCAAAGCTGGCAAGATTGATAATTCGACAATAGCTTCGTTTGCATGAACTCGACTTTAGCGGGTCGAGTCAGAAGTCGAGTTGAACCATCCCGACCGGATTGCGTTTACATGCCTATGTCCAAGCGAGGATGGGTGAGTCAAGCAACCTCTCGCTGGCTGGTTTAGCAAACTCACCTCGACGCTCGCTCGGCCCGACCCGCTATCGTTTATATAATGTTGACGACTGGATTCCTGGCCGACAAGCCGACTTCCCTGGCCTCTCTATAGGGTCCCTGAAAACATAGCGAATAGGGCGGAATTGGACAATGTCGATAAAAGCTGCATGCCCGGTCTCATATAGGTGTTGGCTTTTGGTGACCGCGAGCTGCGTGTTTGGAGGGATGATCGCGGTCTAAGCAATGATTAGATGGTTGCCGAGATAGGCAGTGAGCAGATTCACTTAGACACTTCAAATAACTTGATACTGCCGGTTTCGCGACGAGCGGCCGTGTGATCATACTGCCGCAGTTTTCGTATTTTGCGCGCCACCAGTAAAGCGCGAAAAAAATTTATTATGCTGGCCAAACTATTGAAAGGGGTGTTTAATAACGCAGTAACCTCTTTCCCATCGGAAGTCATGCCCTTTAATTAAAAAAGCGTATATTTATTTCTATATTTAGCCCCAGGCAAATATACGCAAAAGGTATTCTGCTGGCGGAAGAGGAGTCATGATCGAAAGGTCTGATAACCATTCACCGTGGCAGTCTTATAGCCGTTACCTTTCTTTGCCTCTTTTTCCCGTTTTCGTGGTTGGTCAGTGGCTGATAGTCAGTGGGCGGACTCCGCAAGGAAATGGTTCGTTCGTTCGTTCGTTCGTTCGTTCGTTCGTTCGTTCGTTCGTTCGCTCGTTCGTCCGTTCGTTCGTTCGTTCGTTCGTTCGTTCGTTCGTTCGTTCGTTCGTTCGTTCGTTCGTTCGTTCGTTCGTTCGTTCGCTCACTCGTTCGCTCGTTCGTCCGTTCGTTCGTTCGTTCGTTCGTTCGTTCGTTCGTTCGTTCGTTCGTTCGTTCGTTCGTTCGTTCGTTCGCTCGTTCGTTTGCTCACTCGTTCGTTCACTCGCTCGTTCGTTCGCTCGCTCGCTCGCTCGTTCCTTCGTTCGTTCGTTGATTCGTTCGCTCGCTCGCTCGCTCACTCACTCGTTCGCTCGTTCGTTCGTTCGTTCGTTCGTTCGTTCTCTCTCTCTCTCTCTCTCTTATATTGGTAATGATCGTCGACTGTGTCTGCAATTTTTCTTAGACAGCTTCGCTGTACGTTAGCTGGGACACCCTGTGTTATGTATGGGTGTATGCTCACGTTGAAGTGTCATCTTGCATTAAAAATAACACTTAAAGAAAACGTAAAAGAAACTGTCATGCCACATTTTATGTTTGTATGCATGAAGCCAATAACAATAAATCTGGCATCAAGCTTCCGAGTATTTACTTACGAAATACACAGTATATACAAGGTTAAGAAAATATTTGCACAGTTCATTCCGCATGAAACAACGAGGGTTATAGAAGTCGCCTTGCTCGAACTTTATAAACTCTGTAAGTACAAAACGGAAAGATAGAAAGTGATAGTGAAGGCGGAAAAAGAAAGGGAGAATGAAAGAGCAAGGTACCAAGGTTCCTCCTTCAAGAGCTGTAGTGCATGTGTTGCTTCCTGGCCTGTTCCCGCCACCTCGCGGACTAGATTACAGCTAAGTCAATGACTGAACAGAGAATCTAAAGTAATAGAAAAAAAAACTATTATAATAACTTCGTTCTTGAGAGGCTTATATCCGCTCGTTACTTCTGCTTCCCAGAATGCACGGTGCACGAAGACGGAAAGGAAATAGCGCCACGAGGTGATAAGCGTGCACTCGACCTCGTCGAATACGAGGTCACTGTCATTGCCCAAGAACGGGGTCCTTGAACACTGGCGTGCTGCACCGGCCATAAGCGATGCTTGGTCAAACAAAAAATGGCTGTGGCTTAGGTAAGGTTAAGCCCAGGATGCGAAGCATACTAGCCTTTATTTTAGTTGTTGAACCACTGTTTAGCCTGGTGAACTGCTGTTGCTTGGCTATATTTGGTTCGGCTAGACGAAGAAACAACTCATGCATTACTTCTTCGCCTTCAAGAGTGGAACGTGACAGCGTTCCCGTCGACCCGCCAAGGGGTGTAAGACAATGGGCTACAGGGCAGCGACTACGCGCCCCGCATTGGACGCGGTGAGCGTCGAGCAAAGCAGCGTTCGGCGCGGCAACGAAATGTGCGCCTGAGCAAGAGACGCACGCCTTAGAAACAGCGCGTTTCTAAGGCAACACCGCATTCACTAGAGGCGCTTTTGTACCGCTTTGAAGCGTTGTACTCGTGGCTCAGTGGTAGCGTCTCCGTCCCACACTCCGGAGACCCTGGTTCGATTCCCACCCAGCCCGTCTTGCAAGAGTTGAGCCAAAGCCACTTCTCCTCTGTCGTGACGTCACGGTGTCACGTGATTTCACGGTCACCGCCGCGCCTGAGGAGCTGGGTTGAGCCCTCGTAATATGCTTCGCATAAAAGTGAGTCTAGGGCCTCCATACACTATGCGTTTCGTACGTAAGCGCGATTTTTCAATGGACGACCGCCTTCGCTCTTAATATGTCTAGCATCACGATTTAACAGGCATATAACGAACAACTCTAGAGGGTGTCGTTTTCAAAAGTGAAGTGAAGAAAGAAAGAAAATGTAATAAGACCTTCGGATGGCCTCTAAAAAGCTGTGGTCACACTGAACGGCAGCAGCAAGGAATGAATCGATTTATATAAATATATCGGCATTCGGACAATGATTATTTCCAGCATTTTTTAAAAATATGACGTGCAATAGGCATCTTGCAATCGGTGCGTAGTGTTTTTTTTTTCCTTTTAACAAACGAACACAAGCCAGTGAGCCACGTTGCGGTACACGAACGCTTTATACCCCCTCCTGGTGCATTGCGGTAGAGGAACACCTGGAGAGGGTAGGAGAGTGGAAAGGAAGGTGTGGTGAAGGTCGTGGAATGGCTGGCAGGTGATTTAGCAATAGTTCAGTGGCTATATATATATATATATATATATATATATATATATATATATATATATATATATATATATATATATATATATATATATATATATATATATATATGTAGCATCGGGACTGCGGCAGTAGATCCCGCAAATACACTGAGCACGCTGGTCAAGTGGCTGGGAGCATGGAACATGCTTGTAGCGGTGCTTCATTTGGGTCGCAGTTTTATCGGCCGTATAGATTGCAGTAAAGTGCACTTCCTAAATAAATTAGCAAACACGGTGCCATGCGCGCACAGGCAGGCATGAACAGATCACACTCGATGACCGCGAAAGCTCGCTGTCACAATGCTGTCGTGATGAAGGGCGCCGGCTCCGAGGAGCGGGCGCTTCGGGCTGCCCCTCGCATAAACGCTTATTTGACACTGGCGATTACGCGACTTCCAACGCTAGGCACTGAGGAAGACATCGCATGTGAAGTGACAAGCCACCTCGACACGCCCTAACTTTGCACCCACCGCAGATTACTTCCTACCTCCATTACCTCCTACATCGTTTTCTTGTCGCACTTGTAATACCCTTATCGTTAGGGCGTTACAAAATTTTATAGAGGACAACAACGGAGATCTACCTAAACGTGCGTTGACAAGATACGTAGTTGAAAACTATGTAATCATTCTGACAGCCTCTGGCGCACGGAAATATCCGACAGGAGAGTTTCATATCTCTGCCTGTGAAATTTTAGTGGCTTCGAAAAAATAAATAAAAATGATCTGGCTGATTGTTTAACGTCCCGAAGCAACGTACGTAACAGTGCAACGTAATGGACATGTTTCTGGACTAATTTTCATCGCCCACTGTAAACGACAATTACAGGCGTACCCGCCTTCCTCTGCATTCCGCCTCCGTCGCAAAGCGGGCTCCACGTCCAAGAATCAAAACGACGACTTCGTACACAGCGTCGGGGCGTTTACGCTGCCTTGGTCGTTCACTTTGCCACAACGTACAGGTAATATACATGCGGACAGCCGCGGTCCAAGCAGGGTCATCCGTTTGCGATCCGCCGCTTGGTCAACTCCCGCGCTAGCGTTCTCGAAGCGGAACGGACCGGTCCTCGCCAGGCCGCTCAACCGCACCGCCCAGTCGTTGAGACCTTGACCTCTGACCCTCACGCTGCGGGCGGCACTGACCCGCGCCGAGACCCTTCCGTCGCGGGTGGCGGTGGCGGAGGCTTCGTGCAGGAGACCCCGCACCTTGCTGTCTGAAACCGTTTCACATCGGATATGCACCGAAGCGACGAACTCCATCGGCCGGGGGCCGGAAGCACGGAAGAACCTTATTTTGCCGTCTACGTGTTATTGAGGACCCACCGAAGCCAATGGAGGCCATAGTAGCTCACCATCACTCTATAGTTCATAGGGGGCCAGTGGAGAAATAATTCCGAATACATTTTTATGGAGCTTTGGCCACTTAGGGGAAACTGAACTGGTTATATCCTTCGGACAGTCGCTAACTGATGGTTGCTAGAAAGTTTCAGTGTTTCTGGAAGACGGGGTCAGCGAAATGAACGCACACGAGCGTTTGTTTGTCTTTACAGTGTTCGCCCCGTAGTCGCCGAAATAATAATTAAAAAGAAAGCAATCGAATCAGCAGGGCTTCACCGTGATGCCATTCAACCCAGAGGGCTTCGCAGGTCGCTTTTAGGGCGCTTTTCTCTCAGCTCTCCCATTAATATCACACATTATTGTTTCATGAGAAATCAACAAACAAGGACACCAAGAACAACATAGGGGAAATTACTTGTACTTACTAATTGAACTAAAGAAGTGATAAATTATTAGCCATCGAAAAGGACAAAAAGCAACTTTGTTTACTGGCTTCTCATGATACGATTAATAAAATCGGGCCCCCCGGTTAACCACCTTTCTTTACGCGTTATTGTTGTAGTTTTAATGGAGCAATGCAGTGGGGAGATAGCAATATGTCGTAATACATATAACCGTCAGATCATGAGCCACGACATACACTGGCCGTGGTTCATAACGTCACAGAGCTTCAACCCACTGGTAATGATATTACATTGCTCCTAAATGCTTCTGAAAATGTGAACGATGAACTCTTGTCCATGTGTGTAGTGCATGCTATGAACTCTTCTCTCGTTGTTCTCATCTTTCACTCTATACTTTCGCTTTTCTCCAGTGGATAGCCAACGGGGATCAGCATGGCCAACCTCCTGACCTTTCCTTTATCATTGCTCTCTCTCTATCTGGAAAAAAAAAAAAAGATGGAGAATGGAGACTTGCGGCAGTTTTTCGCAACACTCGCCCGACCCATAGCCATGCTTCGACGCTTCAACCAGACTACATGGCTTTCGCAATGCTGGCGTCGTCGAATATGAATGCTCGAGCTGCCTCACAATTGTTCCATTGCACAAGGGGATGTGCCCTCGAGCGTTGAAGCGCGACCGTTCTGGCTTCGCGCGCGACATACTGGTCACGGCTCGGTCGCTACGCCACGCAAACTTCTAATTGAAAAGCCTAAACGCTATCGCTGTAAATAACAAAAGAGAGATGCAGATTTAGACACCAAGTAACTTACTGAGGCTAAGAAGCCAACGGCACAGCAATGACGGCATGATGACAACGGCGGCGAATGCATAACGACGACGAGCTTTATGAAAGGCCAAAGTTGTTTGAAGCTTGTGTCTTATTAGCAATTAAATCATGATTTACCCCCGTATCCCTCTCACCTTGGCCATAAGAACGATCTAAGTTGTTCACTTTGGACGTCACACTACAGCGTTGGAAACTTTCATTTTTAGAAGGTAATGGTTATTGTGATAATTATGTCACAGTGTTTCAATTTTCCCAATCCCTCGTTCAATTCTCGTACTCTCTCGATGTGAAATCCGGTTTTCGTGTACCTTTCTTATCCTGCCGACGAAAACTTAACACGTGCACTGAACGTAACGCTACGTCACGTTGCTGAGGTTCAAACTCGGCTCCAGGAGACGTTGTCGCTTTGCTTTGGGCAGTAACATTTTCTCTGAAGTACAGAAATATGATCTATATTTCGCTACACGTGGTGCCCTCACATAGAGACGCTTGATTTTTCGCTTGCCAGCAATGCCTACTGCTTGAAGTCGGTCTACTTGAATTGCTCAAGCCGAGAGGGAACTTACGCTATTTGCACTCAAGGACCAAGCTGGTTCTTGTGCTCGTCTCTACGTTTGCACAGCGCATGTCCTATCACCTCCGTTCCCAAGCGCTCGCTTGCTGTCGTAACTAAATGTCAAGCGCTTCTCCGTCCGCTAGGCGTAAACACAACCCCGTTTGCTTGCATTGTTCGACACTCGCGCAGGGGCATCGGAAAACTTGGTCCACGGAAGTGCGTTGTCCTGGTCGCTTGTTTGCCATCCATATCAAGCGCGAACCTTTGTTCTTTGTTTATTTCTGATTTTGGCGAGCGTTCGCTCATTTTTACTTCAGTCAATGACTACAGTACAGCTAGGGTAAAGCGGCCACTATACATACCTACGCATACACTCATCATAGCAGGCTCTGGTTAAAAAGTCATATTTTCACACTTTATTCCCCAGCTTATTAAAGAGAGGTGAAACGCTCATTTCAGTCGACGTAACATTCAGAGTCGACAAAAATTTTAAAAAAGAAGACAATCAACAGCCAATTCGCTGTCCGGTAACTTAAATTTAGAACGCATTTATCGCTTAAGTATACGAAAGTATGAAATCAAAATTTGTATAAGCGTTACAGCGATGATTATGTAAACACGGTAACTTTTATGAAACTTACCACAGCTTCAAGGTCTCGTTACACCAATAATTTACAATGATGATAACCGCGATGAGCGCTCGGATGCTGTGATTATTTTTCTCGTTATGTGTCGAGGTAGCACCAATATTATTTATTATTCAAGTTTGCAGCGGCAATGCAGATTTAGCTTTAGCAGCAGGCATCATCTTGTAGATGCGATACCATGACACACACACACACACACACACACGCACACACACACACAAACACACACACACACACACACACACACACACACGCATGCATGCACGCACGCACGCACGCACACGCACACACACACAAACACACACACAAACACACACACACAAACACACACACACACAAGCGCGCGCGCACGCACGCACGCACACGCACACGCACGCACACACACGCACACACGTACGAATGTAGTGAAAGCATCTAAAAAACACGTCGGTTTATATAAAGGCACACTGCAAAAAATATATTTGAGCTGCCTTAGTAAATTTCATATCTATAAAACCATTTCCTCAAAATTTTGCGCTCTGGCAAAGCAAATTTGCTGTGACTATACGCCGTATTATAAGAGAACCGAAAACCAAAATTATGAAGTTTCAAGAACATTTACTGAGCTACAACGGCCCAAATACGAGAATGTCCTTGGGCATTCCTCGCGTTGCCCTGACAGGCTAGTGCTGGTATTTCGGCGCAAGATCAAAAATAGCATGCTTATGTGGGAATCGGTGTAAGCGGAACTTTCAGTGATGTTTGCGCAAATGATAAAGTAAACGTCATGCAAGTGTAACGCTATGACCGAAATGCCTGCAGGAAATGACTCAAAGGAAGTGTTATTATCTTGCGGAAATAATATGTTGATGACGCAATTGCAATCAAATGTTTAACGATACATGACGCGGTCAGGAAAGTGTTACGTACTGGCGCAAATGTTTAGATGCAGGCGCAGCCGACAGAAATGCACATTAAAGCACACACCCGCCACGGAATGGCTGATGCTGTCTACTTTCTGTGTATCTCTGTGTTGCCGACTTTACTTCTTGCCTCTAGAAATGGGTAGTGGGCAATGAAACGGGATGGATGGCACTGGGGTGGCAGGGCTATAATAACGACGGAATCATCATGATGGAACAACGTACCACCGACAACCGCAGGACGACCAGACTGTATGCAGAGTGACCACAGCACCCGCCGTGGTTGCTTTGTGGCTGTGGTGTAGGGCTGCTAAGCACGAGGTGGCGGGATCGAATCCCGGCGACGGCGGCCGCATTTAGATGGGGGCGAAAGGCGAAAACACCCGTGTACTTAGATTTAGGTGCACGTTAAAGAACCCCAGGTGTTCCAAATTTCCGGAGTCCTCCACTACGGCGTGCCTCATAAACAGAAAGTGGTTTTGGCTCGTAAAACCCCATAATTTAATTCATTTATTATGTGACCACAGCTGCATGGCGATGCCGGCACGCGCCGATGGCGGCATTATTATCGGTATCTGGTCTGCACTGTTCACGGACGATCGATGCATGAAGAATGATGACGACGACAGTGACGTGTTTGTGTTGGACATATATGACGTTTGCGCTTGCGTATATGTCACCTGCCGGCCCTGGCCGCCCCGCTTTGCACTATATCCGACGCTGGTCAGCACAATAGCCCGTGTGGCAATCGTTCAGGACAGCAGCGAGCTGCCAGCAGCCAGTGGCATAACATAACATAACCAGTGGCACATAGGTCCGGAGGCCCAAGTTGTACAATCAGCAAGGCAGCAGCAGCCAGTAGCCTAAAAGTGTGGTGAAAAGGCAAAGAAAGAGTCACTTACGGAAATTGAATGTTGGCATCCCTTATCTTTTCTAAAAATAAACCATATGCTTGAAAGAATACTTTATCAATCTGAATTTGTGCTTAAGTGTTTCTCTTTAGTGTCCCTTTAGGATATAAAACGTACTCTTATAAAGATAATACCGTATTTAGACGACAGGAACATATCAACAGCAGCTCCCGTTGCAAGATGGTTCTGCGTGCTACTTCCGAACTGCAGTTTGGACATCCAAAGCCCACGTACCACCTTCCCAACGAACTCGTTTTCCGAGCACCAGCGTATACAGTGCTGGTTCCCCGAAAGAGCTTGTCAGCTAGCTTGAACTTGCGGTATATCGTTGCTACCCCAATCCCGCGGAAAGTCGGAACTGTGCCATAAAGCCGTCACACGCCACGCAGCGTCCGCGCACGCCCCCGTCATCAGCACTCCGCGTGCCTCCAGCGCTGGAGGCATTCCCGGTACCTTCCATATACTTCGTACGCATGCGCCACCGCAGGCGCACCGAGTTTGCGCAAGGAAAGCACGCTCCGTCGAAACTGTCCCGAGAGAAAAAAATACCAAAAATACTCGTCCTCAACCGCTCATCAGGGAACAGCGGGTCGAGGACGGGCCGAATTAGCGACAGCGAGCATCTTTGTGTCGAGGGAGCAGAGGCGGATCCTAGCGGAAGGACTTGTCGCCCGGTTCGCGAAGAGAGGTCTTCCCTCGCGCGCGCACGTGCTCGCTCGGAAACACGGACGTGCAGGGGGGATACGAGAAAAAGCCGGCGAGCGCACGTCGCCCGTTGTGGGCTTCTTCAGTTCCTCTCGAGCACACGCCGGCAAGTGCACGTCGCGCACAAGGAACCCCGTGTGTACGCGCGCACTACGCAAGCGTTGCTCCCCGCAAACAAGAGCGAAGAAATTGACCGGGCGGCGCGGCACTTTCTTTTTCTTTCTCTCTCTCTCCGTACAGAGTGGCACCGAACAAGCCACCACCACGCGCAGTATATCAATTTAAATGGGGACATGCGGCGGCGACAAACTGCCCGCTCTGTGCAGCCGGCTGAAGCACCCGGGCGAAGAGTTGACCCCGTTCGGGCTCAATTGGAGAACAACACACAGAGGGCTTCCATTCAGGACAGCGGCGCCGACGCTGCTGTGAGCGTGTGCGACCGTTCTTGTGGTGAAAGCAGTGGCACTGCCCGCCGTCGCAGCGGCAGAAACACGTGCCCCATCGGCGCCGGCCCGGCGCCCAGCGGCGTGCCTGTATCTTCTGACCGATAAGGCGCCCGGCGTCGCTTGACCCCGTTCGGCGCCTTTGCGTCTAGCGTCGCCGCCGCCTGGTGCCCGCGGCCTGCCACTTCCTAAGTGCGGCTTCTTCCCCATTCCGCCTTTGTCTATGGCAGCGTCGTGTGCCTGCCAGGCTGGCCTAATTAACATGTACCCTCTTTCCCTGCGGTACATCTCTCCGTACCCGCACCATGTATACAACTCCGGCGTTGTATGCTGTGCACGTGCGTTTGCCAGTGCTTCCTGCTGCGTCCGCCGTGTTCTCGTATGCATTGCAGGATTATGTATCGTTCTTGGTCGGACGCGTGTAAATAGAGCACCGTGCGCTGCGGCAATGCAACGGCGAGGTTCTTCAAAGTTATTACAAAGTGCGCCGAAATTAAATCTCCACATGCGGTCATGTTACACGCACGTGACCCCTTGACAAAGCAAGATCATTTTTTTATGCTGAAACACCGGACCTACTCAAAAAGTAGCTGAATGTCTCGTAGCCGCTAAACCATCTCTATGTGCCTTCGCAGAGTATCTGCCTCTATTGAGGGCGGGGAGAAGCCTAGGAACCTGCCCAGATGATTCTACCCAACGTTATAATAGTACAGCAGGCAGCACATTTTAAAAGAAACACTCCGACGCTACTTTGACCTCCTGGATCGTTGCACAACGCTCAGATATTTTTCTATATAACGAGAGCGTTTTTCCTGGTAGCAAAATTATATAATAGCAGCGGTAGCGCGGTAAAGCCGATCAGCGCCAAAAGTAGTAAAGCAACTAACGCCGGGAGACTATTAATGAATTCAGCTCCTTCCCTGATGCGATTGGCTCAAAGGGTGGGCGCGTCCTCTTGGATACTGGAGTCCAAGACGAAACACGGCGGGTATAGATGGTGCCCAGACCAACGCTTTTGTATGTTCGAGTGGTTTGCATCATTGGGCTGCATTTTCGCCATGTTTGCACGACGTTGCATTGTGACAAGACTCTCTGTGCCAGTGAATTGAAGCGCGCTGTGCAGAGCCATGAGTTCTGCAGCCGTGGACGTCCTGACATGTGAGTTGAGTTGAGTTGAGTGGTTGTAGGCTACTGGTGGGATTAACCTTGCAGCTGCCGGCAATTGCTCCACCGTAGCGACACTTGAAATTCATAAACCATATCAATCAGACACAGACTTCACAACTACACATAGTCACTCCTAAGGTCACCATGTGGCGGCCAAATCCGTGTCCGGCAGGTAATTTAAAAGAAGGCGAGAAACCTCCTTCCTATCTAACTGGTTCCCGCGCGGGAAAACAATCTCCTGAAGAGAACTGTGGGGAATTCTTCTCTTCTTGAGGGACCCGAATAACACACTCCTTTCCGGCGTTATACAGAGTACAGCACATAAGGTAATGTTCTATGTCAACGCACACACCACACGTTGAACATAATGGAGACAACGCCAGGCCAGTCTTATACATCCACATATATCCATACCAAAGGCTTCTCCATAGGATTCCAATGGGTGCCCTCGCACATAAGTATCATATAGGCAACGAAATGGCGGACAGCCTCGCCCATAGAACGCTGTCTGGAAATACATTGAGAAAAGTGCCTCAAGAGGACAAGAGACTCTTCAGAGAAGCGGTGTCGTGCCACTTCAGTTCTTTGTGGAGCTATCCTCACAAGCCATGTGTGACCAAGGTTCTCAGAAGAAGCCAAGCCACTTTACTGCTCCGCATTCGCACGGGCTCTCCTCGTGACATGTGACGTCTTGAATCACAGTGTTACTCCTCTTGTAGGTGTAAACACAGCACCCCCAGAACTGGCTGGTGTGGTCGATCCATCAGTATCTATGTGTGCGTGGTTACTGTATTTCTCGTACAATATCAGTAAGCTCAATTGTTTTAGTCCAAGCGGTGGCAGATCTGACTTTTTCTGAAGTCCCGGAATTCCGAGGTGTACTTCAGGATGACACAAACACCATGGAGGAGACCCAGACCTTGCCGCAGGTGTGTACCCAAATCTAAGCGAGGCACGATATACCCTGACCGTTGTGCTAAATGACGTGCGGGGTCTTTCCAAGGTGAGTGCGGCGAGGTGGTGGCAAGGGGTTCGGGCGGTGTGCCTGACATGTACGCGCATTGTCTCGACGGTGGTGTGCGTCGGGATTGAGTAAGCTTGAGCAATGGCAATAGTTTCAGCCATTGACGAACTGTGTGGTAATCCAAGGCGTATCCTCAGAGCTTGTGCTTCAATGCTCTAAACTGTACGCAAATTGGTTTTGCAGGCGTTGAGCCAGCATAACAGTTTACAGTAACCTAGAGCCCAAATGCGCTCTGAGCGCGCTCTAGTGGGCACCTTATAAAGCTCGAAATCCTTTTTTTAACAAGTTTTATCTCGCTTTGGAGCGGCAAACTCAAATGAAAAGTCCCTGTCACGTGATTGTTAAATGGCGGTGTTTTCAAACAGGAGGAAACTGCTACAGGAGTAACCGCTTCCCATTTGGTATACCGAATGTTTTCCTTCAACAATAACATAGTTTTACGCTTGAACGCATTTCGAGGGCGAAAGCTGTGTAATGACGACAGGAGTGCGATCGTGTAATAAGTCCCGCAGGAAACGTTCTTACGCCGCAGTCAAGCGAATTGACCTGGTTCCGTGTGAAGCCCACACCTGCATGCCGCTCTCGAACGTCACGCCGGGTTCGCGTGCTGTTGTCCACATCGCGTGGTGCTATGCCTGGCATGAAAACGTGTCAAAAACGATTACACCAGCTTAGACGAAAAAAGCCTCCAAGTCACTTTTAAATAGCTAATTAAGAATTGAAGCTGTAATTATTGCTCCATGAATACGTAGTCGGCGTAGTTAAAGGCCCGTCCCTGGCTCATGCAACAAAATATAACCGCGATGACCCAAGCAAACCTTATTGACAAGAAAAAACGCGAACAGCGTGACACTTTTGTGGATGTGGCAACAATCGGGCTTGCGACCGCAGAAATGTTCCTCTCGCGCATTTCTGCCACCCATAATTTGGCCTACAAGTGCCACTCCAAACGACGGAGGCGAATTCAAGAACTGTAGGACACACGCTCTTATAACGTTACAGCCGGCACGGGTTGTTTGAAGTCTCTCGTCACACGACATACTATCCCGAGCGTTCAAAGTGCGCGCTGCCTCCTCTGTTGAGCGTGGGGCGAGAAACTGAGGGAGTTATCGAAGTACCCTCCAAGGCCCTTAGTTCACTGGGCTCTTGGCAGAAGAACGTCTTTAACGCGATAAGGAAATACGATCCTGTCCGTCTCCCACGAGAAGCTTACGATTTTCGTTTTTGATGCGTTTATGATGAGCTTGTTCCAGCGCACCATGACGTAAAATTCGCGAAGTCCTTCTGAAGAAGGGCGCAATCATTGACATTTTGTACGGCTTTGAAAAGTTTTGCATCATCAGCATATAAATAAACTGAAGAGCGTTGAACGACTGCCGAACCGTCGATAATAAACAGCTAGGAAACAATACAGCCTATAGGCAGACTCTTGGGGAGCTCCACTTGTAGCCGCATAACGTTCTGACGACTGACCATTTACGCTAACGTAGCAGTACCGGTCGCATAGGTAGCTTCTTATCAGCGCTGTGATAGAATCGTGCAAATCAAGTCTTGTCAACGTTTGAAGGAGTATTTTGTGGCATACAACATCAAACGTCTTACAGAGGTCAAAATAAATGACATCCAGCTGCCCTTTCTCATACAATGCTTGAGAGGCATGCATCATGAAGCTGACAAGCTTAGTAGCTGTGGAGCGTCCCGATATGAGACCATGCTGCTGAGGAATGCTACGAAATGACACGAATGATACGAGTGATACAGAAGACAAAATTATTCAGTGCAGAGTTGACTGAAATAATTTAGATGCTGCGCATAGGATAGAGATAGGTCTGTAGCTGCTCGCAGCTGTTTTTACTCTGGGCTTAAAGACGGGAGCGACCCGCGCTGTTTTCCAAGCCTTTGGGAATGTGTTCGTCTTTAAACGAGAATTAAAAATACAAGTAAGCACTGGAACAAGCAAGGCCCCAGGCGTACGTCTTAATCAAACAGGCGGAATGTTACTGGCACCACATGAAAGAATAATAATCATTCATAATTTATTTATTTATGAAGTTGCCACTATCATCGACCCACTTGCATTCAGGCGGCTCATCGAAAATATGCCATTGTAACTTATAGTATCCTTGTTTGCCATTACCCATCCACTCCCTCCTTGAATGTCTCAACAAGAGACCTCTGTGGAAATGATAATAATAACATATATATATATATATATATATATATATATATATATATATATATATATATATATATATATATATATATATATATATATATATATATATATATATGTATATGCATTTTAATTATGTATGTGCCTTCTAAGCCCCTGTAACTTTTTCTCTACTACCACCTCTCTGTCCCTCTCGATGAGGAGCGTAGTTACGCTTCTTCATAACCTCGAAACCAGCGGAAGTTAGCTCCAAAGATGCGCGCATTCGCGGCGTCCGTCTTCGAGGGGGCGGCACCTGCAGTCGCTGCTGCCTTTAGAACCTTCGCGCCCTCTTCCGAGAACTGGCCCGGGCCTTTCTTCTGTCGGTGCCCTCGCGCAGATACGGGATACCCCGCGTGTACCCAGTGGACGACGATGCGACGGCTTGGCAAAGATGATGCCGCGCGCAGTTGAAAGCCCTGCCACACCACTTTCCCATTGGGATGGCGGCGGTGACACACCACCCGGCTTCTTTCTCTTTTGCGAGTGAAGCTGCGCTCAATCACTTACGCACGGCATCTTCCGTCAGAAAGAACAGGGGCTGGAAAGAGATAGGACGAAGGGGATGGAAAGAGGGTGGATGCAAGTACGAAGAGAAAGCATAAAGAATGTGCAAGAAGAAAGAAAGAACGATAAAAATGAAGAGAAAAAGAAGGCGACAAAGCAGAAACGACGCCATGAAGGAAAACTTAGAGAAAGGGAGAGGCTTGAAAAGTAACCGTTCACAGCCTTTCTTTGAGCACGAAATGGGGGGCGCGGAGTTTTGCCGAAGGCGGCGGCGGGCAGGGTGGGAGCGAGGCGTGTATTGTGAAGAGATGAGCCTTCACCCCATCCCCGCTTCGAAATGCACACGCACGCACCAGCAGCGGCATCTCTAAAGGGAAAACCGCAAACGAGCACGACGGAAGGGAAAGAGTGAGGGAGAGAGGGGAGAAACGGTCCGTAGTGAGAGACAGACGAGGGGTCCGAAACCAGCGCCAAGGTCACGAGCAATTGCCCGTCCGCCGGAACGCACAGGATACTTCAATCAGCGGGAGACCACGTGGCGGCCGGGGCGCGCGTTCTCTGCATTGTTGTCATTGTCCTAGTCTCAGCGACGACGGCGTGGCTTTGCATTGCTCCGCGAACAAAGCCGCCCACGCGTACGCTGCGCCTCTCAGGGGCGTAGATTCGCAGTTGACTGTGGGCGATGGGAACGCGGGCAGGGCACTGCGGAAGCCCCGCGTACGCACCCGCCCGCGCGGCTCTCGGCGACTGCGACGCACCACTGACAAGCGCCAAGCCGCGGGTTCGACTCCCGGCAGCAGAAGTCTCGTTAGGGCGCATAACGCCAGTTGCTCGTGACTGCAACTACGCATAAAGGGTGGCTCATTTTGAAGGAATGCTTTAAACAGGCGGAATAATGTTCGTATGCAAGATGTCTGCTCTATGGAACGATCGACTCATGTCAGGTTCTGGTCTCGTGCATACCGCAATGTGCCAGGTTCGGGCTTTTCGTTTGACCAGCCGTGCTGGGATAAAGGAGTCCGAGCCGCTGATGTAAATTTTGGTTGAACAGGACTCGTACAAAAGCGACCGCGAGACAACGAACCTTTCTTTGGCTTCATTGTGTGTTGGCCTCATATTGTTGTGACTAACAAAAACCGAGCCCCTCGGTTCGCCTTCTTCTCGTTCAGTGAGAGGGCCAGTGATGGTCGTCCAGTGTTCTCTTTGGAACTTGCACGTGCAGCTTTTTGCAGACGCGGGTGCGAAACGTTTCTTTGTCTACACTGCTACGGTTTTCCCTGTGCCTAGCCCAGGGTTATGTACCAAGTAGAATACGTGTTATTAAGAACGAACGTTCCTGTAGATTTACATGACATTGTTATTGACCCCTGTCTCAAGGCTATGGCTTATCCACTACGCCAACTGTTGATCAGTTCAAGTGTGCATTCCAGTGAGCCCTTTGTCTCGTTTGCTGTGGATTCCGCGATTTTCTGCCACGAGTCCTGCAATTAAAATGCGACCGGTGCTTCCTCTGGTGACGAGCAAGCAGTGCGGGAGCTTGCGCATGCGCAAACATTGGTGGCTTCTACCGACAAATATCGCCGCTGCGGGCAACATGCATCGCACTAAACTAAGAAATGCAGCCAAGTACAAAGCGTTCTACGTCCTAAATGACCGGACCAGGTATTGCCCATGTTGGACCGCACACACGTGGCGTATCTAAAAAAATAAATACTAATACTACTAAAAAAGAAAATGCGACTTGTAATGTGTCTATCTAGAGTAATCGGAACCTCGTCGATGTGTTTCACGTTCTTGCAGCACATGGGTAACATGCAAGGCTAAGCTTCTCGAAGAAAAGAAGCCTGCACGAAGACTTCTTGCGCATGTCGTTTTCGCGTGCAAAACCGCTCGGTTGCTGTCCGAGACAGAGTAGCATGTCTTGGCTCGCAGAAAAAAAGTCGCAGTTTCACCCGGAAGGGGAAGTATTTATAGCGATAGCAAAATATTAAACAGCTACACGAAGTAAGGTTCGCGGTATTATCGATCATATAAATTGCAGTAAACATTCGCCTTATCATTGAATTGCCAAACACGGGGCTGTGCACCGCAGGTAAACTTGTACGGATCACACTCGATGACCACGAACGCGCTGTCACAACAGCGATTCAAAAGCAAGTTTCCCCTCGAACGTAGATTCCCGATCGCCGGACAAAAACGCGCCGCCTCCTCGTCCCTCCTTACGCCCGCACCGGCCTATTGCGGCCCTTTCCGTATTAACCCGGCCGTTTAATCAAGCACTGAGGACTGTTCGTTCGTGTTGCACACGGAGTCTGAGCTCGACAACGTGGCGCCGAACTCGAGCATGGCAGCGTCAATACAACGACTTGGACCGACGACCTCGATCGGCTTCTGACGCTAACAGAGCAGCTCTTAGAGGGCCGCGCAGTTTCGTCGAAGAGAGCATCAGATCGGACTGTGGCTTTCCTCGGGGGTTTACTTGAGCAGCTCGAGGATGGCGTACTGCTAAGGTACTAGTGAGCGCGAAGGAAGAGAACCGTATTCGCCATGGTCGTGCAGATAGGCAGGTCCACCCTCTTTCTCACCCTCGGCATGTCCGAGGTCTCGCCCTACTCGAACACATTGAGGGAGTCAGAAGAGTTGGTAGAGGGGCAGCACCACAAGATTGAATTGAGCCATAGGCAGCTGCCTGCGATATGCATCGCATAAATTCGATTCCCACAGTACGTGCGATCTGCACAATTTGTAACTGAGCGAGTCCGCTTCAAAAATGCCACAGCAGAGTGAAAGCTAGAGTGCCACAGTTTTAAAAAGGAAATAAAAAAGAGGAAATTGCTTATTTGTTTGTTAGAAAATCAGTGATGTTACGCGTGCCGGAAGATTGGAGGAGTCCGTTGTCGTAGTCTCTGAGCGTAGCTTCATGCCATGCCTCTCGTGCTCCGTGCCGAAATTTCGATGGCTCATAGTTTCAGAGAACTTTGTGGAAACCTGAGCATGCCTATTCTATGGAGCCGTCATTAGGCAGTGTGTAATGGGCGCGCTGAGGCCTGGCAAGAGCTCACTGGAAATGCATTCCTTGCCAACACCTGCTCGCACGGCTGCGTACGCACGTATACGGTGACACGCGTTTTTTGGTCTCGAAGCGAAGTTAAAAGAGGTTCGTGACTGACAACGCGTGCTGAAACGCGCCGCCGTGCGCCGTGCCGTCCCACTCTTGACGTCAGCGAGGTGTCGACGCGGTCGTATTCCAGGGAACAGGATACGCACTACTGTCCCAGCGTCTATCCTTTCTCCAAATGCATCCTCCTTTTGTGCGCATTCTAGACTGCCAGCTAGTGACTGGGTTTCTCGAGTTTCACTCGCACGACGCGTGTATATAGCTCGCCAACAAACTGTTCTCTCAGTGATTTACCTGTTTCTAGTTCATATGTGTCCCTTTGCACCATGGAATAATAATAATAATAATGACATTTGGAAGGAAGCACATCGTTTTGAAAGATTAGGTTTTAGCTCCACAAGCTCTGTTAAAGTACACACGAAATTTGCCAAGCTCTCTTATTGCATTAATATTTTGCGCAGAATATATGCGTTGTCTTGTCTCGCGGTATATTCGTTTGCATGGCACGTGTCTTTTTAGATCCGTTAAAAATACAAGATAACCCTCGTTTTCAAGAGAAGTATTTCATTGAACACGCGTGCAGGTGTTCAAGTATGAGCACGCGGTAACGATAACGGTAACGGTAAAAAGGGTGGATCCAGTGTAGCTTCTAGAAAGAATGAAACCCACTTCCCTCCCTCCCCCCCCTTTTTTTTCGGGATGGTGTTTCATTGAACGCGTAATTATGTTTCTCACCCGCGACTCCTCTGGATCCTCCACCGGCATCAGCTCCCAGGTTCAAAAGGTTGTGCTGAAGTCCATTGATGGAAGCGAAAAAAATTTAGCCCTGGGCGAGTGGAGCTGGTCACTGACAATGATACGGCGACTTGGAGGCGAATTTGTTTCAAAGGACGTCTCGAGTCATATAGCAGGCGAAGGCGGACAGGCCTGCGTGCAGCTGACTTTGAAAACCTTGTATACGAAGCTCCATAGTGGCCCGAGAGTCCACGACTTGAAACCCTTTTACCCCATTAGTCGTTATAAAAACTTACTATGAAAATCCGTTGTCTATTTCTTGATCTTTTATAACTTCAATAGACATTCTGTTGGCACGCAACATAATATAACGCTTGATTTTTGGCAGGGGGCAGTCGGGACTATCCTCGGACTAATGCTTTTCGCGGATCACATCTGTTCCTCACGTAATTCTGACACAATATGGTCCCATGAATGCAGCTCAGGTTTGTGAGCTCAAGAGCCAGGTAGTGTAATATAGTGTAGAGGGCGGAAGAACAACAATGAAGAGAGAGAGAGAGAGAAAGCAAGGGTAGGGAAGGCAGGGAGGTCAACCAGAACAGCATCCGGTTTGCTACCCTACACTGGGGGTGGGGGAAAGGGGAATAGAAAGAGGAAGAAAGGGAGAGAGTCAGCACTGAGTACATGTGGGAGGGACACCTTACACAATGACACTATAAGCGGTCTCTTAAGCCCGTGCACTTTAAGTACCGCACTAGTGCACGAATCGCTTTTCGAGCCAGTGACGGTTGTGGCCACGGTCCGAGTATCTTTGACTCGGTGAATGGTCTCGAGTCTAGTCTGTGTAAAGTTGCCCGCAGAGGGAGGCGGTGGACATCGTAGCGAGGGCAGGTACACAATACGTGCTCGATGGACTCCTCGCACCCACAGGAGTCGCACATCGGGCTCTCGGCCATTCCCATACGGTAGGAGTATGCGTTCGTGAACGCCACTCCCAACCACAAGCGACACAACAAGGTTGCTTCGCCGCGGGAAAGGCTAGGTGGCAGTTGTAGCCGTAGCGTGGGGTCCAGTTGACGTAATCTGCAATTGAAGCCACTTGATGTCCAGAGATCTTGGGACTTCTTGCGCGCAAGTAGGCGAAGTTCTCTGGCAGCGTCCGACCTCGCCAAAGGTGTTGGACGCGTCTTTGTATCTTCGTGGGCACACCGGGCAGCCTTGTCAGCTAGGTTGTTGCCGACGATGCCACAGTGAGCAGGAATCCACTGAAATACAATGTGGTGTCCTCTTTCCAGAGCATGGTGGTGCAGTTCCCTGAGTTCAGATGTCATTTGCTCGTAAGTTCTGTGACGTAACGCGGACTTGATGCTATGAAGGGCTGCCTTGGAATCACAAAATACGACCCACTTCTCTGTTGGCTCTTCGGTGATGTACATCATAGCGGCATGGAGAGCTGCAAGTTCTGCCGATGTAGATGTAGTCGTGTGCGACAGTTTGAATTTAACTGTAACGTTCTTGGCTGGAACGACGAATGCGGCAGTTGAGCTGGTAGGTGAGGTTGAACCATCGGTATATATGTGTATGCGGTCATGATACGTCTGGTGCAGTAATAGGAGTGTAAGTTGCTTCAGAGCCGGCGATGGATGATTGGACTTTTTTGTAATTCCAGGAATATCAAAATTCACTTGAGGCTGTCGCAGGCACCACAGGGGGGAGGAAGGCTTCGCCGCCGGTGTAAAACTTGCTGGTATGTACTCTTGATGAGCGTTAATCATTCGTGAAAAGGTCGCTTGTGGTCTCTCGGCTGGTAGGGAGGCCAAATGGTGGTCGGGGATCCTTGACAGATGGCGAATGTGCGCTCTGAGAGAGTCGACAGCTACATGTGTCTGGATTGTATGGTCTCCTGCGATGGCAATTGTTGCTGCTGTTGACGTGCACCGAGGCAGCCCCAAACACGTGCGTAGGGCTTGACCTTGTATGCTCTCCAAGGTGCGAAAGTTCGTCTTGCATGCATTGGACAACACTGGTAGGCTGTAACGTAGGAGTCCGAGAAACAGAACCCTGTACAGCTGCAACATAGAATGGACTGGTGTACCCCAGTTTTTCCCGCATAGAAATTTGAAGACTTGAGCAATGGCGACTAGCTTCTTCTTCAGATAGACGCAGTGAGGGCTCCACGAGAGGTTGCGGTCAATGATGACGCCCAGAAACCGATGTGTCTTAACATAGAATACAGCTTGACCATTGATGGTAACAGGATACGATGACATTTGTTTCCGCGTAAAACCAAGTAATGCGCACTTCTCAGTAGACACACTGAGGCCTTGTTCTCGGAGATAAGAAGCCGTCATGGTTGCCGCCCGCTGAAGCCTGGCTCTTAGCTGAGGGCGAGTCACCGCAGAGGCCCAGATGCAAATGTCGTCGGCGTATATTGAGACATGTACTGTCTGCGGTAGGTAATCCGCTAGTCCTACCAGGACGAGGTTGAACAAAATAGGGCTCAACACTCCACCTTGCGGCACACCACGGCAGATGTAATGGTCTGAAGTTGGGCCGTCTTCGGTCTGTAAGAAAAAACGCCTTTCAGTCAAATAGTCTTGAAGCCATTGATACATCCGGCCACCAACTCCAACAGCCTCAAGTGAGTTTAGTATGGCCTCATGGGTGACGTTATCATAGGCTCCTTTTATATCCAGAAAAAGTGCCGCAGACAGGCGCTTGAGGCTTTTTTGATTTTGGACCCATGTTACGATGTCAATGACGTTGTCTATGGACGTGCAACCCCGACCGAAGCCTGTCATGGCGTTCGGATAGATGTTGAATCGTTCTAGGTACCATTCCAATCGGGCAAGAATCATTCTTTCCATCACTTTGCCGACGCAGCTCGAAAGCGCAATCGGACGATATGATGAGATCTCAAGCGGTGACTTTCCAGGTTTCAGAATGGGGATCAAGCGGCTCGATTTCCATTGTTTAGGAACGGCGCCGTTCTGCCAAGACTCATTGTAGTAGTTGAGAAGCTCATCACGTGCCTCATGTCCAAGGTGGCATAGGGCAGCATACGTGATGCCATCAGGTCCTGGTGACGAAGAATGCCTGCAAGTCACCAACGCAGCATCGAGCTCTTCGAGTGAAAATAGCACGTTGATTTCTGGTACACGTGCCTCAGGGATGTCATTCAATGCTGCGTCAGTAATGATGGCCACGGACCCAGCAATCCGTGCGCAGAACTCTTCAGCCAATTGAAGTTCCGAGCGAAGTTGGTAGAGGGCCAGAGCAGCGAAGGGCTTCCTTTGATGCGGAGATGAGCGAAGGCCCCTAACCGTTCTCCATATGTGCGAGAGCGATTTTCGGGGATCAAGCGACTGACAGAATGTTTTCCATCGCTTATCTTCCAATTTATCCATGCGACGCTGGATTTTCTTTTGTATGCGCCGTGAAGCCCTCAGATCCAAGACGGACTTCGTGCGCCGATACCTCCTCTCCGCCTGTCGGCGTGTCGCACGCAGCCTATCCAGTTCCACGTCCAAGTCTGTTCGCCTTGTTGACCTTGTAAGCGAGCACATGGACGTTTTCAATGCCTCTGCGATTGTTTCTTCGAAAGTGTGTGAGAGGCCTTCCCGACAAGTGTCATCCATATCCTTCTTAAATTTTGTCCAATCAACTGTACGCAACACAGTAGAGGAGCGTTGGTCAATTCCTCTAATCGTTATGTATGTTGGAATATGGTCGCTTCCATGTGTTTCTACGTCTGTAAACCATTGGACGCTCGAGGCAAAGCGCCGTGACACCAAAGTCAAGTCCAAGCAGCTACTGTAGGTCGTGCCTCGCAGAAATGTAGGGCTGCCGTCATTTACACAGCACAAATCATGGTCGGCAGCAAAGGAGGCAAGGCTCCTGCCTTTGGAGTCCATTTTAGTGCTTCCCCATAGCTGGTGATGCGCGTTGAAGTCACCTGTGATAACCCAGGGACCATTGTTCATTAGTAATATTTTCTTGAGTCGTTCGCCGTCAAAGTGACCCGCTGGGGATATGTAGGCACCAATTAGTGTAAATGACACATTCTTCTTTTGGACATTTAGGCAGACATATTGGTTGTCGTCATGAGGCTCTATTGCGTTAGCGACATATGTGAAGTCCGTGCGGATGTAGATGATCACTTTCGTGCTCGCACCGCGTGTGGACGAGACGAAAGATTCATAACCGGACAGTCTGAGTGGAGTTGATGTATTTGGTTCGCAAATGACCAGTATGGGGAAGCGATTTGTGAAAATGAATTGGCGAAAGTCTGATATACGGGTCCTTAGACCCCTGGCATTCCATTGAAAGATCGACGCACTTTTAAGTTCAGTGCGGAAGGGGACTATTGGTCGAGCCATGGTGCTTAAACGATGCTAGCAAGCACTGGATTTAGTGCATCCAGTATTTGCAGAGCGCTTCGAGCTGCTGGTGTTTGCAGCTTGTTCAGTATAATGCGCATTGTATTAATTAGCGATTGCAGCATATCAGCCACCTGCCTGTCTTGGTCGCACACATCGCCGACAGTAGACGTCGGGGGTTGTCCAGCGAAAGTTTGCTGTGATTCTGTTGGTGAATGTTGTCGTTTTGGTAGAGCCGGCCAAGATTCGGCAGATGTGGCCTTCTCAGTGGACTTGCTCTTCGCGGTCCTTTCCACATTGTCTGGCCTAGGCGGTGGAGGAGGAGGTGGTGTTGTAGGAAGTGGCATGCGCCTTCCTTGAGAAGCCTTCCTTGAGGAGCGCCGGTGACGTGAACGTCGCTTCCTGATTTTTTCGGCGGCTTCGCGATGAGATGAATGATCTCTCGCCATCTCTTTCAAGATGGCCATTTCCTTCTTAATATGTGGGCACTTCTTCGATGAAGCTTCATGCGATCCTCCGCAGTTTGAACACTTCACCACAGTCGCGCCACATTTATCTGCAGTGTGGGGCTCTCCGCAGCGGGGGCATGCTGCCTGATTTTCGCAGACGCTGCTCACGTGTCCCAGTTTCATGCATTTGCGGCACTGGAGAGGTTTCGCAATGAAAGGCCGCACTGCATGTCTGAAGTGTCCAACCTTGACATGCGAGGGTATATGTTTGCCCTTGAATGCTATTTTCACGCAGCGTGAACTGCCTAGCCGCTTAACATCAACGATGACCTCATCATTGGCTGGCTTGATAAGAATCGGCAAGTCGTTATTAAGGATGGCGACGTCTACGTCGTAGATAACGCCGGTGACTACGTCAGATCCCAGAGGGATGTAAGAGCGCACCTGAATGCCATCGAGGTCCGTTACGCTGCGTAGAGTGGTCAAAGCAGCCGCATGCTGGACATCAACCGCCAGAAGATTTTTTCGGGTGTTCACTCGAATGTCCGATATTTCATTTGGCACCAAGGCTTCCAGTGACATCGACACAGATTGCCTGTTAAGTAGCTTCATGTTGACGTTGGGAAGCAGGGGCACAAAGATGATGGTATTGGCGTCCGGCCTCTGTGTCTGTCTCACTGTTTCCGTGCTTGACGATGAGGACGTCCTGGTGTTCCGTCGCTTCGCTCTGCGGCTCTGTACAAGCTGGAAGTCGTCATCGGAAGTGTCCTCACTGCTGAGAGAGTAGACATGGGTGTCCTCGCTGTCGGTGTCGCTCTGCTGACCGATCCGCTTCCTGGAGGCGGCCGCCGCTGACGCCGCCGTCGCCGGCAGACGTGCGGGGTCGTCCACTTCCATTGCGACTGAGCAGGGAGCGAGGACCAGCGGATGAACTTAGGTTTTCACAGAAATAACCCGGAGCTAGAAAGAACAGCGCTGTATCAAAAGACACTTCGTCGTCGTCTCAAAACAACAATGAATGTATTTCGCAAACCTATGCTGATGAAGCAAAAGACTTTAAGTTAGCGCTAGATTAAACTGAGTGTGAGTGGGTGTTGCAGCTGCGGCCTTCAAAGTTGCCCTTTATATCCGGGCATTTTCGGAAAACAGGAACATGCGCAACAGGCGAGCTGGGAGTAGCTGGAAACAGGCGTGGCTTCTATGGGAAAACAGTGGGTTGTGTTATTGTCTGATTGCGCAAGAAACCAAGCGGCTTTTATAGACGAAGTAGAATAGACTTTCACGCTCACATGCAGTGCTTTGATTTTTAACCGGTAACCATTTCTTATTTTTCGGGTTATCAGTGCTATCCAGTGTGGAGCTGTGCACGGGCTCGGGCCGGCCCAAAAGACCGGACCCGGCCCGGCCAGGCCCGCAGGCCGGGCTCGGGCCATTTGCAGATTCCCTTACTCGGGCTTGGCCAGGCCAAGGGCTTCCTTGGCCTGGGCCGGGCCCCGGCCAAGGAAGCCACGTACCCAAAACTTGCTCTTCTTGCTAGAGGCTAGTAGCCATTCTGGCCACCAGTTAAGCAATGAACGAAACTTCAGCGCTGCCGGATTCATAATGCAGGAGCGCCGCACTTGCCTTAACCCTTCATCAATGGACAACTTGTTGTTTTTGCACAATAGCTTAGAATAACAATTCTGTGCGCGCGCTGCATCTGTATATATTAACGATTTTTTCATATGGAATGCAAGATTTCAACATTATAAGGTCATTTAAATAAACTTATTTTCCTTATTTTGTTTCTTTTTGTGTCGGCGTCGCCTTATTGCAGGTCAGGCCGGGCCCGGGCCGGGAGAGCACAGGCTTCTTTAGCATTGGGCCAGACCGGACCACCTGTGGTAGTGTAGGGCCCGGGCCGGGCGCGGGCTCACAATTGTGGCCCGTGCACAGCTAGCTGTAACCCAGTGACTGCTCGACGCAAGAGGCGTGTATTTGTATCCGCAATTTCTTGAACGGGAATGCAGCCCAAACACATTGGCCTCGGGATAGATCCCCAGACCAGGACAAATCTTGGCGTCCCTGAAGTCCAATTAGGCATGCCTTATTCGGGGTTAACAAAGCACGCCTGTGCAACTTCATTTGCATAGACTTCATAGAATCGTCCCAGAGAATGTATTTTCTCATGTGGTCGTGATCCTGCAAGCAGACCTCGATAACCTCACAGTGACGCTTAGCGATCACCTCTGAATCCCTCTAACGGTACACGCGCACGCACACACGCGCACGAAGTAATACACGTTCACAAGTTGCTCACGAGAGTGGCCCACATTGTCCAGGATTCACGCCTCGCTGCCGAACGCGCCCTGCAAAGCTGTCCCCGGACCGAGACCGGTGAACTTGCGCGCAGCACAGCGGCGGATGACGCTAGCTTTCAAAGCGGAACGTCCAATCAAACGGAACGAGAACAGAAGCACGTTTGCTCGTCCTTTTGCTCGGCATATGCGTGCAGACGGGGACAAAATTTTGCGGGATCTGCGAGGGCGTGCCAAATTGCGATCTTCCGCCCTCTAAAGCACGCGCCTATAGTTTCGAAACATTACATTGCGCATATGCGGATCCTTTTGTGATCCTGTGCCGGCGAATAAACATCACCCAACGCTTGCTTGGTCGCAAACACGCGATCAGAGATTGCGCAAAATTTTGTCGCCAGCTGTACGTATGTTGGATTTTGCCCTCAGTACATTAGGGACTATATACGCTGCATTTAGAATTTTATACTTCAGTACGACAGCATTAAAGAGCTAGCCGACAGGCGCAAAGCTTTGATAAACGTATAGACAAGGCCCTGCCACACGAACTGTACCTGTCGGCGTAACTCCGGAGAGCCCTATACGATTCCGCATAGTGTAAGCTTACGTGTCCCGAATGGCAACAGATAGGACGCCCTCAGCCATCGTTCTTTCTGTTCTCTGTGGTAGGAACGGGACTGTGAGCTTTGTGCACGCGCGTGTGCGCGAGTATGTGTTTTTTGACGCTTTAAGAAAAGCAACAGCGTTGCCGTCTCTCTTTCCGCTCTACTGCGCAAAGAAATTACTTGACTTGAAAGTGGCCGGCAACGAGGCATGCCAAACATATCCCTTACTTCCGAACGCGAAGCCGACGTGCCACCTGGACACCTTGCACTCTGAATACAATGGTGACCTCAATTAACCAAGCTTGCGCAGGAACTGTCGGGTATGCGCTGAGCGAATGAGAAGTCTGTGATTGAAACCTTCAATTCGCTAGTCTATTGTTTAAGAGGGCGATTGGGCTCAGTGTCACACAGAAAGAAGAGCGTGAAAGCTGCGTGCGCCATCCTGAGACAAGTGGCTCAATGATTTCTCGAGAAAACGGGATTTTTCATTAGTGATGGAGTTGGGGCTTGGACGCGCTGTGGCTGCCCTACAAGGCCATGTATGCTGTGAATTGAAATTTTATTCCCTTCTAGTCTGGCTTGCATGTTAAACATGCATGGTGGAAGGAATCCGCGCCTCTGAAAAACTATGAGAGCTCACTGTAGTGCATATTTAGGAGTATCAGAACCGATGTCATTTAGGCGCGTCAACGCAATATTTCATTTAGAGTAGTCTTTTTCATTTTAGGAAACGCTTCTTGCGTTTTCTTCAGGGCCTCGACTCAGGCATGATCCGTAGACCGTTCAGCCGGAATGAAATAACGAGCAGATGCAGTAACTAGGCCACGGCCCAGAAATAAAAGAAGTCTGAGCTTATGCCAATGTGCGTTGTTAAGTCCTCAGCACGGGTGATTGCGCAGTCAGCCATCCGTGTTTCCGAGACCTGTCACGCTTGCATTTTCAGTTCAAATGCCTCAAATATGGCCTTGACCTCGAGGTATTTATCACGTGGTGACTGCACTCGTCTTTGATTTTTCTTTTGTGTGTGTGTGTGTGTGTGCGTGTGTGTGTGTGTGTGTGTGTGTGTGTGTGTGTGTGTGTGTGTGTGTGTGTGTGTGTGTGTGTGTGTGTGTGTGTGTGTGTGTGTGTTCGCCTGGCCTGAGCGATAGAGTTGCGTCAATGATTTCGAGGTGTATCGCGAATGCTTATAGCACGCTATTTATACGGCAGAAATACAAGATGTCTCCGCACCACCACGTGTCTTTTATGGTGGTGGTGGTGGTGATAAACTTTATTGAAAGGGGGAAGGGTAAAGAGGGACGTGGCTGAGCGTTAGGGCTCAAGTAAGGCCCTGGGCCTGCTTGGCCTTTTCCGCCCAGTCCACCAGTTCCAATTGTCGGTCGACGTCCCCGGAACTGAGCCAGGCTGTCCAGTCAGTCTCGCTGCTGACGGGGGGATGAGAGAACGGGAGCGAGGTGCATTCCCACATTATGTGTGTGAGTGTTCCTGTTTCTGAACAGAGCCTACATTTGTCGCTTTCCCTGCCCCCTGTGATTTTGTTAATGTATTTTGGGTGTGGGTATGTATTTGTCTGAAGTCGCCGAAACGCGACCGCTTGCGTTTTGTCGAGTTGCTTGACCGGTGGTGGGAGCGCGCGACGCCTCAAGCGATACCGATGGGCTATTTCATAATAAGTCTCGCAGGGTTCCTCGTGTGTCTCCTCCTCATTCACGCCGTCCGCATCCGCGGACGAGGCTCGGCGCGCGAGATCTCGAGCCAAACTGTGAGCCGACGCGTTGCCGGGCACAGCCGCGTGAGCGGGGGTCCACACGAGGGTTTTCAAGCCGCTTAGGGGGCGTCGTGTGCGGACATGGTACGCCTGTTTGCAAATTCTACCACGGACGAAATTGCCGATGGCCTGCTTGCTGTCGCTGATGACGGTATTTGCGTCCGCATGCATGGCCATGGCAATCGCGGTTTCCTCCGCTTCCACCACTCGGCCAGCCGTGATTGTTGTATGTTCTAGCAGTCCTCCGTTGTGATCAGCTACCACCGCAGTCATGAGGTCGCCGCGAGGGTGTCTGGCTGCGTCTGTGTAGACCACTCCATCTTGCGAGCCATAGCGTCGACAAATGGCTTCACTACGGGCCTGCCGACGGCCCTGATGGAACTCGGGGTCCATGTTGCGGGGTAGAGGGTGTCTTTTATCATTTGTATCCGTCACAGTTTCATTGCACTGCATACATTTCCTAAACTAGAATTTCACCTATTCGCATCTTGCATGTGTGTTTCAGTGAAATTATCATTGTCATTTAATATGAAAACATATGTACAAATATACACAATGAAAAAAATGTGGGAGGAGAATAAAGCTGGCAACCGTCCACTGATGGCGGACAACGCCTGCCTACTTTTCAAGACAGGAGGGAATAGAAACATGGGAATCGATGCTAGGAAGGCTGGCAGGAAAAACAAAAGAAATAACAATCTAACAGATCACAACGACAAAAAGGCGACATAGAATGAAATAAGGTGGTAGCAAGAGAGAAAAACACCTCAGGTCGCAATAATTAAACAGTAATCAGTACTCATTATGGAAGATGAAAGTCCGAGGTTTCACGCCTCGCAAGCAAGGATGAAAAGCGCTACAAAGAAGAACCAATGTCAATTTATTCTAGAAAAGTAAAGAAGACGTGGCGGGTCTGGTCGCGTCGAGATGGCACAGCCACCGAGGTGCAAGCATTTGTTGAGGGTCACACGTTCCAGGCCAAGAAGACGATGATAGCCTCTCAATAGCGACGCGTGCAAAGAAAGCCGGACACTCCAATATCGATTGCTCAAGTGTCTCACAGGAACCACAAGAAGCACACTACGCTGTCCACACGTTTGGAAGCCATTGCATATTATTCTTTAACGAAGCGCTGTTTTGTCACGCCTGCAAATGCTTAAGGGATTTAAAGACGGTGCTTGAGGCTCGACAACGTCGTTGTGGCGATCGAGCTGTCTCGATGGATGGATGGATGTGGATGGATGTTATGAGCGTCCCCTTTGGAATGGGGAGGTGGGTTGCGCCACCAAGCTCTTGCTACTATACTGCCTAATATTCTACCTAGGTTAAACAATGAAAAAAGACACACAAAAAAACACTATGTACTACCACGCCCAAATTTTCTGATCCCCTATTGCGAACTGTGCTTTTGTACGTCTCCGTCTTTTGTCGTTTCCCTACTTTTCTTCCACCAATCCTCCAGTCGCCTCTTACTAGTGTCTATTGCGGACATGTTTGCTTTACCACTGCTCCCTCTGAACCCAAGGGCTTCAAGGAGGCCAGTAACAGTAACTCGTCGAGCGTACGTGTGCGCCCTCCAGCGGCCTCCCGGTCGCGCGGCACCGAATCTCCGGGACGGCGTACCTGTTCCACCTCACGCTCTTCTCTCTCCCCACATCCTTGAGCCGTTTCGGCGATCGCAAGCGTGCACACTGCGGAGCTAAGGTTCGCCTCCCACTGCAACTCACGAGCAAAGAGGGGGCGGGGTTGCATCGGTCGGCATTGATTAATGGTAGTCCACTGCAAGCAGGGCTGCGCCAGCTCCAAAAGGGGTCCGCATTATTCGACGCTGTGCTCACGGTTTCTTTGCTCGGCGGTGAACGATCTTCAGGCGTTGCGGCTCGATTAACTCGCGCGCCATTCCGCGAAGACACGGGTGCTGGCCAGCGCAGTCGTGCGCCACCTAGCAGAAGTTGCGTGCAGCGTGTGACCAATCCGCATAAGTGCTCCGCAACACAGGCCATCGTAATTTTCTCTATCGTTGTCGCATTGCTTCCTTTGTCTTGTCTCATGAGGCCGTAAACGCTGGTGCTCTCAAATCCTCCTAATTTGAGCAAATATACGGAGCAGTAAAGGCGCACCCTTCTATGCTTTCAGTGGCTAGGAATATTTTATTCCACGTAAGCCTATGAAGAGTCCGTTGGCACAGGCTTCGTGCTAGTCCAGAGAGGAGCGAGGAGGCGCTCACTGCTCCTACGAGTCTCCTGCTGCGGGCAGTAAATGGCGTGGTCCTTCTGGTAGCGCGCCGTTTCGAGGTCACGGCGCGCTCGTAATTATGATTTACCGCTAAACTTTAATGATCTTTGCAGCCATTAAGGACGCGCTTGCGCTTGCGCGTGGTGCATAGTGGACATGCTCCGAAAGGTTGTTGACTCGGGCTGACGAACGCGGTGCACCTTGAAAGGTGTTCAAGACGACCCACGTTAGCTGTACTTCTTATAACATCGAACAAAAGAGAGAGAGAGAGAGAACTTAAACGGAACGTGTTTTGATGTCTCGTTCATCAGTGACAGCGCAACGATGCAAAGTCACCCGACTGAAATATTCAAGCTTTCGTCAACGCCATTTTGCGCAGCTATAGCTGTTGTAGGTTTTTCACAATGCAGAAAGATCTTGACGCTCGCCATCGTTGTCATGACACAAGCTTCAGCAGGCTGATTTCTGATATGTCGCCTTGTGCAACCACTGGAACTCGTAGTACCAAATCATATCGCAGGTTAAGGTAGGCTCACGTGGTGGTTGTTTGTCATTACTCTCAAGGTGTCGATGCCGTCACGGCCCGCTTGGTCTTATCACCAGAATAAAAAAAGCACATTGCATACCTGCGCGCTTGTGGTCGCAATCATTGCCGCCGGTACTTGCTGACTGTTCGATGCTGTCACATTCCTTCTTCGTAACGCCTTCTATTCTACTGCGTTCTTGTTTCTACTGCCCTCTGTCTAAATGTACACAAAGGGCTGATCTATATCGCTGCATACTGGACTCGTGTACCCTTCAAACACCCAGAATGTTCGCAAGGAATGCTCATCATCACGCAGCACAATTGCAATTATTCAAAGCAGCAGGCAATAATTAACCGTTTTGAAGAGGTGTACTTTTTGATGTTTTGTTCTTTTATAACGGAAAGTGTGCTGACGATGCTTAATTCACAGGTGGGCGCATCTCTTTACGTTTGTTTACTCGCACGTGATGCAATGTTATCATTGCAATTTGCATATATGGAAGACAGGCAAGTTCGATTGTAGCCAGAGAGAGAGAGAGAGAGAGAGAGAGAGAGATAAAGGAGCTACGAAAGGCAGGAATGGACCTGCCTTATCCAATGGAATATGGTCCAGAGCGGTATTCTATATTGTTCTCCTACTCCTATCGTTAGGGAATGGCCGTGAGCCCGGTGTGCGACTCCTGTGGGTGCAAGGAAACCTTCGAGCACCTATTGTGTACCTGCCCTCGCTACGATATACAACGCCTCTCTCTGCGGGCAACTGTACACCGACTGGACTCAAGACCGTTTACCGAGTCGAAGATACTCGAACTATGGCCACACCCGTCACCGGCACGAAAAGCGATTCGTGCGCTGGTGAAATACGTGCTTAAGAGACCGTTTATAATGTCCCTGTGTACAGGGTCCATCCCACACACGCTCAGTGCTTACTGTCTCCCCTTTTTCTTCTTTCTATTCTCCTTCCCCCATCCCCCATTGTAGTGTAGCAAACCGGGTGTTCGTCTGGTTGACTTCCCTGCCTTTCCTGTCCTTGCTCTCTCTCTCTCCCGGGTGTCTATGGTAACCACCATATTAGTTTTTTTTTGTTAACCTTGACTGCTTCCTGAGGAGAATGTCTCTAGGATATACGGTTCATTGTCGCTTACTGTTTTTAATGATAGCTACTGTACTGCACGATGATAATCATCCCTTGCATAACATTCAAAGTGTTGGAGGGGTACACGAATCCAGCATGCACTGATAGAGATCAGCTATTTGTGTACATTTAGATAAAGTAACTTGACATTTGTATCACACCACTTTGCCACGCGCGTTAAGTAGTTTTTGGACTTTGAGACAAATGGAAGCGATCACATCCCCACTTATGAATAGATTGGACGCGTTTAAAAGCCTACTATCTGCCTTTCACAACTCAAGAGTTCGACGCCGCACTGGCCTTATGTGATCAGTCGCCGTCATCTGGTCAAGATGGTATATCTTACTGTATATTGCGCCAACTCGGTGAACAGGAGCGAAGTGCACTGCTGCACGTCTTCTATGAGTCCTGGCATGAAGGAAATGTTCCTCAAGAACATTCCCCAAGACCAGTCGCCTGGTGCCGCTCCTCAAACCTCATACCGCTTAAACCTCATACCGCCCAATCGCACTGGCTAGTTGCATTTGGAAGGTGAACCTCGCCAGACCTGAATGATGCATAGAACGCTGCGAAAGTTACCCAGACGCCATGCTTGTTTTTGGACGTCACCGATGCTCAATTGGCTACGTCATCGATTTGGTTTCATACGTTCAACATTAAAAGGTGTGTAAGCGATTATCTGTCGCCATGTTCCTGGATGAAAGGTACATACGACAATGTTCTTCGTGAGGATATATTTGAGGCTGTGGAAATGGTTGGCCTTGACGATCAACTCTATTATTGGACACGCAGTTATTTGTATATGCGGTCTCTCTTTGTGAATACCGAAGACGACCCAACTTCTCAACTCTACGCACAGTGGAGTTCCACAGGGTTGTGTCTTGAGCCCCACTCTCTTTAGCCTTGGGCTCATTGGTCTCGTAGAAAGCCTACCAAATACGGTGAAGTTGTCAATCTATGATGATGACATCTGCGTTCTGGGCACCTGGCTTGACGAGTCCTCAAGTGCATGCAAGGCTCCAAAAATCTGTGATGAAGATAACGACGTACCTTAGCGAACAAGGCCTCAAGATGTCCCCAGAAAAATTTGCACTGGTCGCGTTTAGCGGAAAACCCATGACTTATTACGCCATACTCATCGATGGACAAAGTATATGTTATGTCAGAACGCACAGGTTCTTAGGTGTAATCATTGACCGAGACCTCTGCTGGAGTGCCCGTGTGGCCTACCTAAAGAAGCGCCCGACAGTCATCTCTCATCTTTTCAAGTTTTTTGGAGGAAAGACCTTGGGTACTTCAGTACAAGCGATGATGCAACTGTACAGAACGCTGTTTCTCGGGTATATGAGGTACAACTTTGCAGTGCTGGCCAATACCTGCAGAATTAACATCCGTACAATCGAAAGTATTTAGGGCCAGGCGCTTAGGGTTCGTATAGGGTTTCCACGTTGTACAATGCTCACGGAATGAAACGCGACAGCGAGTATTTGGTAGAACCCAGCATATGTGCAGAGAACTCGAGAGTACCATGTCATATCGCTATGAATCTGGTCACTAAAGCTGACTCTGACTCCTCTCTAAGTGTACGCACCAAAGTTACGTCGATGTGACACGAACTGCAGCCGGTACAAATGAAAGTCTGGGCATTAGTTAGCCCTAAATTGACGCGTTTCATTCCGTGAGCACTGTACATCAACATCATAAATCATTGCAGTGGCACATGACTATATCCAGCCAAGATTCACATTGTTGTGGAGATGCTCAGAGTACACGTCAGACACCTTCCTCGCATCCCTCTCCACTATCTAGCCTCACTGCCAGAATACTGACCACACACCTCTTTTTGTCAGACGATACTTCCTTATCGTGTATAGCTTCCATCAGATTAGATAGCTGCAGCGAGAGTTTTGCTTCCCTCTTGGTCCTTGGAGATGCCACAAGTATGACTGACACTACCGAGAATTCGAACGAAGGCCCAACTCTCTCCTTCGCTGCTCTTGCTGTACAACAAATACAAGGATCATACCCTTCTATGCACTGATGGCTCAACCACCATGCACAGCTACGCAGGATTAGTGCTTTTGCCTGCGAAAGTGACCATCTTGAAGTTCAACACACCACACCAGACGACATCGACAGCCGCGGAACTTGCTGCTTCTCGTAGCGCACTTCGCATAATTCGCGAGGAACCACCTCAAAAATGCAGTGTTTTCAGTGACTCCAAAGCAGCTCTACATTGCTTGCTTTCCGCCTTACACCCTGGACCCTACGAACAAATAGTTCTAGAAATCCGGAAGCTCTTTCATCGTCTTATCGAGCAAGGACATGACGTCACATTTCAATGGCTCTCTAGCCCCTGTGGCATAATGGGCAAAGAACATGGCGATGGAGCTGCTCGATCTGCTCATGAAGATGGCGTGCAGGCACCAGTGCCGCTGTCAAGAACAGATTCAGCAATGGAGCTTCGAGTGCTCACAAATGATCCCACGCAATCGTTGTGGAAAACACCTAGTGTCCAGCACACACGTCTGCATCGACTGCACCCCTGTCTTCTACTTCGGCCTCCACGTGGACTATCCCGACCCGAGACAACGGTACATCACCAACTGCGGCTTGGCGTCGCTTTGACAAAATCCTTTACTTTGCGCATCAGAAGGGAAGATAGTGCTGCGTGTGACCACTTCGGCATCGAGGAGACTTGTCATTGTCCTCGATACAGTGCACACAGGCAGCCATTTGCGACCGCACTGACGCGACTTGACGGCCGGCGCCTTTTGAAGCAGACAGACCTAGAACGCCGTCCTATACAGTCGTCACGCCCCAAGTCCGTCAATGCACTCATGAAATTTTCGCTTTCGAGTGGCATATTAGAGAAACTATAGTTCTCACGGACGTTCCCAACCTCCTCTATTTTTTTTTTCTCGTGCCTTTGCCTTATCTCTCCGCTATACTTTCCGTTTTTTTTATTTTCCTTTAGCCTCCCCCCAGTGCAGGGTAGCAAACCAGAATAGTCTCCGGTTAACCTCCCTGTCTTACCCAACCCTTTTATCTCTCTTTCTGGAACTTTGCGGCACTCCGTGCATGTGTATACGTCGCTGTATGTGTCTACGTGCAAGTGGAAGTGACTCATTAGCTCGTTTGTCTGTTTGTAACCCCGTAAGGGTCATTTGTGCCCCGCAATAAATTCCACGAAAGAAAGAAAAAGAAACACGTGCACATGCGCAAAGTCGGCCGTCGAACGACGCGTCTGTGTGGCGCCTTCCGTCTTCACTACCTGTCTAACCATGCAGAATTCCCTCAGAGATTTTGCGCCGGCTGAAACACTGCCTCAAGCAGGCGCGCGAATCGCTCGCGTTACGAAAGGCCTGCAATTACAGAGAGAGAGAGAGAGAGAGAGAGAATGGGAACGCAGAGAAACCATTTATAACGCGCACACATCGCTATAGCACCTGTTTGACAAGGCCCCGCCCGGCAATCGAACCAACGATCGAAGTAAATGGAGGTCGCCCGAGGCGTGCAGATACACGGTGGAGCGTCGCTGCAGTGGCTGATGCGCTTTTGCACGCAGCACTGTCGTAACGAGATGCTAACGGCCCGCCGAAGCGCCGACGGTCGAATGCCCCAGCAAAAGTAAGCTCTCCTGAAACACGCTTCGCGTGAAAGAAAAAAAAAAAAGGCATCTGCGCGGTAGCACTGTAGAGGTCCCTTCACAGCAGATACAGTTTCTTTTTTCCATCAACAACTGAAGTCTGGAATTCATTACTGCGTAACATCCGTTCACTACCACTGAAACAATTCACGCGAGCTTGTTTATAAATGCTCGTACGTCTACTGTTCATCCCACTTCTGCAATAGCCTAATTGAGGCTGCAGTATGTATAAATAAATAAATAAATAAATAAATAAATAAATAAATAAATAAATAAATAAATAAATAATACGTACATACTGTTATGCCTTCACTCGAGTAAGTAGTCGAAGGCTAGAACTATTCATTTCTTTAACAGACAACGTGAGCTGGACTGAATCTCTTTGCTGGGGATGTAGTGAACCAAGCACGTTCACGCCTGACCCGGTTCTCGGCACTTTCCGACCAAGCATTGTACTGCGAACAACCACGCTTGGTTCAATGGCCATGCAACAGTAAAATAATGTGTAAAAAAATGGCGCCAAGGTTATTTTGGTTGAAGATATGATTGAATGAATGAATGAAGGAATGAATGATTGATTGATTGATTGATTGATTGATTGATTGATTGATTGATTGATTGATTGATTGATTGATTGATTGATTAAATGCACAGGCGCCTAACTGTGCCAGCGTGGTGACGGCAAGTGTCATAGCGCTTAGTACAGGTGACATTTATTTTTTTTGGAAATGCGCTTATTGGCCTGACTTTTCGGTGAGTGCGATTCTGTTGAGAAGTGCGGACTGCTGCTCACTAGACATAACACAAATATATATAGGCAAACTGAGAGTTAAACACCATCAAGTGCGCATCAGTTTTATGCTATTATAAGATGTCACTTTCAAAATAGACGAAAATAAATTTTTGTGCTTGAACAAGTAAAGGGTCTTGTTGCACTGCGTGATCCGTAGACGTGGGCTTCTATCTTACCTGCGGCCCATCTGGACTCTGTCGACTCGAGACAACAGTGATTTGTGGACTGTGGCTTAGTGTCGCTTTCACATCTTTTGCCTTCCCAGTCGGTATGGCCCAGAGCGCGGCTTGCAGCCACTGCGGCGGTGAAGAGTAGAACCCGTACTTTGCCACCTTCCTCGATGCAGCGTGCACCGCCTGTCTTTAGCGGCCATGTTGGCACGCCTTGACGACAGGTCACTTTCAGGACAGACAGGCTTCCAATGCCGACATGAACTGTCGTCGCACCAAAAGTCGGTCAAGACTTTGTTGACCTTTTTACGTGGCAGTGGCCTATAAGAAAGACTATAGTGATCCCGTCCCCCCCCCCCGTTCCTTTCACACCTTTCTTTTTGTCCCCGCTCTTCTTTCCGCCTTTACTTCCTCTTTCCCTTCCCTTATTGCAGGGAAGCAAACAAACTGGAGGCATTAACTCTGGTTAACCTCCCTGCCTTTCTCTCATTACTACACACACACACACACACACACACACACACACACACACACACACACACACACACACACACACACACACACACACACACACACTCACACACACACACACACAAATTATATATATATGTATATATTTATATACCTGCGGCTGGTTGTATTTTTCATTCACTTTCGCTTCCATTTATTTTTTTATTTTCCATGGGCTGTACTTGGGGTCATGGTTGGCGTCTTATGATTTGACTAATTATAATCAGGGCCATCGGTTTCCTTTCTTCTCGTTCACTACACCGCGAATGCCTCATATCCGCCAGCTCTGATGCCTTCTCGTAGCATGTGTGGGCTTATTTAGCAGTCGTCTTCGCCCAAAAAATTAACCTACTACGTGACGCCTGTGGTAGGTAGGATGTTTTACATCTATACTGCCATGGGCGTGAGTGGTGGTGCTGGCTTACACTCCCAGGGTTTGTGCTAGTGGACAGACATACATACCACAGAAAGTGGTTGGGAAAACCGTGCCGCGGTAGCCCAATTCATAAGAGCATCGCACTAGTAATGCGAACACGCGGGTTCGTTCGCCACCTGCGGCCAGTTGCTTTTTCATTCACTTTCATTTCCACAAATTTTTGCATTTCTTTAACTACATTAAGAACTACAAATAATTTTCCCTACTCTGTCCTTGGTGTCATTGTTTGTTGGCATCTTACCATGTAAACAATAATAATCGGGCCCCTCGGTTTTCTTTCTTTTCCTTCTATATACAGTGAACTCTCGTTAAGACGAACTCTGTTAAGCCAAATTCCCGCATATAACGAACAACATGGAAGCGTTTGTTTGGTTTTCCATGGACTCGAAAAAATATCCGCTTAAGACAAACTGCCTCAGACGTGTTCTTCGGTTAAGACGAACATTCGGAGTGACCGCCACCTCTACCGATCCCGGAGGCTAGGGTGCCTCGATGCGCAGCACCCGAGAGCGCGCGCATCAAGGCATCGTGCTGGAGGCCTGCGGCGCACATCGCACGTGGACAGAGGCGAAATCAAGAAGAGGGAACAAAAAACGATAGTGACGTTTCACTTCGTGAACGCGGGTGATGCGCAAGCGTTTGGGTGCTATAGCTCATGCGAAGCTATTGGCCCTGGGTGCGCCTGGACCGTCCTCATGGCAGATCGTATTAAAGATAGGGATCGCGCGGCCGCGCCATACGCAGCAGCCGCCGGAGTAGAACGCCGCCGTTTAAACATTCGCTTACTAACTAAATTAACAAGCATGGAGTCAGCGCGCACAGGTAAACATGAACACATCACACTCGATGACCGCGGACGCTCGCCGTTAAAACTTTGGCGTGAGGAATCACGGCAGCAGCAGCGAGTGAAGTGACCTTTGCGCTGTCTATCGCTTCAACGTAAACCGAGCGACGAGAACACAGCGTACGCAAAACTACTAGCCATCGGCCCACCTAGACTGTGCCCCCAAAGTAGATTGCGTTCAAGATAAATCTCGTGTGACCGCGCGCGGCCGAAGTACAACTCCCTCCCCTCCGCGGTGCCATTCGCGCGACGAAAGACGGTGCGCTTCCCCCCTCCTCCTTTCCATCTTTGCGCACGCAAGACTGCGCAGCCATCATCGGTTGGACGTCGCACGCTATCACTCACACACACAGCATACGGCGGGCGAGGACGATGTTAGAGAGTTATAGCTAAGCGAGCCAGGGGTCCAACGTAGACGCCAGTACGCATGCGCAGTGGCGTCTCGCTGTCCCGCTGGCTCGCTTAGCTATAACTCTCTGTTACTACGAGACGAACTCGGTACGTCCATATAGTAAACGAAACCTATAGCAACTGCCAGAGGAGGTCAAGCCAGCGCGCCTCCGTCTATACCTTTCTCTTCCGCGACGCTTCTCCTCGTTTCTCCTTCCCCAATTTTCTCAGCGTCACCTAGATTTTCCTCTATGTTGCGTTGCTTTGTCGCGAGCTCAGCGCGCCTTCGTACTTTCGCTAGCTGGGAGCCTTCACCGATGATCTGTGAGGCGGCAGATGCCTGCTTTAACTCCCTAACGAATCACTTTTCCAGCATAACGAAGGCGCGGAGGTATATTTAAGGTAATTAGGTGAGATGACATCGTTTGGGGCTGCTCACCGATTTGCACAGAAGCGCCAAACATCCATCACGGACTGGATGGAACCAAGCAAGAGTTCCACTTGAGAACAGTTTTCTATTAGGTTCAGCTAAATTAATGCTTATTTATGTCATTTTCCCGCGTTTTAAGTTTACTTCGTTTACCGTTTCGAAATAAGATATTTGTATGCACCTGGTCGTAGTGCCAATTATTCTTCTGATAAGGTGAACTTCTGGTAAGACGAACAAATTTTCATTGTCTCTTCGAGTTCGTCTTAAGGGCAGTCTACTCTATACAGATGGTGCGACTGACGGTGGTCTGTTCTCCGGACCACCGTAAGTTGTACTTGGCTCCTCGAAGAGGCAGGATGCGTATCGAGTGAGCTCCTGAACATTTTGGAATATGGTGAACGCGGTTTGAACCATGGATCCGGACCTCTGAGCGGTGCGACGTAATGCTAACGCATTTCTATCACATTCACCGCTAAATCGCCATTCATTTCCTTTTTTCAAAATTATTTATAGTGCCCAAAAGAGTATCGAGTAAAAGGGACGAAAAACGGCATCATTGCAAGGAACAATAATGCAACGCGAACTACAGGGCGATAAACGGAAAGTATTGTACAGGGAAAACTCGAAAGCAAGAACAGACATAGGTGCAAGGTACACAATGTTATATGACACTTATTTATTCAAAATGGGGGGGGGGGGGGTTAGTTTGTCACGTTTCCGTACCCCCCACTCGGCGCCAAGATGGAACTGCAGTGGCCTGGGCAGTGGGCAGAAAGACGGAATGGCGCAGAAAAAAGTGATCATAATCAAAGCAAAAGAAAGCAGGCGACGTAAGTCATCCTGCTTATTTAGCAGATGGCAGACACAGACGACATTGTTCGTGTGAATGCGTTCATGATTGCGAGGTGTGGGATTAAGAAATGGTGACAGGTTTTTTGGTATATCTATAGAGCATCGCAGAGAAGCGAAAGAGCGGACTACATCTGGTGACTGGGAACACGAAGCCATTCCGAAAGAAGTCAAGCAGTTATACATCATCGTCACCAAATCTTTAATTTCCTTTAGATGATTGGTACACCTTATTCACCTCAATCCAAGCAGGGTCTTGATCACACATTAAAAAAACTATAATAACTGAAGACGTATAAGAGCCCCGTCTACTTCAGCGAACGCAAACGCTCAGGCCGCAAACCACTCGGGCGGTCGTGCTGTCGCCGTGCGGTCAAGGCACTCGGCTGAAACGCGACACGCCGCTGGGGACGGCGATGTTGCTACGCGTGCGCGCCTCTCGAAAACAAGGCTTGATGCGCATTAAGGGGCGCCTGATGCAGAAAACCTGGGTAAGCTGACCGCCTGTGGCCTCTCAAGTATACAGCACGCAAAGAGAAGTGCGTGAATAACTACTTTAACGAGCAGCAATAATATTTCACCACTGACTGACAACCCGAGATTAACACAAATAATTACATGTAGGACATAATTGGTGTACATGCATATTTAAACCAGCCGTTGCGCATAACATCGAATTGTTCCGGATTGTCGGTTCTTACAGGCAGCCAGTTTCCTGTGTCGTCAATTCATTAGCGAGATAGCATGAAGCTTAAGAAGGGGATTGCCTTGCAATGCGGTGTCACTGCATAAAAAGATTTAAATGGTCTGCATAGAACGTCCCTAGTCAACACCCGGGTAGTGAAGCTCAACGTGGGCGTAGGGCTCCGCATTACAGGTTTATCGCATCGCAATGTGCATCTAAATGTATAAGCGTCAGAACGCCATAGGTACTCAGCCACCGTGGCGAGCAGACGGGCTCTATATCGCTGATTTAACATAGCGCATGGACGCGACTAGGTGAGCGAGTTCTTTGCTTAGAAATTGGTTTTTATCCCCAACCTCCCACTCCCACCCTTCCAAAAAAGTCATTTAATTAAAGTGCGCTTGTAAAGACGTGGAAGGTCTAAGATGCTTCCTACTAGACTGTCGTTTGTCAAACTACGTAAGCCTGCACAGCTTTGTCTGCGGACAGCGCCGAACGGGACGTTGCTTCATTTATGGACACGTTTGTCGTTGAAGCCGTGCAAACGCTTACTCCTTGAGCTTTCGATTTGAATCGCCAAATGACACATGGTGCCATCCGCATGTCTTGTACGACGCTTCGATCGTAATAGCGTGCCACGCCGTGGTTTTGTAATACGCGTGTGATTGTCTATATTATTATGCTGATGTCAAGCACTAGCACTGACTTTGCTGCGCGCAACTAAAGCTGCGCAATCATCCGGAGACCCACGCCATGGTGACTCAGTGGTTAAGGCATTCTGATACTGCATAAATGCGTGGTCGTGGGTTTGTCTCCTGGGCGCCTTGCCACATTCTCATTGGAACGGAATGCAGAAACGCTCGCGTATACTCCCAATCAAATGCACGGTAAGAAAGCACGGGTGGTTCCAATCAATCCGCAGCCCTCTATATGGCGCCGTCCTTCATAACTTTAAGATTGCGCTGCTTTGGGATGGTTGAGAAATCTAAATGTCCCTGTTTTACGCAGTACGCGACGTTTCATGAGGCTCGCTTTCTACTTACTATTCCCCTAAAGTTTGCAGAGACCTGTGCTTGACAGAAACAGGCCTATATGTGCCGTATAGATAGTTCCACACCAGAAAATATAAAGTAAGGATATTAAGGATTGGGATAAATGTAAACGGAGAGGAGTAACAAATTCAAAGACGCAGCATACGAGATCGCGCGTATCAGTCACAATGCAATAAAAGAGTATAGCATAGTAGCTATGGTTACGTTTAGTATGCAAATGACTTTTCCAGGGCGTGTCGCAGCAAACTGCATAATTATCGTAAGTATTCGTTGCACCTGACATCATTCTTTTATTCGTGCGTTTTGGAGCCAGAGGCTGGTGACATATTTGTTGTTGCAACAATGTCAATACCATAACGAATAAATCAAATCGACCGACCCGAAAACGTGATGCGTGACCCCTGTGGGAAATCTGTGCATGCACAGGTGGAACCTATGCGGCGCTGGCCTAGCGAGTTGCACATCGCGTTATATGCCAATGCTGACCGTAGGCTTTTCTGCAAGCAAGCAATAACTCGTCTGGATTGGGAGCTGCACGGAACGTGGACGTCGTCAATTGGTTCCATGGTCAGTGAGCGTTTCTCGAATGTCGTAAACCCCAAAACCAGAGTACTTCGTCGCTTAGCACCCAACGGTTTTACGAGAATGGCTAGCGCCAAACTTTATGGCGCAGCTCGGCGAAATAGCGACGGTGTGCTATCACGCATGAAATCAAACGTGAACTAACTACCTGACCATTTCATAGTCCTTGGTCCTGGTTAAGCGGTCCTCGCTGCCTGAAAAAAGCAGCCGAACGTGAATCGCACCTATGCTTGCACAAAGAGCCGCAGTTTGGGAACGGTCCTGTGCTATGCACTAAACGTTCTAACGAAAGCGCAGGAATGCAAGAGGAGCGCTCCCGTACTTTACCAACAGTTCAGAGCCCTGACTTCACATGTAATGCACTAACCAAAGAAAATTAGTTGCTTACGAAAGGGAAGGGACTCTAGCTCGCTCAGCTGTTACGGCTTTCGGTTTTAAACGACCGAACATTGTATTTAACCGCAAGGTTCTATTTTTGTGAAAAACGATACCTTAGTCCAGCACGGCATTGTTTTTCTGTTCGTTACGCAGGCCGCCTAGGCAGGCAGGGGAACACGTTTCCTCACTTTATGGAGCAGGGAGCTTTAGATTTTCGTACACAAACGACTTTGGGCACCCAAAGCGCCACAGCCAGCTTGCGTTCTTTTGCCCAACTTTGGGCTCCCTCTATGCACCTTTTCACGCTCTCCTGCACGCCCGGCAGTTAGCGTCCCTTGACTTTAGGTACGCAAAATCTAAAGCTCCCTGTTATTTTTTATTTCTTGAGATTTTATATTGTGTCGGTGCTTACTCTCGGGTCAGAAAACATCTAATGCAGCATTATCGGGGCTACCCATTTCGCCGTCGGCGGGACTGAGCTTACTGCACAGACTATGTAATATTCTTCTTCTTTTTTTTTTTGCTGTGTGGTATCTAAAGCACAGGCACCCACTTCGACACACACAAGAGCTTGCTTAGCACCAAAAATATATGTAGCAAAAACAGAAAAATCTACTTAGAAGCTGAATTTCCTCTACTATATAGGCAGCGCACGCAGGTTAGTTTCGCCGCAGCAGGAAAAAGACTACGGGAATGGATACGCGGCCGCGATGGGCTTATCGCGACCAGCTCCCCTGCATTGCTTCTGAGCTCGCCGTGCACAGACGCACGTGTGTGCATTATATCAAGCGCGGCTTAGGGTGAAGGGGGGGGGGGTTGCAGCTTGGATTGCCGCGAAACCGACGGGACGGCATTCCAACGCCAGTCGACGCAATTTCCTTTTTTTTTGCGTTCTTTTTTTTTCTCCCTCGTTCGCTCAGCGCACTGGACTACTTACGTCGGCTATAGACGTCTTCTTGCATCAGACTCCTTTTACAACAGTGTAAGGGAACAGCGAAATGATGCAAGCGCAACTCCCAGCGTCAGCCACATAACTCGAACAAGTATTCATTTCAATCTGCATTGATAACGATTTGCCGCGGTGTAGGGGGCCGAAAAAATTGGTCGTCCAAAGCCCAAAAATAAAAAGGAAACTCAGCACATCTCTTTATTGCAGTCTGTGTGGCAGCCTGCGCCTGCATGCGCAAACCGACTCATCTTCCCTGCTATTGATATTCGTGCCTGTATCCGCCCTTCTACAGACTTTGCATGGTTGCCAGCAGGGATCAGTTCTGTACATATGATTGTGGAACTGCGAGTTACTTCAGGTGGAATAGCAGGCGCGTTTGGAAATGGGAAAAAGAAGATATTTGGCGGAAAGCTTTGCAGTCAGCTGCTGCAGTTGACAAAAGCGCACCATCATTATCTGCGTGCTCATAAATGGCCGGTCTGATCTAGAGTGATCAGCTTGCAGCCCTGGTGGAGTTACACCTTGATCGGAGCATGAAGAGCCTGAAGGTGCTTACAATTCTGCATGTTCTAGGGGAGCAATGGGTTAAGAAATGAAGTGTCTCTGCAGGTAAGTAAGAGACTCTACTGAAGAAGATAGAAATCGAGGGTTAAGGGGGTAACTGATCACGACAGACTGAAGCGTTTGATCACGAACTTCGACGTGACTTTAGGTATGAAAGCAGAAAGATGCGCTTCAGTCAGTGTAGAACTTTTTTCCGCAACTTCGCGGTGCTTTTCATTTCTTTGCTTCAGTTGTCTAACTGATTCAACTTTTTTTTAGTAAATTACTTTATTTATAACAACATTGTCAAAACAGAAGTACAAATATGAGGCTCCGTATCCAGAAGAGGCGTGTTCTTTCAAGGCACGTTACACGGTCCTGAATTCTCCCTGCAAGTTCTAATGGTACTGATTACTTGCACGTGATTCCCTGGACTCCACATCGTACACAAGTTTAGGTGAGAGATAAGCAAATCAGTTTGAGGCGTATTGGTTTCGCCCTGCTTGTTTTGCGTCAACGTGGCGATATTGAAGACGTTTGATGAGGTTCCATTTGTGGCAGTGGCTTGGCTGAAGCTGTGGCACCTGGGGTTTGACTGTAGCACATTCTTTTTTTAAATCATGGTGTGCAAAGACTTCACGCCACTTTTTCAAGTATTTGATCGTGTTCTGGTACGCTTCTTCATCAAAAATAATATTTTATCAAAAAAGTTCTGACATGGTAATTCATTAAATTAACAAGCACTGTGAACAAATACCTTATATAAGCAAACTTTGATATAATGAATAGACAAAAAAAAGGGAGAAATATATACTTAACAGTAAAAACACGAATAAGTTGATCCAAACAGAAATAATGAAGACAAAGAAAAGTAAAGGTTAGGTGCATGTGCTTCGTCGTGCATTTGTAGCATGAGCAAGTGTAGAATTTTTTTATGATCACGTTCCTTGACAATGTGATCAGTCAAACGACTGCATGATTTAATCGCGGAGGGTATGCAAGTTTGATTAAAAGCCTCAGTAAATCCGTGCAAGCGTTGTATACTGAGGCAGTAAAAAGTTACACAGGTACTGAAGTCTTCAAGGGGTGTACGATAGCGCGATTAAAAGACGGGACAATAGAAGACACACAGGTACACACACAGCGTGTGTGTCCCTGTGTGTGCATTGAATGCGAAAGCAGTATGACTCTTCGCACGATGCCTTTCACTTGGTCATGCGCTCGATTTAGGCAAAGTCGATTTTGAGGGTGGGTCACCCAAATTTTGGGGGTGGGCCAAGTCAATCTTGGGAGTCGGCCAGGTCGGGTTTGAACATGGGTCAACTCAATTTTCGAATTGGGCAAAGAAATTTGTGTGTGCGTGTGTTTGCGGGCTACAGCGTCCGTTCGACGCCGTGGCTGCTCACCATGGGATTTCGCAGTGTGAGCTGGAGCACGTCCAACGCCGGGAACGTGACGTCATCACTTGGTCACGTCGGTTTTGGTACCATCGGATATTAGCGCCGCACGTACGTTCGCCGGATTTTCCGCTTCGTGGGGCACATAATGCTTTCGCATTAAAAAAGCGGCGAGAAGACCGGGCCGGGGCAACAGAAGGGTTCCTCGTAGAAAGGGAGAGGGAAACGGGGTGGGAAAGGCAGGGAGGTTGACCTGAATTGATTATGGTGCACTACCTTGCACAGAAGGCAGACGTGTAGTCTGGTGTAGTGCTCGTGGAGGTTTCATAACTAGCTTTGCCAAGAGACGGTCGACATGGTGAAAGGTGTGCCCTTTTTCAGCCAAGTGTTTTTTCTGAGTCATTCATCACTCCTTTTAAGTCAGCTTGTTATTTTGACACCAACATATTGATACGAATCTATGCGTATTCAACTGATGTTATGTTTAAGTAATACTTAAAACTGAGGTTAGAGTGCTTCCGAGATACCTGCGTGAATTTGTTTGTCGACGGGCTTAGTTTCATCTGCCAGCGAGAACATCGCGTAGTGATTGCATTGGAGTCGTCTTTGCAATAAATATTGGTCATTTATGGTAGCAATGCATCGACAGACTACGGAGTCATCTGCGTAAAGACCGATTTCGGAAGAGAGCCCGACTAGCTGGAAGATCGTTAACGAAGATAATAAAAAGGAGAGGGTCGAGATGTGACCGTTTAAACACCGGATATTACTGGCGTCCCTTGGACACCTTCGGACACCGGATATTGTGTCGTCCGTACTGAATGCATGACTGGCAAATGCAGTGAATTGCCCGCGATTCAAAATAAACTCCGGACCCAAGATCAAGCTAAGGCGTCGAGGGAGATGCATGCAAGTTTGATCATTTAGGGATAGTGCGGAACCCAGTTAAAAGTTTTCGATAAGTTGAGATGTACGACGTCGGTCTTCAGAACGGAATCCAATCTCAACAGCAAGTCGGTTGTGAATTCAATAGCTGCGCGAAAGCCACGCTGTTTTGGGAAAAGAAAGGGTGACAGTCAAGGTGACTGGTTCGATGCGTGTATATTATGGGCTGGATCGATTTACGAGCAATACGAGCTGAAGGTATGGACCGAATGGACCGAGGTATGGACCGAGGTACGAATTCGAAGTGTACGATCGATTTTCTGATGTAATAACAGGAACAAGGCCGTCGAGGTTTGCGCCCGCAGGAAGGTTTTTCTCCGGTGCGTGCAAGAATACAGGAACAGAGATATTCATATCAAATAATAGCATCTTATGGTCACCTAGGCCAGCAATACGTTTCCCTCGCATATTCAGTCCCAGATTAGATACAAGCACAAGATGAAATGTATTATGGCTGTAAGTTTGCTTTTTTGTGGCTGGACAAGTTAAACATAGACTAAAGTCATGGAAGTCCCTTGAGAGACTAGAGTGCACAGTTAGGTTGTCGCAGTTAATGTCAACGAAATTAAAATATCCTCAAGGAATATAGTTAGCTTCAAGGAAACTGGAATTTAGATTCCCGTTTCGTGTCAGAGAGACAAAAGGGGAGGAAAGACAGGGGTTAGCCAGTGTAAATACCGGCTGGCTACTCTGTTCTGATAAAAGGGTAAAGGGAATAAAAGGTGATGCAAAAGGATATCTGGCTTTCGTGTCAGAATTGACAGTTGCATATCCATTGATGGAAATGCTGAGGAGCTGTTGGCTGCGGCGTCGAAATGAGCTGAATTGTCATTACAAGCGTCGTCCAGCGCCGCTTTCATCACTCTTTACTTATTTATTTTTATTCATTTATTAGTATACCCTCAAGGCTTATGGCTCCTTACTGAGGTGGTCGGCACAAAACATTTTGTCAGAACACGCATTATATGCGGTAAAGGGCGAAAGAACAACAAGGACAATTGCAGCTATAGTGGTCAGTGCTTGCAGACTTGACAGAAGTCCCGTATTCTGTATAGCGACAATGGAGGGAGGAAGGTGATTCCACTTTCTATTGTCTTCTGTAAAAAAGGAATGTAAAAAATAGATTAGTGCGGCAGGAAGGTATGGCTACTTTATTTGGGTGGTCAACACGAGACGAAGAGTGAGTATATGGTGTGATAAACGCCTGGCGCAGGGCTTTATTATCAAAGAACATATTGACGCAAGATGATTTCAAATTACGCGCCAGCCGCCTCCTGCGTCCGTGCAGCTGCTTACTGCTACCTGCGAAAGATAGCGGCAGTGAAGCGGGCAACACGGGCCCGCAAAGCACGCGCAATCGGAGCAACGTGCCATCAGCGCGGGACACGAGGGAAGAAGAAGAGGTGCGGGTCTCTTGCGAAAAGACTGTGGACGTTCTAGCGAGGCTCTCGTTTAGCTCTTTGTCGGGCGCAAGTTCACCTAAGATAGATTGATTAAAGCAACGTCACTCAACTGTGCGTTACAAATCTGGTGGAGGTGCGGGGTATGATTTCAAGCCCTTCTCAAGCCAGAGAAAGGAGCCCGGACTCACGGCGACTTGGACCCATCGAGTTGACTCCTGTTCACCAACGCAGCAGTCGTCGCCTACGTGGTGAGCCCCCCGAGTTTTCCCCTTTGCCGGTTTCTATCGGAGCGTCAGCATCTGCTAGCGGAAACGCTACCGATATGACGACTCAAACCACGCCAACTCACATCGTGGTCAACTCGCCAATGACGCCAGAGCCTTTCCACGGCGACTCATTTGAGGACGCAGAGGACTGGCTGGAACGCTTTGAGCGCGTCGCTGAGTTCAATGGATGGAACGGAGAGCGCAAGATACGAAATGTTTACTTCGCATTAGAGGACAGCGCTCGAACGTGGTTTGAAAACCACGAAGCGACGTTTCTGTCGTGGGATGCTTTCCGACGGGAGTTGCTGGCAACTTACCCGAGTACCGACCGCAGGGAGAGGGCCGAAGCTGCCCTGCAAGCAAGAAACCAGCGTAATAACGAAAGCGTGGCCATGTATGTAGAAGACATGTCCCGCCTATTCCGCCGAGCCGATCCGAACATGAGCGAGGACAAGAAACTACGTCATCTAATGCGCGGCGTAAAACAGGAACTGTTTGCAGGGTTGGTTCGGAGCCCGCCGCGCACCGTCGCTGAGTTTCGTGCAGAGGCGACAACAATGGAAAGCACGTTGCAACAGCGATCAAGGATGTACAACCGGGAGATGAACATCACCTCTGTAGACACAGTTCCAGCCGTCTTTGGAAATAGCGTGGAGATCATACGAGAGCTCGTGCGATCTGTAGTGCGAGAAGAGCTCCAGCGGCTACGGCTTGACCAGAACGCTCCAACGCCCTCTTCCCTGGCAGACCTGGTTCGTGAAGAGGTCAGGCAGGTCGTCCGGGAACCACAGCTCAGTGCGCAGCCCCAAGCGCTACGACTGCGCCAACCGAGCGTCTCATATGCCGATGTGCTGCGGCACAGTCCCGCACGTGCTGACGTCGCCGCCACTTCTTCTATGAATAGCTCGATGCCTCGAACTACGCTGCCGCCACCCGAGAGAAGATTCAGGAAGGCTGATGTATGGCGCACTCCTGACCGAATACCCCTCTGCTACCACTGTGGGGAGGCTGGCCACCTGTACAGAATGTGCCACTATCGCCAGGCAGGGCTTCGTGGCTTTCCGGTGAACGCACCTTGCCCCCGAAATGGTGAGCGTCCATCGGAAATCGAAGAATACCTGTCCACTCGTCAGAGCTCCCCATACGCCTACCAGCAACACCAACCTCGATCAGCAGCGCCGTTTAGGCATCGGTCACCGAGCCCCCGCCCGTCTTCAAGCTCCCCAAGACGCCGTTCACAGAGCCCGCTTCGGGAAAACTAGAGCCAGCGACCTCAGGAGGTAAGGTCGCTGCCGACGCGAAAAGACAAGAACCTCCATCGATGACTCCGAGCGACGACGAGGGACTCAGAAACCAGTGTCACAAGAGCGACGTTAGTTCCGATTTACGTGTGTTTGTTGACGGTTACGAAGTGAACGCGTTAGTGGATACAGGTGCGGACTACTCGGTAATAAGTAGTGAGCTTGCCAGGAAACTGAAGAAAGTGCTGACACCGTGGAAAGGGCCACAAGTTCGCACCGCAGGAGGGCACCTCATCGACCCCGCTGGAAAGTGCACGGCTAGAATAGGAATACGAGGCTTCACGTACGTCGCTAGCTTTATCGTCCTTCCCGAGTGCTCAAGAGACTTGATTATTGGCATGGACTTCTTGCAGGATAATGGCGCTGTAATCAACTTGCGGGAATCATGTGTTTCCTTTTCAACAAAGCACGCTATCGCAGCATTCAACACTGAAGAAAAATTCGACGCCCTTTACATTGCCGATGACGACGTGATGCTTCCTCCTAGATCCAGCGTAGCCGTCGCAGTAAGAAGCGACGCGTTCAGTGACTGCGAAGGAATTGCAGACAGCAACACCAGTCTCCTACTCGAAAAAGGGATCTGCGTGGCAAGAGGGCTTGTTCAGCTGCGTGGTGGATGTGCCAACGTTTTCCTCACTAATTTTGGAAATGAGGTGCAACATGTCGCGAAGGGAACCGTTATTGCCAGCCTTAATAACTTCGTCCAAGTTACAGACCTGAGCATCCCAGAGATTTCAACATCGAAATTCCACGACGCGGATTCTGTTCTTGCAGCCATCGACATTGAACCAGGTCTATCGCCCAGACAGAAGGAGCAAATAGAAGCCCTCGTAAGGGAGTTCGCCGAATGTTTTTCAATGTCATCCAAAGTCCGGCGGACATCTATTGCCAAACATCGGATAATTGTCGACGAAGCAGTAAGGCCTATTTGCCAGCATCCCTACCGAGTGTCACCAAAAGAGAGAGAAGCTATAGGAAGTCAAGTTAAGGAAATGCTGGAAGATGATGTAATTCAGCCGTCGGCAAGTCCGTGGGCGTCGCCTGTGGTACTCGTAAAGAAAAAGGACCAGACCTTGCGCTTCTGCATTGATTATCGTAAGCTGAACGCCGTCACAAAGCGGGATGTGTACCCACTTCCAAGAATCGATGACACTCTAGATCGACTACGAGATGCCAAATTCTTTTCCTCCCTGGACCTCAAAAGCGGCTACTGGCAGATAGAAGTGGACGAACGAGATCGTGAAAAGACGGCATTTGTGACGCCAGATGGACTATATGAGTTCAAAGTGCTTCCATTCGGCCTTTGTTCCGCACCTGCCACGTTTCAGCGGATGATGGACACTGTGCTCACCGGTCTGAAATGGCAAACCTGTCTCGTTTATCTTGATGATGTCGTGGTTTTTTCGACCACCTTCGAGCAGCATGTAGAACGACTGCGGGCTGTGATGAAAGCGATTAGATCAGCAGGTCTGACGATAAAACCGCAGAAATGTCATTTCGGCTTTCGCGAGCTTCTTTTCCTCGGCCATGTCGTCAGTTCAGAAGGCATTCGCCCGGACCCTGAGAAGACTGCGGCCGTGGAGAAATTTCCAAAACCAACCGACAAAAAGGCTGTTAGGCGATTCTTAGGACTTTGCGCCTACTACAGACGCTTCGTCAAAAATTTTTCAAGGATCGCCGAACCACTAACGCGGCTAACAAAGGAAGACGCGCCTTTCGTCTGGTTGAATGAGCAGGAGAATGCTTTCAATGAGCTCCGAAAGCGTCTTCAGAACCACCCAGTTCTTGCTCATTTCGACGAGGAAGCCGAAACTGATATTCACACAGACGCAAGCAATTTAGGACTCGGTGCCGTTCTCATTCAGTGGCAAAACGGAGAAGAACGAGTCATTGCGTATGCTAGTCGAACACTTTCGAAGGCTGAAGTGAACTACTCAGCCACAGAAAAAGAATGCCTCGCGGTGATATGGGCCATCAGCAAGTTTAGACCATACTTATATGGCCGACCCTTCCGAGCTGTCAGCGACCATCATTCATTGTGCTGGCTTGCGAATCTCAAAGACCCATCTGGACGGCTAGCAAGATGGAGTCTACGGCTGCAGGAATACGATATAACGGTTGTATACAAGTCCGGTCACAAGCACAGTGATGCTGATTGCTTGTCACGTGCACCGATTGAATACAAGGAATCTACGCTTGGGGAAAATGAACACGATTGCCCGTTCCTAGGAGCTGTGACAACATCGCAAATGGCTCAGCATCAGCGATCCGACGAGGATTTACGCCTGCTCATTGACTACCTAGAAGGACACCCTGTTGACATTCCACGACCTTTTGTCCGCAGCTTGTCGTCGTTCGTCCTGCGAAACAATGTCCTGTACAAAAGAAATTTTGAACATAGTGCAGAGACTTTTCTGCTCGTCGTACCTTCAAAGTTACGACTCGAGATATTGGAAGCATGCCACGACGACCCATCAGCAGGACATTTAGGAGTGAGCAGAACATTCGCACGCATCCGCATGAAGTATTACTGGCCCAAGTTATTGAACTCTGTGCAACACTACGTAAGAACCTGCCGGGACTGCCAAAGACGTAAAATACCACCATTCAAGCCAGCAGGCCTCCTACAACCGATACAGCCACCGGAAACTCCATTCGCACAAGTGGGAATGGACTTACTTGGCCCCTTTCCCACATCGTCATCGGGAAAGCGTTGGATCGTAGTTGCAACTGACTACCTAACTCGATATGCCGAGACAGGGTCTCTTGTCAAGGGAACGGCCAGTGAAGTCGCTGATTTTTTCGTCACTAACATAGTACTACGGCATGGCGCTCCTAAAGTTCTCATCACGGACCGAGGAACCATTTTTACTGCCCATTTGACACAGTCCATCATGAAATTGACGCACACGAGTCACCGAAAAACCACCCCATATCACCCGCAGACAAATGGACTGACCGAACGACTGAACCGAACACTGACTGATATGTTGTCCATGTACGTGGACATGGAACACCGAACATGGGACAGGATACTGCCGTATGCCACGTTTGCGTACAATACCGCTGTGCAAGAGACGACTCAAATGACACCTTTCCAACTCGTTTTTGGCCGGACCGTCAGCACAACCCTAGATGCAATGCTACCAGTAGATGAGACCTTCGAAAATGACAATGACGTCAGCGACTTCACACAACGAGCTGAAGAAGCACGGCAGCTGGCGCGACACCGCATTCAGCAGCAGCAACAAACTGACGCGGACCGATACAACTTGCGACGAAGAGACGTCCAGTATGCACCTGGAGACAAAGTATGGGTGTGGACTCCCGTACGGATGCGCGGCCTATCAGAGAAGCTTCTTCGTCGTTATTTTGGCCCGTATAGGATAATTCGCCGAATCAGTCCATTGAACTACGAAGTCGCTCCAGAAGGTCAAGTAACCTCATCACGACGGCGGCATCGAACAGAAATCGTCCATGTCGTCCGAATGAAACCGTACTACGACAGGCAATAACTGCTTCCGCCTACAAACTTTGCGAATTCCTGAAAGTCTGGAAACCACCGCCTTCTGTATGCGCATCGGGACGATGCACTCTTGGAAGGGGGACAATGACGCAAGATGATTTCAAATTACGCGCCAGCCGCCTCCTGCGTCCGTGCAGCTGCTTACTGCTACCTGCGAAAGATAGCGGCAGTGAAGCGGGCAACACGGGCCCGCAAAGCACGCGCAATCGGAGCAACGTGCCATCAGCGCGGGACACGAGGGAAGAAGAAGAGGTGCGGGTCTCTTGCGAAAAGACTGTGGACGTTCTAGCGAGGCTCTCGTTTAGCTCTTTGTCGGGCGCAAGTTCACCTAAGATAGATTGATTAAAGCAACGTCACTCAACTGTGCGTTACAATATTATGAAAAACTGAAAGATGGGAAATTCTTCTTCTCATTACCAAGTTTGGGTATAGATTACAGCACATACACGTTTCGCGAACTGTAACTGTTATTTCCTGATGCTGACTCGTCGTCGCCTCTTGGAGCCAGAAGTGGACATAACCCGAGAACTGCAAGTGGAATGATACAGTTCCTATAACGGATCCTTGCAGTGTGCACCGACGTGTATCCTTCAGCGATTTCTGTTGTTCGCAAGTGCCTGAAATGGAAGCACGAAGCCGGACGAGCGAGCTATGTCGGCACACGTATCAGCCATACACAGCCGGAACAAGACAAACAACTACGTGCGACAGGAGAAAGGTGTGCCATCGGCGTGCATGGCGAGAAGACAAAATGTTTCGTCAGCGGTACTGCAAGAACGAACACGCACCGATGTGCAAGATCAGATGTGTGCGTGTCTTCTCCCACCGCAACAACACATTGGGGAAGTAACGCTTGAAGACTGAATTTAGTGGTTTATATATTGGATTTTATTAATGATGTTGGAAAAATTTCATCGCCGGCTTTTCCACAACATTTGATTTAACATAACCAATGAATAATGGCGCGATGAAATAAGGAGACGTGGGCACGAACGCACGCGCAAAAGCTGAGGAGAACTTTAACGTCGCCACGCTTGGAACGGTGAGCAATGTCATGGAAGAGAGCACAACACTTGCAACTATGTACAAATAAACGTACAGTTAAAGGTAAAACACTTGAAATAAACTTTAAGAGTATACTCGGTGAGGGGCTCGAGGTGTACATCTAGAACAAGAGCCTCCTTTTTTCTGTCCTCACTTCGGTATTGAGCTATTACTCTTTCGTCATGTGAATACCACCACGCCCAGTCTACTCTTACCAGCATCCCTTTCCCACCCCTTTACTCCATCCCATCCCTTCTGCCTCCAGATGCTAGAAACAAGAGGGCGGCCCCGTATCCTAAAATATTTTGACAATGATACGTTTTCTTTCACTCTCTCTCTCTCTCAACTGTGGCCCACGAACCAAACTAGCTTAGCGTTTGGTTAGACCTAAATAAAGTTCGCACTCACTGAATTTATGGTCTTACCGTTTCGAATGCAGCGGTACGCCTGTGCAATGGCCCGCTCGCTCTCACGGGAACAGCTGTTGGACACTATAGCGCTTTGGCCGCGAATACCATTAGGACAACAAAGTATGCTAAGCACGGAGCTCTACGTGACCTGTACTTCGGCGAGCAGTGCGATGATAATCGTGGCTTTATACTTTCGTTACTTTTGTCTGCCTCTATGGGACTTAACGCATTAACGAACGACTTTGAAACCATCTACGGAGCCCTTCCCCCCTCCCTCGCACACGCCTCGCACATACCTAGTGGCACATATTCAGAGATCCAAGTTGGGAGTCAAAAAGGTTTATTGATGAGCGGCACACACCAATGGTCACATTCACATACATACCCAATGCTCCAAGTTGACATCAAAGAGGTGCATTGAATCTTTAAGACACGAAGTTTGGAGGCTGCGATCCCACAACATAAAAACATTTTTTTTCATTTACCTCCTTTTGAGGAATCATAAGAAATTGCCTGCGTTGAATAGAATCAGCATGGCAATCATTAGGTGTCAACCATTTCATGACTCCGCTGGCAGAAGTATAAAATGATCTCCATTTCCTAGTAGCTATTGACGTTAGTTTGCTGCATTGCGCACTCGGAAGGTCCTGCGCAGTCAAAACACTTTCAGCACCAGTCGTCACAGCCGCTTCGAATCAAAAATGACGGGGAAAGCTCGCGGAAACGCACGTCATCGGGGGTGATAGACCTTGTTTCTGCGCAGCATTATTTTTCGCACGCGTCTCGACTAGCGCCGGAAGATGCGTCGCAGAAGACGCCCGAAAATGGAGGCGTCAGGCGAGACAAAGCGACAAGAGACCGGCAACGGCGTATCCGCGGGAAGCGAGCAAAGGTCATGGCTCGGTCTCTCAGGACGGAAGAGGGTCGCCGTGCCTCTTTTGTCGCTGAAAGGGTCAGGTGTCTCCCACCGCTGACGTGACGTCAAGAACAGCGACAACTTGATTTGGGCTAGCTGCTTAATCCTGAAGGCACATTGAAGATGCACGATTAAACGAGCGTACAAACACATACACAGTGTTCTGGTTTATGTTTTTGTCCTCGTCCCATGATGTTCTTCTTTCTGTTTTTTTTTTGTCCTCATACCATCAAAACGTTTCGCTGTAACTTTGAGATATCATGGGAGACGGCGCTGCGCGCCGTTTGCAGCATTTGCATAACGCTCGCAGTGCGAGAGATTTGCCGCGAAAATCGTCCACGTATCCTTGAGCGCACTCAGACGTACTTCCGAGACATTACAGTTTCAATTGCTGATTAAAGTTTAACAATATAGCAAACAACGCTTAAGAAATTTACGGATATCTTCCCTCCGTGTGAAGTAAACGTTGCCATTTGACAATGGCTTAGTTGCCTGCGCCAGAGTCTCCTATTCTAGCACCGTCTTCCCTCATCTCAGATCATTTATTCTTACATTTGTTGCTAGTTCATTGCCGCCGGTTGAAACAGAGAGCTGTTTCTATAGACTCGCAGAAGTTCCACCAGCATTTGCTCCGTATTGTGATTTTGATGCCGTGCAAGAGGTCGACCATTGTATTTTGACGTTGTCAGCCGTGCTTGCGCTTTCCCGCATCAATGTGTGTACGAATCGCAGTGGGATATTTACACGTTCGGCGTTGTGCAGGTTTACATCGTCACGCACAAGGACTCGCTGCCAGGTTTAACGCTCTTCATTCAATTTCGGAAACGCTAGTAAAAGAGTGGCATACATTCGACGACGTTGCGAACTTTGCGACGACGTTGGTTCATGGAACCATGTGCGCAGATAGTAACGTGGGGTAAGGTTCTCGTATGACCTTAGGGGCACTTTAAAGAGTGAGTAAGTGGTAAAAGCGACAGTAATTGCAGCGCTACCGTGCTCCATCGCGAAACTAGCGTTTATTTGGAGCTGTTGCATGTTTCTTGAGATAGATTTTTAACTAAAAACAAAGTACTTTCATCAATGTCGTTCATCTCCTTAAGAAACCTTTCCTCTTCGCAGAAATATGCTATTTTGTGAAGAGGCAAGAAAAGGGTATGTGTCAACTGTTGGACTTCCTAGGAAATCTGTTTCCAGACACCAGGAACTGATTTTAGCACGGTCGCGCAAGTTTTAAAGGGAAGCACTTGCCGTCAGTCATATTTCTTGAAAGAAAGGGGATGCCACAGAATGTCGCTCGAAACAGCCGCCTGCGCATTCGGCGTGAGTGTTCGCACGCCCGGCTGCGCCTCTCTCGCTCTCTAGGCGAGAGAGGCGCTCACCTCCACGAGTGCTTCTTCCCAGCGCGAGCGAAATTGTGCTCTCTTTCGGTGAAACGTTTTCCGAGTCAGCGCAGCGCCACATTTGTCGATAGCGCCGGGACACGATGTTCTTGCCTGTTTGTTATCGCAAGAAAACGATGAAAATGTACATTTGAAAAAAAATGGTGAAAAAACGAAAAGTTCCGTCTTTGGAACGATTGCCGTCGACCAGGTAAGTGGATTGATATCAACGAGTGAGTGTATCTGAAGTGTCCTCCGGTTTGGCAAGACTGCGTCTCGCGTGTCTACAGTGCGAGTTCTGCTTATCTCCGTGACGGGACTGTGCCCGGCTGTGTATGCAGCATGAGAGAATGTATTTCCCGCTGCAGCACGAGCCCAGGATGATGGGATGATGATGATGATGCAATTGCAGAAACTGAAGAACACGAAAAAGGGTGAGGCGTCACTCGTAAAGACGCCGCCGACGTGACCTCTCCCACGACGGTGCTGTATTTCTGTCACCTGTTCCAAGCAATCGTAAAAAAAAAAGAGTAAACGAAGGAAAAGAAAGAGAGAGCTCACATTGGTGAGGTCATATATTTGGACGGAGTTTGGCACGTAGGAAGAGTTGAACTGCACCAGCACAAGGCGTCGGCTTTGCATATTACCATGACGACCTTATCTCCAAGTCCATATAACGCGAAAGAGATAGTCGCCTCGGCGAAGTAGCTACGCAGCGGACAACGCCATATATACCTTCCGCACACTTGCGAAAGACTGGCTCCACGTTATCAGCAAGTACCCGTTCGGGTCATACTGTTGTGTGCACTGTTATGCAAGCTGAAGCCATCTCTCCCATAAATACGACGTAGAGTAACTTTTTTTTTTTTGCATGCGATGATCATGATGCCTATATTGAACCAACTTTAACATTTACTTGAGCTCTGTGCGTCTGTGTTCCATGCATCATAATCCTGTTTTAGATTTCAGTAATTTCATCTAATGAGTTTCAGTTTCCATACCTTGTATTGCAAGAGAGAAATTTTCGAAAACTGCTAGCATGAAGAGTGTAACCAACTTTAAAATAAAAAATAAAAATGCATTGATGAACGCGCAAAACGAATGCATTAACACGTGCCAGTAGATACAATAATTATTGCTTGCTTGAGCCAGAACGTTGAAAAAGTTCTATCAGTCTAAATCTATTTCGCATGTTTTCTTTTCTATAGTCGCACTTTCAATGTCTGTACTTGAAACGGCTAAGCTTATGGTCCATTTTCATCTCAAGGTCTAAGAGGATTCGGCCAAATGAAGGGAAGGCTAACAACGGGCTGCTTATTCTCTAAGTGTTACGAAAACGGAAGCAGCAATATGAATAATTTTATGTCCAGCGACGAGAGAAATTATGATTAATTTTCCAAGGTAAGTTTGCCTGGCCTGGGTATAGTACATCCCGTTTATAACGAAGTTCAACATTTGTCCTGAAGTTTGTTCAATATGTCCAGTACTTTGGTACATATTTGATTAAGAATAATTAAGAATTTCGAATTCTTTTGACCATGTATGACGTAAGACACAAGCAACAGATTATCAACACATGCCCGAGTGACCGGCGAAAACAAACGCCTTATATTATGCACTTATGTCGCGGCAGTGAGTGACTGTTGACTAGGGCAATCTGACATTACATTTATAGTTTCTCGATCCCTCCTGCATCTTTGAAGTTAGAAAATAATGCCCCGCAGGCGAATACAATTTGGGAATATACTTTAAAGCTGACCTTAAAGATTAGTTATGCATCATTGATTGATTGATGGATTGCTGATTTATTGGCTGGGAATTGAACCCGCAACCTCTTCCTTAGCAGCAGAATGCCATAGCCACTGTGCCGCCGAAGAGGGTACTTGATGAATTACTTCAAGCAGAACAATTATTACAAAAAATTATTTCACGTAAAATCTACCACCAAAGTAACTAGAAATGTTTTTCATATTTCTCTAAAATGTGGATATATCCCCTCGTTAACGTGCAGCGATAAACTCCCAACTATTAGAGAAGGCGCTGTATGTGCGTATCATCGCTTAGAGTGGTGCCTGCTAAGAGTGCTCTTCACCCCTAGAAAAAAAAGAAAAAAAAGGGAAAAAAAAGGCCACCCGTTTTCCTCAAGCAGTCCCGAACACTGCAGCGGACACACGCTATACTTCATATCTTTGAATTGGCTAGTATTTTGCTTTCGTAATGCGTAGCTAGTTTCACTGTTTCAGTATAGAGAACAAGAAGCGGTATCCGAGCTCGCTAAACCTTGTTTCACCGCAACAAGATTGATAAAAAAAAGTGTAGGTACGTGTCATTTTTTCCACCTTAACTGAAGGTAGACAACAGTACTTCGCGCAGTGTTACAATATAGATTTTTTTTAATTGGCAGACGCCGTCGGTTCGAATCAGGGCCATAACTATATAGGTGGCAAACAATGATCATTCAGCGTACAACGCAAAGCAAAGCAGGGTAGTGGAATACAGCAATACCGCACCATATGCCCTAGTGTTTTAAACGTGAAGGAAGAGGGTGGAAAGGTGTTCGCGAATCCTTGACTTACAATATGCGCGGGAAGACAATTCCAATCAAGCGACTGTTTTAAGGAAATCGAAAATGATATTTAAGTATCGAGGCATCTATTTCTCGGCAGCTGGGCGTCCGCCTACGCTGTGACAATGCACGATCCCATAGCGCGTTACCTTATTGCCACCTCCAATGCTTGAATACCCGCAATCGTTGCATCTACCTTGCAGAATCCACCTGCTGCACGCAAGATTGAGTGTATGTAGGTGGTTTGCTCGAAAAAAAAAAAATGCGCGCGGATTTCCGAAGCTGGCCCCGGCCAAAGGCCACGCCTTTTGTTTTCGCAACATCGGCAACACGAGCAGGGATCGCGTTCCAGCGACCTCTTCCGGTGCGCGCAACCGCTCTCACACGAGCCTACCCCCTTGTAAAAAAGAGCCAGGCGATTGCCAGGCTCCGCCGCGAAGTCATATTTCTCCAGGGGGAACACCACGCACTTGGCAGCGGAAGGCGGCGTGCGACAGCGGCTCTTACTGATGACGTCAGCGCGCGCCAGTGACGAACTCCATATGATCGAGCGGTCTTGCTAACCGTGCACACATGTTCCACGTCGTAGAAGGGCGCGGTGTAGACGGGGGGATTAACAGCGTGCGAACGAGAAGCAGCGTGTTCTTTTGTCGCCGTCCTCCATGCGGCTCGACCAGTAACGCGTGATAACCATTCTCAAGGTGGTGGTGGCGGTGGTGATGTTGAAGCAGGCGGGGTTAGCCGACATAGCCGGCAATTGTTCCGCCTGATCCTCCTTCGAGTTGAGATCAGGGGTGTGTCACCAGGTGTCGATGAGCCCCGTGTCTCGCAGGAAGGCTATCAGTTAACCATTCTCAACTGAGAAAAAATAAGCATCCTCTTGCTAAGGATAATAGACGTTTAACTGAAAGGAAGGTGAAGAACCGAATGGCGCCTTTGCAAAAGCATGGGAACGCTTTTCTAAAGTGAATCATTGGAATTCGGGGATCCGGCTCATTCAGCTATTATATATTATACAATATTACAAACGTTAACTGCCGATGCATTCAGCTGTTACTAAACAATTCAGTGGCTAAAGAAGGTAGTCACGAAGAGCAACACAAGAATGGAAATGAGAACTGTTCTTAGCAGGCGTCACAGAACACTGTGAATGAAGGGAGATTGCTCGAGAGAGAACTGTTTTCATGATCACTGCCCATATAGTAGCAAGAAACAGGACTCAGTGGGTGGCGTCCAGATATTAACATACACTATAAGCAAGCCATTCGGTATATCCGCAGTACATTAGGGAATACCGTATTTTTTTAAAATGCCATAGCATAATGTGGATAAATTGTACCGACGGGACAAACATGGAATTATTCTTTTTATGGCTTGGAGAACGATTGGAGAATGCTTGTAGAAAGAGAACGGTCGCCACTTGCTTTGGAGGCTAACAAAATCGCTGTACAATAAATATGAGCTTTGTCTATATAGTGTCCACGATTTCAGCTTTCTTGTGAACAAGCACTAATTCTTTTAGTTTTCTGTTTTCTTATAATGGCGTCCTCTCTCACGGTTATCGTAGTTAATCGTTATTCGTCATTTAGGCTTAAAGGCGTATATATATATATGTATAAATTGTGATGCCTTTCATAATAAAGTGACTACAAAAGTTATCGTTAGGCGCAAGACGCGCGTTCATGAATTGTAATTTTCTCTTGTCGACAGGAATCGCATTGTGGAACTTGCGCGAGGACCAGCGACAACGCTCTAACGTACGATGAGCAGCGTATATATAGTATAGGTGGCCGAATAGCAACTTTTTCGAATACGATTCGAATATCGAATAGTCCAACGTGGACGCATGTGTTAGAACAGGAATATTTACGTCGCTACATTTATTTATCCCGCTTGCACTAGCCAGCGAAAAAAAAAATAAAGAGAGACGGCTGCCTATCAGGAAAAATTAGGATCACTTTCAGACGCAAGAATAATAATCGTAATTTAAAGAAAACTACACGAATACCTTCTCGACATCTTTTCAGCGTGGTTGTGAACAAGTCTTCCTAGAATGCACAGCTGGTGTATGACAAAATTTCCGAAAATGCTAAGCCAATGTCTGCCGAAAAAAGATAAAAAGTTGTGCATAAAAGAAAAGAAAAAAGAAACGCAGTCAGAACACGTAAATCGTGCGCCTCCCTCTGCTGTAGCCAAGAAATCTAGCACTGGTACCACGTATATTGTGTAAGCAAGAACTCACTAGATTGCCCGATGCACGTTCAATTCGTTTTATATTCAAAACTTTACGCTCCGTATTATTATTATTATTATTATTATTATTATTATTATTATTATTATTATTATTATTATTATTATTATTATTATTATTATTATTCGTTTGGGACAAGGCGTTCACACGCGCTCTTCCAGGATATTGCACGTAAAGCGAGTGTTATCGTCTTCAGCACACAGGCTCGGCCGTGAACGTTCTATCTCGATGTGTGTAACTCGCTGCTTACGACACAACTTTCCGACTGCCGCTGTAGAAGTGCAGCTTCCTAGCTCAGCAGCCAGGCTCTACGAAACAGCCGCTCAGGGTCGAAAGGTTCAACTCGGTTGCAACAGGACGAGGAGCTTCAGCCTTGTTCACTTCTAGCGCTTTCATGTCGCCGACTTCCAGTTACCTTCGCATTACACTGTGGCGTAACGGAACTGACATCTGGACGGGTTGGTGTAGATTCACCGTCTGTAAACAGCTGCAAAACGACATATGGACGAGAACGAAAGAACCAACGGGACATGCACCGGGTTCTTGTCCGTGTCGTTCTGCAGTGTTCCTTAAGATGGTACTCGTATATCCTTTGGTGGTTTCTTGGTGATGGCTGCTGGTTACACGCGGGTTTGGCTTGACGGTTGGCGCCGGCGCAGCAGTACACCGGAGCGTCTCTTACAATGTCGCATGGGTATACGTGCGTCTCACCATCCAGCAAACCATTGCAATGTCACCTAAGAAAACCAGGAGGTGCGAAGCTGACGGATCAAGCTAAAGGTTATCTAGGCTGCTTGCTTTAGGTTATTTATATATATTAATCTACTTAGCTTACTCCCTGTAATTCATTTATGAGAGATGCACGACTCTTGGCCAATCCCCCAATGTGGGCTTGGTTGCCACCACCTTTAAAGGCATAGTCATTATCATTGTAATCACCACACACCCCTTAGGGAATTGAAGGTGTCGTAGCCAAAGCATGTGAAAGGCATTTCTTCTGTATAAACTTCTCAGCGAGAGATTAGGGTGGTAGCCTGGGCACGACCGCTAAATGTTCTGGTGAGTTGATCTGGCCGTACTTGTCAATTATTATTGGGTGCTTGGTTGAGGGCGTGGACCGACTCCTAATGTCGACGCAAAGCAGTCCTGGAACTCGGCTAATAGCGCGAGAAGTATTCGTCGCTCTTCCTGCGGCAAGTTATTGTGCTGACGTCAAAAACATTAGCCGGATCTTGGGGCAGATGCTTCTTCGAGAATTGAAAAACAGCCTTGAACATCTGCAACACCGTCGAAATAGGCCACAGCCTTGCCCCTTGGAAGGTGGTGACGCTCCGTGCGGAAATTTGTCAGCAACAAATTCGTGTGCCCATCAAGGACGCTGACAATACATCGTGTGACTGAAATACCGCGAGTAAATAACAGCAAGATCATTTGGTATGCAACTCCTTCCCCGTCGAATGCCGCGTCGCATGCCACAGAAACAAGGGTGCACGACCGAGGCGGGATGACAACGTCGTCATCATTGAGGCGTAATGAGTTGCGCGGTGGTTCTAAGCAATCATCTGTATCAGGGCTATGGTGAAATGTTACCAAATAGTCTGGGAGGTTGATGACCGCGCCATATTACCTCGAAAAGTCCATTCCGATAATCAAGCCTTAGAGCACGCTGGGAGAATGAGGACAGAAGATGCACCTCCTGTACTGACTCTCGTCGTACATTGTCCGGCAGGCACCAGTAACTGGCCACCTGCAGTCCTTATGTGGGGCCCTGCAGTGCACGGCGTCCTTACTTTTCTTGAGACGAATGGCGAGAGTCGACATATGAGGTGCATCTTTCGTCGCCACTTTCGTCATCCGGCAATATAGTATAGATGAGGCAAACAACCATTTCAAAAGAAATAACAAGCGAGTTTCACCTGTCTGTTTATTTAATGTGCGCAGTAACGGTGGAGTGAAAGGCCAAGTCACTTTAAATCCCTCTAGCGGAAATTTATTTAGTTTGCCCTCAAAATATATCGTGCCTCCATTAATCCAATCTTGGATCCATTAGGTGGCATTTGGTAAGCCTCACCTATATATATATATATATATATATATATATATATATATATATATATATATATATATATATATATATATATATATATATATATATATATATATATATATATATGTTACATGTCACAAGATAAATGCGACACTTGTTAATATTGAAATGAATTAGTGTACACGCATGCACGTCGGAAATTTAGCGACGCAATCGTAGATCACACCACTTTATGAATTCGTAAGATCATGCAGTGAACGTTCACTGTCACCTCATGAATAGCCGCACTGTCACCTCCTGATAGCCGCACTTTGACCATTGGAGTAGGCAGGTTCGAGTCTGTAGTCATCATATGAGTCGACACGAGTTCGTGCTAAACTTGCGCTTCAGGGAGTCGGCGTATTACATGAAAGAATGAAAGCCCGCAAGCACCCCACGGCTGCGTAAAAAGAAGCCGCAATCTCGCGTTCGAGTTGCGAAGCCGTATGTGCACGCTTCGCCGAAGAACACCTAGCTGGCGTCAAGGCGATATGCAAGTATTGCTCTCTGGTGCCGTCAGCACGGGGTGGTTATGTTTAGGGGCGCTCTACCCGTAAACAACTTGCGCGTTATGCGTTCCCACCGGTTGCGAAAAGCACCATATCGCAGCCGTTTACCTGAAATACTCAGCTGCAGGCACCCGCCCGAAGTATGGATTGCTGGGAGGGAGAATGAGCATCGGTTCTCTTCGTTAAATAACCGAAATTCTAATGGGGCACGTTGACAGAGCGGGTGGAGCATTTTTGTCAGATAACTGGATTAAGCACCTCCGCCAGTGAGCGTGATTGTAGAATAGCACGCCGTCCGCCCAGAGGACCAGTGTAATGAAAAAAAGAAAAAGAAGTAAGAGAAAGAAAGGAAAAAGAAAGAACCGAGATTCAGTACTGAAGGTGTTTGGAAAGCTTATCGAGAAATTCTCAGTAGTCGCCAATAACTCGTTAGTCTTATTAATTTATCGCTAATGAACTTTTTGAGCAATAAAAATAAAGAAAGGGAGAGGGAGCGGGGGAGAGTTTAGATCACGGTATGCAAGATGGAATGGTGCGAGCCGCTCAATCTCTGAGGTCACGGTTACACACTCACGCACACAGAAAACTGTGTACATAACAGGCGAGAGATGCATTCGCGAGATTGACGCGCCGTTACACCGGCCGCGCTATAGATTATAGATGCTGTGGCGTTGCGCAGCCGAGATCGATATCGTAGCGGCGAATACATTTATATGGGGGCGAAATGGGAAAAACGTCCGTGTACTTAAGTTTGGGCGCACGTTGGAGAACCCCAGGTGGCCAAAATTAATCGGGAGGCCATCACTATGGGGCGTGCCTCATAACCAGATCGGGGCTTTCGCACGTAAAAGAACACATAATTTAATTTTAAGTTAGGAAGGGCAGAGGAAGCGGATTGGACTTGCAGCGTGGTTTCGAGATTTCGAAAACGTGCCAAAAGCGGTTGCGGGGACTTGCTACTTAAAGGAATGACGTTAAATGTTACTTAAACGTGGGTGGCGGGCGGTTTGCGGTGGTCTTCGCACGGCATATTAAAACGCTGCCAACTGCGAATTTGGCCATACCGTTGAAGTTGAAGGTCATTGTGACGTCAGCGTAGCAACCTCTCTCGATCCTCTGACTGCCGCTGCGGTATATATGTAATAAATGTCTTCTCACTAATAGCCCCGTAAGCACATCCTTTCATGAACTCGTCGAGATAACATTTCGGCTTACAATACATTTATCCTCCTTCACTTTGTCTTAGCAAAGAGCAAATCAATCAGAGATGATGGTTCGCTATCTAAGATAGCGTTTTTTTGTTTTTTTTTTGCTTGCTTTTTTTTGCGAGCTGGCATTGATTCCGCTCAACCTGCCTCGAGGTGTGCAGCTATTCTCACACCACTGTCGCGCTCGTATGTTGTTTGCGCCCAGCTTCACGCGAAGACTTTTCCTGGCTTCGATAAGCTGACAAACTTGTGCAGTGCACGCTTCCTTCGGAGGCGAACGGAATAGCGACAAACTTGAGGCCTAGGTTAAGGCCAGGGCGACGCTATGCCGCCGATGAAACGTCGTTTGGTATTCTTGTTGCACGCCTTGCTAATGCACGTACGTCCAAGGACTTCGAGGTGCCGAAGGCCTCTGGCGATGACGGCGTGGAGACAAGGAACGATTGTGAGGCGCGGGGCCAGAAGAGTCGAGTCTGTTTCACATAATGCGATTTCGCTAGCGATTTCGCACTCGTGAATTTGCAGGCGCCGCAGATTAGCCGTCGCAGATTGGTCGACGCTTTCGTGCATGCGATGTTTCGTGTTTTTCGTGTTTCGTGCTTTCGTGTTTTTCGATGTTCGGAGGGATAAGCTTATGTGCGGCTTCGCACAGGGAACTCCGCGCACGGTTGTCGTCCGGGAACCAGTTATATCGAGAATCGTTATACGTCACGCGATTGTCCCCCAGCTGTTTAGTTTTGGTGGAGCAAGGAGTTCAAATACGAAATACACTTCACGATAACGGATTCCACTTTGTTTGACTTTGTTTTCACCGAAGCTGATTGACGCCAGGGATAATTCAGTCTTCCACTACGCGTGCTCATCGCAAGGGCGAAAATAGTAGTCACCGCGATTGGTGCTTGTGAAACCGCATTGCGAAGTTCGCAGATACGAGAAACGCAGGGTGAAATCGCTTCATCTGAAGCAGGCATCTCATTGCTATCGTATATCGGCTTCTTAAACTTCGACGGGCCGCGCGGCTGCCATTCTAGAACACGGTTCGTGTCACATATTCTTACTAGTGGCGGTAATGTGCGTGCAACCTAAGAGAACTTCGTGTTGGGCAAGTCGGTATCTTTTCATTCTAACTGCTTTAAGGCGCAAAAAAGCACACAGTATACAAGAGAAGACGCTCTCTCTCGTTGTCTTCTCTCGTGTGCTGTGGGGTTTTGGCTGCTTAAGGACGTGTGTAACCATAACCCACTGCCATAAGGTGCTAACCGACACCACGCACTTTCAGGATGCTTTGAAATCATAAGGGATAGTTTGTAGCGGTGCCGCCCACCTGTTCCAGGAATTCGCGTGGCCTCGCGAAACGAGTGCTGCTTGGAGTTACGCCAGCATGGGCGCCCCGGAATGCCCCGCAAACGCCGCTCTCTCGCCAATTTAGCGGATTCATGACGAGTACATATCGTTCGTGTATAGGTTGTGTGCTATGTTGTGACGGTTCCCTAGATAATCTCCCGTCAAATCTAGTACTGAGCTCGCCGATGTTAAGTATACGTCGTTCATATTTGCTGGCTCCACGGTGTTTTGTTCTTTCTTTCTTATTCATTTTTTTTACGTGCACTCGGCCTAAGATGGTGAACTACGCCGCACAGAACATGTTTCACAGGCTGAGCAAAAAAAAATAAAAATAAAAAGGCAATTTCACTTGAGGCGAAGCATTTAAAGCTATAGGAGGGTCCTTCTAATATTTCCAAATGTATTGAACGGCCCTGGCTATATAGCAAGACATAGCGCTGCGGTGAATGCGCCACAGAACACTTGCGTGACGAGGAGGGTGCCGGCAATGTTGCAGGCCTCGCACCTCGTTGGTGCACGAGATGAGAGTGAAGAAAAACGATCGTCGTTGGCCTGTGTACAAAAGAAAAAAAAAATTGAGGAGTCATTTCACTCAGTGAAGGTGCATGACCAGCAAAGCTGTAGCACATAACACAGGGTTAGAGAAAGGTACCTGTATTTATTTTAATCGTTTAGTAATAGTAGTGACGATAGCTTTACGAATACTGTGATATACACTGATTGGTCCGGTTACAATCTTAGACAGAACATCGGCCAAAGTTAGATCTATACACGACCGCTGTTCAGTAGCTGGGTGACTTGGATTGGTGTATCGTAAGAAGCATAATTTGGTGGGGCACTTGAAACCAAACCTTTATAGCAAAAACAGAGTAAACCATTTCTGGTCCGGTTTTGAAATGTCCGCATTGAAGTCTGCAACAATGATCAGAGGGGTAGTATCCTCACGGCTCACCCATGCAACGTTCGTGGTCACGAACTTCTCGATGTTACAGTTGGGTGTGCCTGGAGATATATACACAGTGTATATCACAATTCCGTCTTTCGTTTGTACGGCACAGACATCCCCATGGCCGATGGCATTGTCCTGTTGCGAGTCAAAAGGTGTATGGTTGTACATACATTTTGCCCTTTGCGCATGTGGCGTCCTGTTTGTGAGCCCATGTGCTGTTCACAAGTGATTCCGGTACACAAAGTGAACTGAAACAATGCATTTTGATTTGTTTATTTAATTTATTTTTTATTTCGTATTATTGAAGGTTTCCAGTCGGTATTATTATTATTAGGGGCGGAGTTTTTGAAGCCTGCTTCACCTGGCCCGGTATTGCACTACCTCCGGGATCGGCCCACATTTTTGCTCATTGACACTACAGAGGTAGAATGCCGTAGAGGTATGCAGCTTCGATCTAAAAAAGGATCACGGGAAGGTAGCTCGACGTTTGCCGTTCGTACCGCTCAGACCAGCGTATGGAACACTCTGCGCGCGTGGTATGCGCTAAGCTGACAAAGCAAGAACACCAATGCGTATGCTAACAACACCGATGCTATAGCAATGGAAGCCAGACCGCTGCCCTGGCTCCGTCAGGGTCGATTGAGCGGAACCTGATGGTGCGTCCACTTGGCCCTGTCGCTTTTGGAGCCGAACGCATTTGTACGTCTCTGTAAACATTCTAATCCTGCACGTGCTGGTCGTGCATGCGCCGTCGATAGCACAACAGCACGACGATGACGACGACAATGCAAATGCGTCTCGAGCGTGCGTGTAACGGTTATCAGAATAGACAAAAACGGAAAATATTGTAATTTGTTGCCTAAACTGAGAGTAGTGAAGCCGCACGCTTTAACGCTCCTTTAACGTCCCAATAAATGGAAGAAGTCCCTATATGACGCAGAGACTCGACTGCGAGATTTAAGTCATACTGTTTCAGTTCGCGCATATAGGACAGTAGCCAGCATACCATGCGCCGGCGTCAGTGAAGGGCACCATAACATAAGTGTGCATACATAGTAAAACAGCGCAAATCGAAACAGCTCCAGGCTAGCTGTTTCGGTCGTGCGGCATTGTCGCCTTGCCATACCCTCACGGCAGTTATTCTTTTACTTCTTTAGTTTAAATCACAAGGTTGGAGAAACAACAACCTTTGTGTGGTGTTAAAGTGCAGCTAAGTTTAAATACACGAATGTTTTCAGATCGTGCCACTCCGGTCAAAATACATCTTGACCTTCAGTAATGTAGCGACCGAAGACGCAGACACGGCAGACGGAAAAATGTTGCCTCCCGCTGCACGCAACAGCCAGGCGTCAGCCATCGATGCCGTGGGCGGATGATGCAATAACCGAAGCTGTTGCATACCAATATGGCGACGTTTTCAGCGCTATATGCATATATTAGTACTTGATTTTGCATTCACCAACCGTTTCGCTCGGAACGTGCTTCGATCGCCCCGAATGAACTAGACTGATCACAATAAATGATAAAAGCGAAAACACAAACAAAAAAGTGCCTTTTAAATCGTACTAGCCTGAGGTGTTCCAGAGAGATATTCAAATAGCGTTGGATAACTTGCACCATCTTCGCTGTCGATTGAGTGTGCATTGAGTGCCTCGTGCTAATTTGTTTCTCTAGGATTCCTTTCTTTCTGAAAAGAAATTAAAAGAAAATTAAAAGAAACAAATGTGCGTTCATAGCCCACGATCTGAATTTGCAATCCAATAAGGTTGAACACTCGCTTGTTGAAATAATCCCCAGCGGACCATTCAAGACAAGTATCTTTATACTTAACATATACAGTACACCCAAAGACCTCAGGCAAATATTCGCGGCAATTATTAACAGGGCTACAAGCAAGGCCAAGACATTTCCACTCCTGGTGGCCGGAGACTTCAACGCTCCGCATCAAGCATGGGGGTACCAACAAGCTAACCGCAAGGGCGTTGACCTATGACAAACTACAGTCAATAATCACCTCACGCTTATAACAGATCCGGCTTTTCCGACCAGGATCGGCAACTCCTGCTCTAGGGATACCACACCCGATCTCTTTTTCATACGGAATGTGGAATCGGCATCTTGGTCCAACCTCCAAGTTGACCTTGGCAGTGATCACAACATCCTGGCCACCTGCGTCAACGTGAAAAGCGGGGACCTCAAAGAGTTCATTATTACAGATTGGGATTACTTTCGCAAGATTCGGGAAGAGCGAGCACAAACGCATGACTCAGCACTTAGCCTCGAGCAGTGGGCTGAACAGTTAAAGGAGGACATCAGCGCGGCGACAAAGAAAATCCAGACTGAACTGGAGGTGGACAGGATGGACAGCCGCCTCGCTCATCTTCTAGAAGCTAAGACGTCACTTTTGAAACGATGGAAAGGGCAGAAACTCAACCGAAGGCTCCGAAAAAAGATCGCGGAGCTCAACAGAACTATAGAAGATCACTGCCAAACCTTGAGCAGACAACAATGGGATGAGGTCTGCAATTCTGTGGATGGCCAGATGAGAGTTGGAGCTAAATGGAACCTACTGAAGCATCTGCTGGATGATACCAATACCAAGTCAAACCAAAGACAAGTGATAGCGAAGGTTCTACACCAGGCATCACAATCAGAGACATTGCAGACCGTACTCGACAGATTAACTCGCAAATATCTGCCACTGGGCAACTCGAGTGACGAAGACTATCCCCTCTACAAAGGCTCATCTTGCCCCGAGCTAGATAACCCCTTCAAGGCATGCGAGGTAAGGGAAGCTCTCCAGCATCTAAATGGCAGGTCTGCCCCTGGTCCTGATGGCATCCCCAACCGCGCCCTCCGAAACCTGGACGACTGCTCTATAGAATGGTTGACAGAGGAGATTAATGGAATGTGGGAACGAGGGGTTGTCCCGGAGTCCTGGAAAATGGCCTCGGTCATCCTCATTCCAAAGCCTGGAAAACCCCCGAGTCTCTCAAACCTCAGACCCATTTCCCTCACGTCCTGCGTGGGGAAAGTAGCGGAACATGTCATACACAATCGAATATTTAAGCACATCGAGAAACAAGGATTGTTTCCGTACAACATGATCGGCTTTCGTCCGGCCCTGTCAACGCAAGACGTCATGAAACTCATCAAATGTCAAATCATTGACAACACCACAAGAGATATAAGAGGCATCCTAGGCTTAGACCTAGAGAAAGCCTTTGATAATGTATCCCATGCTCACATTCTGAACTCCATCTCAGAGCTCAATTTGGGAGACGCCTTCCACAGATACATAAGCTCGTTCCTACGAGATCTTAAGGCCACGCTCAAAATCGGTGACCTCAAGTCCGACAATTTCAGTTTGGGCCCCAGAGGCACGCCACAAGGAGCGGTAGTCTCACCACTGCTTTTTAACATCGCCATGACGAAATTATCGCAAAGACCCTCCAACATAGAAGGGATCAATCATACGCTCTACGCTGATGACATCACAATCTGGTGCACCGGAGAAAGCGAGGGAGCTGTTGAATTAGGCTTACAGGAGGCTGTAGATCAAACAGAGATGTACCTGGAAAATACGGGGCTTAGATGCTCCCCGAGCAAGTCTGAGCTCCTCCTCTACAGGCCAGTCAGGAGAGGTCCCAAACCTAGAGGATGGAAACCGTTGTCTGAAATAAACATCAAAGTCCACACTAAAAGCGGCTGTACCATCCCCAGAGTGGACACCATTCGGGTCCTTGGCATGTTCATCGAATCCAATGGCAGTAATAATACTACGCTCAACAAGCTCACAGCCAAGACTGAGGACATGATGAGACTCATCAACAGAGTCTCGAATAGGCGTGGAGGCTTAAAGGAAGACAACCTTCTTCGGTTGTTCCACGCCTTCCTCATGAGTCATATAGTTTATGTGGCAGCCATGCACAACTGGTATAACTCCGAGAAGAAACGATTAAACACTCTCATCAGAAAAAGTATAAAAAAAGTACTAGGCATTCCGTTACGGGCGAGCACGGACCTCCTTATGCAACTAGGAGTGCACAACACATTGGACGAGATAATCGAGGCCCAGCAGTCAGCCCAACTGGCCCGTCTATCCTGTACCCCGGCTGGAAAGAAGATCCTGGCAGTTCTTGGGATCAACCCTATCCTCATGGAAGAGCGGAAATATGAAAGATCAGAAAATCAAAGGAACAACATACGAGTTGCACCGTTTCCCCGTAATGTTCATCCTCGACACAACGTAGGCAGACGCAGGGCAAGAGCCCTCGCCCTCCTCAAGCGTACCAAAGACGATCCTTACTCGGCATGTTTTGTCGACGCAGCCCAATATGGACAGTCGTCTAACTTCGCCATTGCCCTCGTTGATCACAACGGACAGATAGTGAATGCGGCTTCCCTGAAGTGCTCAACACCAACCAGAGCGGAGCAGGTTGCAGGTGCTATAGCACTCCTAGACAACAGCAGATCACAAATCTTCACTGATTCGAGATCGGCGGTCAGGGCTTTCGCTTCAGGATCCATCGCTGAGGAGGCTCACAAGATTCTCAAGAACAAGATAATCTCTCCGCACGCCATCACGTGGTTTCCGGCTCACCTCGACCCCCAGCTTGACTCGTTTCCCAATCTTAATGACATTGCCCACTCCCAAGCGCGCGCACTAATCCATCGCGCGGGAGCAAGATTGAGCTCAGACTCTGGGGTTCTCGAGTTTCGGGACACTCTCACTACTTTCAGTGAAATTACTACGCACTATCACCTGGGTAGGAGGACTTATCCTCCCCCTCACTGCAAACTGGCTAGACCTCTGGCGTCCACTTTACGCATGCTTCAGACGCAGTGCTATCCGAACCTGGCCCTTTTCCACATGATCACTCCAGAGGCTTTCAGCTCTACTTGCCCCGACTGTGGGGCTGTTAGCAATCTCGCACACATGCTCTGGCGATGCCCCTCATTACAGGGACCCAATCGCATCACAGAACAAGAATGGAGCTCTGCCATCCGGAGCTCAGAATATGCACATCAAACTTGGGCTGTCCAGAGAGCCCACGATGCGGCGGTTAGGCTCGGCCTGCCAGTCCCCACGTGGGAGCGGCCCGCAGCTCTGCCCTAGGGCAAAGCGTCTCAGGACCTTGCTATTAAAGTTCTTTGTCTGTCTGTCTGTTTAGATTAAATCACAAGGTTGGAGAAACAACAACCTTTGTGTGGTGTTAAAGTGCAGCTAAGTTTAAATACACGAATGTTTTCAGATCGTGCAACTCCGGTCAAAATACATCTTGACCTTCAGTAATGTAGCGATCGAAGACGCAGACACGGCAGACGGAAAAATGTTGCCTCCCGCTGCACGCAACAGCCAGGCGTCAGCCATCGATGCCGTGGGCGGATGATGCAATAACCGAAGCTGTTGCATACCAAGATGGCGACGTTTTCAGCGCTATATGCATATATTAGTACTTGATTTCGCATTCACCAACCGTTTCGCTCGGAACGTGCTTCGATCGCCCCGAATGAACTAGACTGATCACAATAAATGATAAAAGCGAAAACACAAACAAAAAAGTGCCTTTTAAATCGTACTAGCCTGAGGTGTTCCAGAGAGATATTCAAATAGCGTTGGATAACTTGCGCCATCTTCTCTGTCGATTGAGTGTGCATTGAGTGCCTCGTACTAATTTGTTTCCCTAGGCTTCCTTTCTTTCTGAAAAGAAATTAAAAAAAAATTGCAGGTAGGTTGCCGGATACGTGCAGTCAGTTCGCAGAAGCAAGGGAACTTATGTTTCGGTAGCTACGTGCTATGCAGCAATTCAGCGATTTTCATACTGTTCTCGTAGCTTTTCAAAACGTTCCGACGAGCTGACGTTTTACAGAACGTATTTGCTAATTTTTTTTGGCAACAGTACGTTATCTATGTCTATGTGGGGCCCTAGTAGATTACGAAATATCGCACAATTTAGTAGAAGCACCAGCACCAGAAGTCAATGAAACGTTGAGTAAGGGAGGTTTGAGGGTATTATAGTTAAACAAGTATTAATTAATTTCAGGCAGACGTGCTCTATTTTATCATTCATATTAGCGGAAAGTCTACAAGAGATAGTTGGTAGCCTAAATGAACAAAAATAATAATAAAAAAAACACGAGGACAGCTAAGCCCTTCCGAGTTGTGAATACGACGGCTTTAGTGTAATAATTCTGCGGAAACCCGCAAAGTGGGCAGAAGTAAATAAGGGAAAATTAGACATCGACCCAATTATAGCAATTGTTACAAAGGAAACCCACATGGGTTCCTCGAAAGAAAAGCCATCCTCGCAGTTGACGAATTTTTCTTCGCAGCCAGGACGAATTTTTCTTCAACTGCGAGAGTTTTCTTTCGCGGAACCCGGTGTGAGTTTCCTTTGTAGCAACTGCTACATTTGGGTGGATGTCTCATTTCACCTTAGTTAGCGACAGCTTTAATGAACGCCGCTGAGCATCCCTTCTAGTTATGACCTCCTCGGGGGCAAGCGAGCGCGTTGAGACGCTTGGCATGTTTTGATTTGGCCTTGTCAAGGCGCAGTCAGAACGTTGCAGGCGGGATCTTGCGTGGACAAGGAAAGCGCCGGCAACATATGCTTCGGAGAGCGAGAGCGAGGATGACGTACCGTCGCAGCGATCTTTCTCCCCTCATCCAACACCTGGCGCGCTCACGCTCTGCAGGTGTTCCCCTTTCGCCCGTAAATGAAAAAGATCATTCTCACTTCGAGGCCGTCAAACGGCCACTTTGTTCAACACCCTGGCATTCCGTTAGGGTGCCTCGAGGCCCTCCTCGCCCGGGGAGGATGCAGGCAAGGAGGACAACGAGGCACTTTATTGTCGGTTAAAGTGAGAGAACCCTATGTTCATGAAAAATTGTTACTAATGGTTAGCGGCGGGTTGTTTGAATTATGTCTACTGACGTGTGATGAGGGGCAGCGATCATTCCGGCATCTGGAATTATAATAAGCGGCCGGAGCGGCATGACCCAGACCTGACCTCAGTGATCAGGCGGCGCACGCCGTCTATAAGCCCAGTCTCGGAGGCCATGGGAGTGAGCTCGCGCGATCCGTGCTTCTCACGAAGCACGTTCCGTTTGCTTGTCCCTGCCGCACCTGAACAGCAGTCTGGTTTAGAAAACCACGTTGGTAGTTCGAGTTGAATGGAGTCCAAGTGGAGAGCTTGAAAGCGGTATAAGCATTTGGCTACACCATTTCAATTTTACTGATGTAAATCCATTTTAAATTAAATGAATTAAACGAAAGAAAAAACAATCAAGAAAGGCAATTTCGCACGTGCTAGCATTAACACATACTATATAACGCATACACATATTTGAGCACATACTATAGTGTGTTGAGCATATGTCCGTAGAAAAAAAATACTAAGGGTCGTTCACTGCAATAAAAGCTGTTCTTTTACGACCACTAAATGGCCACGGTCCCAGCATCGTCCCACGTAACGGAGCCCTAAGCTTGTAGCGCAGCAGTTACGAAATTTCGTGGGATTAATATTTGTTTGTTTAATTAATTATTGAAAGCCCCCTCGAGGTCTTGACATTATAAAGGGGAGGGGCACCCAGGCACACTTCAGCAAAATGGGACAGTCCAGCAATGACGTGGGCAATTTCCTCGACCGCCACAAAAGACACCCAGGATGCGGAGCTTGCACGATGGATTCTTTTTTTAAATAGAAGGTGCCTAATGTAGACGACCTCAAGGCGAAAGCGGCCAAACAATGTTTCCGAATTTTTCACAACATCAACAAAAAAGGAAGTCGCATCAGTCGTGAGGGTTTGCGGCGTGCATATACACTAAGCTAAATGGTTCTTGTACGTATCTTCTATTACAAAGGCGACCCAAGCAGGGCTGGAACCCCTACATTCGAACCCATTTACGCGTCACCACATCTACATAGTAAAAGAAAGATGACGATCGCAAGACCAACTGTAGGTTTGCAAGTTTATTATATATCTGCGCCTGCTGAGAACACCTGGCGCAAGTCGCCATGGCGATTGCAGTTGAGATGGTAACACCGGTGCACCGACGAAACAGTGAGTTTGAATGGCTGGAACGTCATGTACACTAATGGCTGTTCACTTCTTCGCACATTGGTTGCTTGAAATCGGACCATTTGCTTGTTTTTTGTTTGTCGCTTGGTTTTTTTAAAACAAATTCACGCCGCTTTTACTACCCGTAGCGCGAATTCTAGCGCCACTACGACAGTGTGAAGCCCCGGAGCTTAGTTTGATTAGGCGCTGCTCCTTATGGGTGCTGCACTTTTAACACAAAACGTGCCACGCTCGGCTTCCCCTCAAGCTCGTCTTCCTCGACCGTGCGTCAAACAGCAGGGGTCCTATTCAGCGCAGCCGCTTGAATGCAGAGACGAACGCGGAAGAGGTCGCGCCATGATGAAACGGCGGGTGCGAATACACACGCAAAAACAAACGTTTAAAGAAAACGTCTGCTTTGCTTTCACATACATGTTTTCAAAAGTCAGAAAACCGGTCCTTTCTGACCGGCTGGCAGGCACGAAAAGGCCGAATCTTCGCCCAACCGGCTGTCCCGGTGGAGTCAACAGAATCTGCTTACGAAAAAAGAAGCAAATCGAGCCGGTTTTGTCCGGTTCTTGGGCGTTTAGAAGAAGCCCGTCCACGGCCGTCGTGCGCTGCCGCTCGTCACGAAGGCCTGTCCCGCTAAACCGACGCAGACAGCTCGGACGCACCGTCGGCGGCTGCACCACGCGGCCCCGAACTGCCAGAGACGCTTGCGTTTCCTAGGTGTTTAGGTGCGGCCCGTTTCGTCATTCCGCGACGGGACGTCGCGTCTGGCGCTAGGGGATTCAAGAGAGGCCGAATGACCCCAGCCGGCCGCGCCTACTCTGGCGAACAACCGCGCTTGCGTCCTCTAATGTTACCACGCGCGGCTGGAGGCGTTTGCTCGCCAGGCTGCGAGGGCCTTGCAGTTAAACAACGTACGAAAGATAGTGGCGTTAAGTTTAAGCTGCGCTGCCATGCGCCCCTGCTGCTTTCGGTGTGGTCTTGATGAAAACACCTAACGGCTAGTGTGGCGGCGAGGGCGGTCCGAGATTAAAGGGGCACGACAGCTGAATAGAGACTTGAAGTGCGGGGAGGGACGGCGGCGCCCCGTTTCTGGGCGAGTCCAACGCGTCATCGCCTACGCAAGGATAAAAGCAAGTGGTTCGGGAGGGAGTAGACAGGACGAGATTGCTCCGCGCATAGAGGAAGGTTGGGGTATTGCGGGTTATTTATTTACTTGTACTCGTATAACTTGCTGGTGAGGAGATAGATAGATAGATAGATAGATAGATAGATAGATAGATAGATAGATAGATAGATAGATAGATAGATAGATAGATAGATAGATAGATAGATAGATAGATAGATAGATAGATAGATAGATAGATAGATAGATAGTCAATGAAATAGATAGTTAGTTAGTTAGTCAGTCAGTCAGTCAGTTAGTTAGTTAGTTAGTTAGTTAGTTAGTTAGTTAGTTAGTTAGTTAGTTAGTTAGTTAGTTAGTTAGTTAGTTAGTCTGTGGTTAGCCTGCCGTTCTAGGAAGGCCAATTACTCTGGCTGAGCGTTTCTTCTTGCATTCACAATGCACCTGCCCTGTCAGAACCGGTTCGTTCGCACTTTTCCCACGGATTTGATGCTAAATCTACCATATGCGTTTGTGTTCCATGTTCACCTTGCTCACGATCCAAAAGTGCAAACAACAAAATGCGGCTCGTCGCGAACAATTAACCTCAGGCGTCGCGCCCCACTCTGGCGGCCTTGCTAACCTGATATATATGACGAAGATTTATTGGTCCTTTCCATGTTCCAAAGTTCTCGTATACCACGTTACGCCTGCGTTTTGAATGGGATGGTCCACATCGGTCGCTATGACCACGAGCGGCGCTGGCTAACACTCCCAGGGCTAGATCTAGTGCGCCCGCATAAGTTATCCACGAAAGCTGAGGGGAAGAAGCGGCCATCGCATAGCTGAACAGGTAGAGCATATATAACGCGGAAAATGTGGCGTTCGGCTCCCACGGGCGGCCAGCTATCTTTCCATCTACTTTCACTTACCTTTTCTTTCTTATTTCTGCATTTCAATTAAACAGCACGGTTAGCTTCCTGTATGCTTTTCCTGGCTTCACCGTTCGTTGGGTTCATGTGGTTGCAACTATTGTGAGCGTGCTCGTGTTGGCGCGCGTGTCTGCGGAGCCCGCGCCAACACACTATAGAGCGCAACTTTCCGTCTATACGAATAGCAAAAATAAAGCGTAAAAAAATGAAGAAACAGGAAAAGCAGGAGCTTTGTTTGCGTTCACTTTATCTCCGTCCTTCCGCGGCTTGAGACGCTTGTGAAGAATCGTAAAAGCTTGCAAAGTGATATGGCATGGTCTTGCTTTCCCCGCGAAAATCAGTTTAGAGATACCGCAGCTCCCTGGACAATGGAGTGCAGGCAACTTAAAGCACAACAACAATGGCCGTGAGAACAAACACCGCAAGGAGACTGCGATAACTCATGATATCTGATATGTTGACTCCCAGACAACAAGGAACTTGTGGAATATGAAAATACTCGCAAAGGTATATAAGCGCTTATACGTGCGCTGAAAGCATGTGACGCTGCTTTTTTTATTTTATGCTTTTGTACCTTTCTTTTTTTATTCGCCGAGAAACCTACACGTGCATACGTATGTAAGACATTAAGGTCATGCAAATATCCGCATTAGAAGATACGAAACGGGAAAGGTTTAATCCCGTGCTCTAAATTCAGGGCGAGCAACCGTATATATAGTAGCGCTGTACCATCCCTCGCATAACTCCGCAACCACGTGCAACGCATATCCGGCATAAGCTTTCGGTGTCACCTTCGCCCAAGTCGGAACGTTTATTTCACAGCACGTGATAGGCAGACGTTCATCAATCCAGAAAAGCACGACGTGCTGTGTTCGGTTTGAGCGGCACGTGGAACAAGTTTCCACTGAGCAATAAACCCTTTTCGTAATTGTAAACCGAGCTTCTATGCGAGCCAGTTTGCCCAACTAATGGCGGAGGAGTCGTGCTTGCAAGCAGCGTGCACAAGCCCAGTTTACCTACGTTATGACATGGAAAGTAGGCGTTGTTCTTGTGATGAAACCATGCGCGACACACCAACATGGGTAGTGAGCACTTCGTCTTTGCTTTAACAATGGCTGGTGCCGCCATTAGTTGGGCAAATTTCCAGTGCAGTGAAATGCACTTGCAAATTAGGAAAATGGCCCGTTAAGTTGTCATTGCGCAGACAAAGTTGGACCGTGTCGACCTGGGGCGTTTAATAGCCACGACGAAATTGCGTCGGAAATGCGCTCCGTGCCATTGCCGTATATAGATATAACTTGTGCTCACTTGCAATCGGCAACAGGTGATCGCTGCGTATATGTCACAGTGGACAGCATCATAAAAGTAAACTATGCAGTTTACTTGCGTAGGCTCGTCAAGACCAAGTGGATTCGATGTTGTATATTCTACTGTGGAGTCGAAGCCAAATATAGATCGATCGACCATCCCAGGGAAAACGACGAGTATCGTATAACATTTTGCCTTGTCAAGTTTGATGCAGCGTTGTCGTAATTGGTCACTGGGTGCACAAAGATAGAGCTGGCCTTGTCTGATTAAGCAGCCTGGTAAGAACGAGAAGAAGCCGTGAAAGTGCGGCACGAGCTTCTGGACGAACGAGGAGGGGGAGTGTTGTTGGCGCTCGGAAATCAACGCTCGTGGAAAACTTGCGTTTCAATCGCTGTTTGAACGGACGCAACTATGACTCGGTGTTCGTCTGCCGAGATTACGCGTGCCACTTCGCCCGAGCGCAAGTGCGAACAGGAGTATTAGCCAGCGGCCCAAGTTAGTAGACAACTTGCTCCACTGGGTCGGCATAAGTTCTTGTCACGGCAGTAACATGATGCCGCGCATGTATGTCGTGAATTGAAGGCCTTCTTGTTGTGCATGTCAGGACATTCTTGGGAATTATGTCGCGATTTGACATACAGACATGCCATGAATGCATTCATGCCGTTCATACCAGTCATTTTCTGACATGCATGGTGTGACATCTGAGTAATGTCAGACATGCAGTCATAATCACACCGGGGATTGACAGTATCTTGAAATAAAATAACACGCATCCGCAGAATATGTCTAGACCCGCCGTGGTGGCTTAGTGGCTAAGGTGATGCGTTGCTAAGCACGAGGTCGCGAGATCGAATCCCGGCCGGGACGCCGCCGCATTTCGATGGGGGCGAATTAAATGCAAAAACGCTCGTGTCCAATGCATTTCAGGCACGTTAAACATCCCCTGGTGGTCAAAATTAATCCGGAATCCCCGACTACGGCGTGGCTCATAATCAAATCGCGCCTTTGGCACGGAAAACCCCGTAATTCATTCAATATATCTAGGTAAAGAAATACATGTCATGCCATTCAATCCATTGTAGTCATGCCATAGCATGCGTGGTATGTCATCCATGTCATGATTTTATCGTCATTCATTTCAGGTTCATTTTCGAGCAAGTGATGTATCCATGACATTAATAACATGACATGCATGTCATGGCGTGATTGTCATGAATGACATAAATGACATCAGGTGATGGCGTCGTGGTGGCTTCTTTAATTGGATATGTATCTGGATATTTGTCGCTAAGCATGTGTTCATATCATGACCAGAATGATGCTTGTCTTGTCATTAATGTAATGTCATGACGCACATTTATGATATTCATAACCATCATGCCCTGACACACCTTGTTATTCATGTGAGGAAATGTATGCCATGTCCTTCATGTCAGGCCATTCACGCATGTCGTCAAATTCGTATCCAGATATAAATCGAGTTCAACAAACCACCACGACGGCATCATGCCAGGCATACAATTTATACAGGGTATTTCAGCGAACACTTTCAAAATGTCTTTAAGATTGCCTGTGGCCGAGAGCACAACTCTAGTTCATGAGCTGGTCTACTCGAAGAGGCGGACATGGAAAAATATTTAAATGCATAATCGACTAATAACAAATATTCACTAATTGAGTTTTTCACTAATTACCTAATGGTACATACTGCAATTTACAAATTCTAGCCGTAGGGTTGGCAAGATGGATCCACTTCGAACGAGATGGATCCACTTCGAACGAATTCTTAGGATGGCACACGTTTAGAGATATTTCCGAGCTTAGCGGAGAGATGCAGTAGCGTTCCAGTTACTTTATTAGCAAAACGACTTTTTATGCATAGAGGCACAAAAGTAACTGGCCTGTGATGTCATAACATGTCATTCATTTTATGGATGTGTTTTTCCCTATTCTGATAATGCGCAGTTGAAGAAACGACCATGACGGCATCACGACGTAGACAGACAGACAGACAGACAGACAGACAGACAGACAGACAGACAGACAGACAGACAGACAGACAGACAGACAGACAGACAGACAGACAGACAGACAGACAGACAGACAGACAGACAGACAGACAGACAGACAGACAGACAGACAGACAGACAGACAGACAGACAGACAGACAGACAGACAGACAGACAGACAGACAGACAGACAGACAGACAGACAGACAGACAGACAGACAGACAGACAGACAGACAGACAGACAGACAGACAGACAGACAGACAGACAGACAGACAGACAGACAGACAGACAGACAGACAGACAGACAGACAGACAGACAGACAGACAGACAGACAGACAGACAGACAGACAGACAGACAGACAGACAGACAGACAGACAGACAGACAGACAGACAGACAGACAGACAGACAGACAGACAGACAGACAGACAGACAGACAGACAGACAGACAGACAGACAGACAGACAGACAGACAGACAGACAGACAGACAGACAGACAGACAGACAGACAGACAGACAGACAGACAGACAGACAGACAGACAGACAGACAGACAGACAGACAGACAGACAGACAGACAGACAGACAGACAGACAGACAGACAGACAGACAGACAGACAGACAGACAGACGGACGGACGGACGGACGGACGGACGGACGGACGGACGGACGGACGGACGGACGGACGGACGGACGGACGGACGGACGGACGGACGGACGGACGGACGGACGGACGGACGGACGGACGGACGGACGGACGGACGGACGGACGGACGGACAGACAGACAGACAGACAGACAGACAGACAGACAGACAGACAGACAGACAGACAGACAGACAGACAGACAGACAGACAGACAGACAGACAGACAGACAGACAGGCGGACGGACGGACGGACGGACGGACGGACGGACGGACGGACGGACGGACGGACGGACGGACGGACGGACGGACGGACGGACGGACGGACGGACGTAAGCGAAGCTTTCTGTGCAATTTGCTTTGATTGAAGATAACTTGGGTAATGTTGACGACGAATGTGTTATGTCTTCAAATTTTAGTCCAACACGAGAGCGGTGAGTTGATATTAAGTGTTACCTTACCTGTACCACTGCTGTTTGTTTGCGTAGTACACAGAACACACAGGCGTAGGTGTTTGCTTTTAGCGTTGTTGGGCGCCATCATTCATAACCTCTGAGAGGGTTGACCATATTCATTGCCTCACATTGCACATCGCATCGTGGCAGAAGTATTAAACCTTAATTGCATTATCCGGCTGTACGTGCCAAAACCACAATCGGATTATGGGACACGCCGTAGTGGCGGACTCCGTATTAGTTTTACACCGCGGTGTTCTTTAACGTGTCCCTAAATGTAACTGCACTAGGCTTTTCTTTTGTTATTTAGCCCCCCGTCGAAATGCGACTGCCGTCGTCGTCATCATCATCATCATCACCATCATCATCATCAGCTTGGTTATGCCCACTGCAGGGCAAAGGCCTCTCCCATACTTCTCCAACTACCCCGGTCATGTACTAATTGTGGCCATGTTGTATGCCCATTTCTTTTTCTTGGTTTCAACTAAGATATCATTAACTCGCGTTTGTTCCCTCACCCAATCAGCTCGTTTCTTATCCCTTAACGTTACACCTATCATTCTTCTTTCCATAGCTCGTTGCATTGTCCTCAGTCTAAGTAGAACCCTTTTCGTAAGCCTCCAGGTTTCTGCCCCGTACGTGAGTACTGGTAAGACACAGCTGTTATAAACTTTTCTCTTAAGGGATAATGGCAACCTGCTGTTCATGATCTGAGAATGCCTGCCAAACGCACCCAACCCATTATAGTTCTTCTGATTATTTCAGTCTCATGATCCGGATCCGCAGTCACTACCTGCCCTAAGTAGATATATTCCCTTACCACTTCCAGTGCCTCACTACCTATCGTAAACTGCTGTTCTCTTCCGAGACTCTAAACATTATTTTAGTTTTCTGCAAATTAATTTTTAGACCTACCCTTCGGCTTTGCCTCTCCAGGTCAGTGAGCATGCATTGCAGCTGGTCCCCTGAGTTACTAAGCAAGGTAATATCATCAGTGAAAAGCAAGTTACTAAGGTATTCTCCATTAACTCTTATCCCCAATTCTTCCCAATCCAGGTCTCTGAATACCTCCTGTAAACACGCTGTGTTTCCAGCGTTTCATAGCGAATGCCGCAGTCGGGATCAAATCCGCGACCTTGAGCAATACCAAAAGCAGAAAGCTACCGCGGCGGGTAGCGAAGTGTTTATTTCACGCGTGACCGCTTCCGTAGTGTCGCCTACACCCTACGGTGCTCTTTAATGCGGCTTTGCTTCTGCGCGCCCTACGTAAGTTGACCGCTTGAAAAATTATCACGTTGCTTATTTTTCAAAAAAAAAAGAAAATACAGCAGAAGCGTACCGTACCGTACCTTGAATATAAATTTATCTCATCTGCCCGCTACCACTGTCGTGTCTATAGTAGTAACGCTTCCTTGCCTTTTATGTCACTTTTTCCCTATCCCTCCCCCTTCCCCCTTGTACAGAAATTGCGAGTGAAGAGTGGCAAGGCTGTTATTCACTCGTTTTGCGACTGCGTATAGGTTCCGCTAGAATGGCTTTAGGTTCTACCCATTCTATGCCTCCAGTCCTCACTTCTCTCTGCCATTACGTCTAGCTCCCCTCTTGACTTGCAAGTTAGTAGAAAGGTAAGCGCTGCCATTTCTGCAATGTTTTTCCGAGGGGTCACGGGTAATTACAGCCGTCAAGAGGCTAATGTAGCGACGCCCAGGGAACTCCAGATAATATTGTGCACATTCAGCGTGGTGCAAAGGTTCAAGCGAGTTTCTCGCGTCGCCTTTCCTCTATGCCGCGCTACTGTCATTTATACACACGCCCTGTGCCACCCCCCGACGCGGTGTGCTAGACAGCAGCAGCAGCAGTGGGAAAGTCACAGGAAGAGGCAAGGAAACCTTATCATTAAAAATAGCGCCACGTAGTAGTCAGCCTCCAACTGCGCTGTCCAGCAAGAACCCGCCAGGGCGACGTCAGTTGTTGTTCCCAAAAAAAGAGCACAGAAATGGCAGACGAACGCAAATCGCATCGCTCATGGCACCGACATGTAGTCATGAAATGCAACTAAACCGAAGGAGCGGCACTCACAATACATCAATCTCATGCTTTTGTAATTACTCCTGCCCTACGCATAAATTACCCACGCCAGGCACACTTCCCCGCTACGCATTTAGGGCCCACAAAGCTTTTGCCACGAAAGTGCCGTACGCAACTGTGCTTGGCTGCCGCGATCGAATGCTTATTATGTAGATCGTCATCATATGCGACAGGCGCGCAAATTTCAGCCACTCAGGAGACGCTCTAACGCATGATAAGAATTGCGGATGTGGGAACGCTAGCGCTAATGTGCGCCGGTACGCTGTGGGAACAAGGACAGATCGCCGCCATCGTTGCACCCTGGCACAACCTCAAAACTCTCACCCCCTCCTCTTCCCACTATTTGAAACGTAGGTATCTAGTAAGCACTCTTAGAGGAGTACTGCAACGTCTTGTCCTCAGCAGAAAGAGTACGGCTGCTTCCTGTTCGATAGAAGCACTCTAGTCTGCGCTTTCTCCAATGCGAGAAACGTTATGGCACACCTAAGTTACTTCAGAATTATTCTGCCACTGCGAAATTTCCTTCGGATAATTTTGCTGGTTGCTACAAGCGTCAGGATTACAACTTTTTTTTTCTTGCAATGCATGTATATTGCAACTACCCACGCTTCGATGAAAACATTTCCTGTAGCATTGTGTAAGGCAGAACACAAAGCTCGATAATTCAAATTATGACGAGGAAAGAAAATTGCTTTGCGGTCGAAGATTACACTTTATTCAAATGAAGTTGGGCTCGTGCTATCTCCTGTGCAATCTTTCTCTTTGTTACGAAGTGGCAAGCGCCCCCACTCAAGGATGTCCGCAAGTGAATTTTAAGTATGCAGAATATGTTCTTGGGTCTGTCCACCGAGTCTTTCATTGCAGTGACCATAACCGTAGATGATGCCGTTAAACTATATAAGGTGCCTAGCTAAGGTTAGCGAAGCTGTCCGAATAAAAAATAAGTAAGAAATAACTTAGTGCAAGGTACAACTTTAAGACCAGTGAAGACCGAACCCCGTACGTTTTATGATTGTATCTTGCACCGCGCTTTTTAAAATTTTGTTTTTCTTCGTTGGGCAGCTCCGATAACGTTAGGTGAGACACAAGGTAGAATGTCACCGGATGACGCAGGCTTTACATGTGAGCGTGAAGTTGTCGTCGTGAAGTTGGAAGCCACGTTAGAAACCGGGTAACTACAAAACATCGCCTCATCGTTGTGCTGACGACATCCTCCATAGGTTTTTCTACAGTGATGGACTGCGAGAGTATTGTTGGCATTCTTTTCTACAAACATTCTATTGTCTTCAGAAACATTTAGAATAAGATCTTTTGAGCTTCTGCAGCCGGAAGGCCCGCCGAAGTACACTAAATGTGTGCCTAATAACATTGTGCGTCCGATTAATCGCTATTTGAAGTTATGGATGTTCGAGCTGCCCTTAACTAAACATGACATCTGTGTAAAATACATCAGATATCTAGTTGTTGCCTCATTGTACAGACCAGTCAAATGCACTCTTGGGTACAGCAAGTGCTTATCATAGACACGGCATGTGTGTAATTACATTTCCTCCCTTTTTGGTATTTAAAACTAGTGCTTTTCACCAATGTTTAGAAAATTGCCAAGTATGATTTTGAGTTGAATATGCTTCGCGTACTTGAATGTTCCACTTAACTGCTGAGCTTGTCCTTAGAATTCAATTTTCCTTCTAACGCACCCGACATTTCTGTTTCCCTTTAAATATATTAAATAAAGCTTGTATGGTGTGACCGCTCAATCAATTAACAAAATGGATGAACATGGATTCTTAAGAAAGAGATATAGTGCGTTGCACGCTACCGGTGTATTTCCGAAGATAGACGTCTGCGTTCCCTAGTGCTAAGAGATACCGACAATTTCGTTGCATACCCTCTGGATTGCAGAATCCAATACGGTTTCAAGTAATGATGACACATAACCAGCAGCTGTTGCGAATGGTGCAAAAATTAAAGGCACTGATGCTTATATTCAGTGTAGTTTATCCTTTCAGCAAACAGTTCACAGTTCGTGAACATGGAAGTGATCTTAGTGCCCTCAAATACTACATCCCGCAGGACCATCAAGTAGCCCTGGTAAAGTGCTATGGCCACTGGGAGTCTCACGACAATATTTTATTACAGGGAATGCAATGGCCTCGAACGGTTTGGAGACTGCCCAGAAGGCGCTTTCACAAATTTCTCGCGAGGAACCATGACAAGAACATCCAGACAACTGTAGTTACACGTAATTTGGGAGAAAACGCAGCAGCCTGTTTGTCGATCGGTAATCAATTTTCAGATTTCGAGTATTCCTTGGTGTGGTTGTATATTGAAGATGAAGCAAAGAAACGCAACGCTACAGAGAACTCAATTTGCAAGTCCCAGGTAACAAAGTTGATCTGTATTCTCGCAAAAAATACTAAGAAGAGAGACGTTACTAGAAATGAAACGATGCTGCCCGAAGTGTCTTTTCTTCCGCCGGACACAAGAAGTTGTTGTTTACTGCGGCAAGAACGCAATTCGAAATCCCCAAAGCGCAGTGAACTGACGAACAGCGTCGTGCGTTTCGGGTGTGTCTCAGGAGAAAACACTCCATCAATTTGCAGCCGTATCTCATCGAGGACCATCTCTGACGCTATGGCGTTCTACAACGCAACGCTGATTCAAACGTTTTACAGCGACGCGTACACTCTCCTTCGGAAAATATCGCTCGGTGGCGTAGACGTCACCGGTGATCTTTTCGCTGCAACAAGCTGGATCGCACACCGTTTCACCATGCCCACTCCTTTCGAGATCTGGCATGAAACATTCTACGTTAAAGAGGCTGAGGATGAGAAAGTGTCTTTCTTGCTCATGCTAGCCGAATCTAAAATCGCCCTTTCACTCATTGCCCTCTTGATGGCCTGCGCTTTGGCAGCTCTAGCTGCGGCTGACTGGATTGAAGTACGTCGCTGGTCTGAGATCACTGCAACGCGTTCCTTCATGTTGCTCCTCGCTTCACTTTACGCCACTTCTGCTCCTATTCCCAATAGACGGCGTTCGGCACTGGCACGCGGTGTGGTCTACGCTGTGTGGCTTGTCGCCATGATTCCGCTGTCCAACTATTTCCGAAGCGAACTCGTGGCAAGGCTTAGTCTGAAGGCACCAGTAGATGTCGTCGACACTCTAAGTGAGCTAAAAAATGCACTCCAGAGACAGAAAGTCTTTCCATGCCTCGTTGTTGGCACACAAATGCATTATTTCGCAAGTGAGGGATCTAGAAATGGCAGCGTCATTCATGAGATGGTGAAAGATGCGTTTGAGAGAAATAACCGCAGCGAATCACTTGTGAATGAACACTTTTCTGATTGCCTGTCATGCGCTCAGCGACAGGACCATATATGCTTTGGTCCGAAGATGCGCAGATGCTACAGGGCAGAGTGGGGGCGTGCTTTTACGGAATCCAGAGAGCACTTAAATTCTGTTTGGTTAACAACGATTGTTCGCAAGAATTACCCTCAACTGCGTGGCTATCACGATATGCTACTAAGAATGTTTGAAGCCTCGCTGCCGCTTTCAGAGCTTAATAAGCACTTTCAGTACTGCAACGAAGAGGGAGCCAAGGATGAAAGTGCGGCCTCTCATTTCAACGAAATGGCTGACTTGAAAGTATTCCTCTTACTTTATTCTGCTTTCTTGGGTGCTGCCACTGTGGTTTTTCTTCTTGAATTGACAATTGCGCGGCGTTGGCACGATATTTGAATGTGCGCTTGGGTTTCTTGCTTAGAACACCTTTAGTGTATTTCAAATATGCTGAAGCCAATGGATTATGCTCCGAGTGGCGCTCCTTCTAAGCCTCTAACCCTACAGCTACAATAGAACTGGCAGAACTTTCCAAGTTAATCAACAAGCGTAAGACAGCTGACATAAGGAAGTATAATATGTATAGAATTGAACATGCTCTCAGGAACGGAGGAAGCCTAGAAGCAGTGAAGAAGAAACAAGGAATAGGCAAGAATCATATGTATGCGTTAAGAGACAAAGCCGGAAATATCATTACTAATGTGGAGGAGATAGTTCAAGTGGCTGAGGAGTTCTATAAAGATTTATGCAGTACCAGTGGTACCAACGACGACAATGGAAGAGAGAATAGTCTAGAGAAATTTGAAATCCCACAAGTGACGCCGGAAGAAGTAAAGAAAGCTTTGGGAGCTATGCAAAGGGGGAAGGCAGCTGGGAAGGATCTGCTGACAGCAGATTTGTTGATGGATGGTGGGCAGATTGTTCTAGAAAAACTGGCCACCCTGTATACGCAATGCCTCATGACCTCGAGCATACCGGAATCATGGAAGAATGCTAACATAATCCTAATCCATACGAAAGGGGACGCCAAAGAGTTGAAAAATTAAAGACGGATCAGCTTACTGTCCGTTGCCTAGAAAGCATTTACTAAGGTAATCGCAAATAAAATCAGGAATTCCTTAGACTTCTGTCACGCAAAGGACCAGGCAGGATTCCGTAAAGGCTACTCAACAATAGACCATATTGACACTATCAATCAAGTGATAGAAAAATGTGCAGAATATACCCAACTCTTATATATCACTTTCATTGATTACGAGAAAGCCTTTGATTCAGTCGAAACCTCAGCAGTCATGGAGGCATTGCGGAATCAGGGTGCAGATGGGCCGTATGTAAAAATACTGAAAGATATGTATAGCGGCTCCACAGCCACCGTAGCCCTCCATAAAGAGAGAGAGAGAAAGGCAAAGGAAAGACAGGGAGGTTAACCAGAGATTATCTACGGTTGGCTATCCTGTACTGGGGGAGGGGAAAGGGGAAGCGATAGGTGAGAGGGAGAAGGACTAAAGAAAAAAGAAACTACACACACACGCACGTACACACAAACTGTTTCTGTGGGCACTGTCACGCAGCCCGCAAAGGCGTTCCTACTGTGATGCAGTGCACCGTACGATCCTGAGTCACACAGTGAAGTCACAATCTGTCAGAAAGTCCAGTGTCTTTTAAATACCGCAGCAGTGCCTTCATAGCCGATCGCGCTGATGTTCGCGTAGGCCAGTGTCCAAGGATCTTGTTTTCTGACAGTGGGCGCTTGTCCAGTTTGTCTAGGGTGGCTGAGAGGACTGCTCTTTGCGGGTTGAAACGAGAGCACTGACAAAGAAGGTGCGCGATTGTTTCATTGCACCCGCAGAAGTCACAAAGTGGATTGTCGGACATTCCGATAAGAAAGGAGTACGCATTTGAAAATGCTACTCCAAGCCATAGACGAACTAGAAGGGTACAGTCGCGTCGTGGAAGTTCGGGCGGAATACGGAGTTGTAAAGTAGGGTCCAGGGTATGAAGTCGTGCACTTCTGAAATCGGATGAATTCCACTGAGCTAATGTCAGGTCATTTGCCAGTACGGCAAGTTTTTTCGCTGCGTCGGCTCTCGAAAGAGGAATGGCAACGCACCTGACGCCGTCATGGGCAGATCGGGCAGCTGCGTCTGCTCGATCATTGCCGTGTATGCCACAGTGACTAGGCAACCACTGATATATGATATCGTGTCCTTCGTCAACTATGCGATGGTGTACTTCTCTGATCTCTGCGACGAGCTGTTCATGTGATCCATGGCGCAGTGCTGAGAGTACACTCTGTAGGGCTGCCTTGGAATCACAGAAGACTGACCATGCATGCGGTGGTTCCTCCTGAATGAAATGGAGAGCCGCACGCAAGGCTACCAGTTCAGCAGCTGTCGTTGATGATACATGCGACGTTTTTAGCTGTATTTCGATGGATCTTGTTGGTATCACCACAGCAGCAGCTGAACTTGCAGATGTGACTGAGCCATCGATGTAAACGTGTACGCGGCCGCTGTGCACCTCATGTATAAGTTGTAATGTGGCCTACTTCAAGGCAAACGACGGCATGTTAGCCTTTTTAGTGATTCCTGGGATGGTGAGGCGTACTTCAGGTCTGTGCAGGCACCATAAAGGTGTGGATGGTCTTGCTGCAGGCATGTAGTTCATTGGCAATGAGGTGCGATTGGCAAAAATTATACGACTGATAGCTGCGTGTGGCCTTTCTGCGGGTAGAGCGGCAAGGTGGTGAGAAGGTAGTCGGGCAACGTGGCGAATATGCGCTCTGAGAGCGTCGGTTACCAAGTACGTTGTTATTGGGTGATCTCGAGCTATGACAATCGTTGCCGCTGTAGACGCACACCTCGGAAGGCCGAGACACGTCCTTAGGGCTTGAGCTTGTAGTCCCTGGAGTACACGCAGGCTTGTTTTGCAGGTGTTTCCAAGCACAGGGAGGCTGTATCTTGCGAAGCCGAGGAACAAGGCGTTATAAAGCTGCAGCATTGATCGCACCGATGTGCCCCATGACTTTCCGCCGAGAAACTTGAGGAGATGTATTATTGTCAGCAACCTCTTCTTTAGGTACGAAACGTGCGGGCTCCATGATAGGTCGCGGTCGATAATTACCCCTAAAAAGCGGTGTTTACGTGCATGTGCAACTGCTTGGCCGTTGACACTTACAGAATAACGCTTCATTTCCTTCCGAGTGAAAGAAACAAGGCAGCATTTCTCTGAAGACAGCTCTAAGTTCTGTTTTCGCAAGTACAGTGATGTTAAGGTAGCTGCCTTTTGTAGCCGTGCTCGTACCTGCAGTCGTGTTACAGCAGACGCCCAAATGCAGATGTCGTCGGCATAGACTGATACTTGAACTGTGTTGGGCAAGCATCTGACTAGGCCAACGAGCACTAGGTTGAATAGCGTCGGGCTCAACACTCCGCCTTGCGGTACTCCACAGAACGTTTGGTGTTGAGTCGTGGCGCCTTCTTCGGTCATCACGAAAAAATGCCTGTCAGTCAAATAACTGCACAGCCACTGAAAAGTGCGGCCACCGATTCCTGCTTTAATCAGAGCCTCTATAATGGCATAATGTGCTACATTGTCATAGGCGCCTTTTATGTCAAGGAATAATGCCGCAGTGAGTCGTTTCATCCGTTTTCGATGTTGAACATACGCGACCAAATCGATGACATTATCTATGGATGAGCGCCCACGCCGGAAGCCAGCCATAGCATCTGGGTACACGTTGTAACTTTCCAGGTACCATTCCAGGCGCGTCAAAATCATTCGTTCCATTATTTTCCCTATGCAGCTGGCCAGAGCGATGGGGCGGTACGATGACAAGTTTAACGGTGATTTACCAGGTTTGAGAAGTGGAACCAAGCGGCTGCATTTCCATTCACGTGGAACCAAACCGTTGCGCCAAGACTCATTGTAAAGGTTTAGCAGCATGAGGCGTGCATTCTGCCCAAGATTGGCGAGCGCCGCATAGGTAACGCCGTCCGGCCCAGGTGACGAAGAGCGCCTGCAAGTCGCTAGTGCCGCTTCAAGCTCCTCCACCGAAAACATTACATCCATGCGAGAGTCCCGTGGCACAGGAGTGGCACATGGTGTAAGGGCGCGTTGAGGCTGCGAGCTGGCAAGTCTTGAGCAAAATTCTTCGGCAACGTCTAATTCGCTGCGACCTTGTTGTAAAGCGAGGGACTTAAAAGGAACACGCTGTTGCGGTGATACACGAAGTCCACGCACAGTTCTCCATATCTGAGATAATCGCTGACGTGGATCCAACGACTCGCAGAAACGTTTCCATCTTTGAGATTGAAGTGCGTCAATGCGGCGTTGAATCTTCTTCTGCATCCGCCTTGCCTGTCTGAGATCATCTCTGAGATCTGAGATCTGAGATCTCCATAAAGAAAGCAACAAAATCCCAATAAAGAAAGGCGTCAGGCAGGGAGATACGATCTCTCCGATGCTATTCACAGCATGTTTACAGGAGGTATTCAGAGACCTGGAGTGGGAAGAATTGGGGATAAAAGTTGATGTAGAATACCTTAACAACTTGCGATTCATTGATGATACTGCCTTGCTTAGTAACTCAGGAGACCAATTGCAATGCATGCTCACTGACCTGGAGAGGCAAAGCAGAAGAGTGGGTCTAAAAATTAATCTGCAGCAAACTAAAGTAATGTTCAACAGTCTCGGAAGAGAACAGGAGTTTGCGATAGGTAGCGAGGCACTGGAAGTGGTAAGGGAATACATCTACTTAGGGCAGGTAGTGACCGCGGATCCGGATCATGAGACTGAAATAATCAGAAGAATAAGAATGGGCTGGGGTGCATTTAGCAGGCATTCTCAGATCATGAACGGAAGGTTGCCATTGTCCCTAAAGAGAAAAGTGTATAACAGCTGTGTCCTACCAGTACTCACGTACGGGGCAGAAGCCTGGAGGCTTACGAAAAGGGTTATACTTAAATTGAGGACGACGCAACGAGCTATGGAAAGAAGAATGATAGGTGTAACGTTAAGGGATAAGAAAAGAGCGGATTGGGTAAGGGAACAAACGCGAGTTAATGATATCTTAGTTGAAATCAAGAAAAAGAAATGGGCATGGGCAGGACATGTAATGAGGAGGGAAGATAAGCGATGGTCATTAAGGGTTACGGACTGTATTCCAAGGGACGGGAAGCGTAGAAGGGGCGGCAGAAGGTTACGTGGGCGGATGAGATTAAGAAGTTTACAGGGACGACATGGCCACAATTAGTACATGACCGGGGTACTTGTAGAAGTATGGGAGAAGCCTTTGCCCTGCAGTGGGCTTTACCAGGCTGCTGCTGCTGCTGCTGATGGTGATGATGATCTCCTTCGATGCTGCACCAGAAAACAAGTGTCTTTGTGAAACGGGACGATGCGGTTCGGAGCTGTTCCAACTAAAATTCAGGTCACTTGTGAGGCGTATTTGCATACAGTCGATTCAGAACTGATTATTGCTACGGGGTGCTTGTCGACAACGCAACGCACTCTCTCACTCACTAACACGAGCACGCACACACACACAGGAGAGTGCGTGTTCCCGTGGCCATGGCTAACTGCATTGATACAAAGAGGAAAAAAATAAATACACTTGCAGGCATGGTTGCCTGCATCACTCCGCACCACTCGGGCGTCGAATTTTTTCATACAGCTGCATGCGCGGTTTTACTGCACAAAAAAATTACTAAACAGCAAACCAAACTAGCCGCATAAGCTCCTAATGAATACATCTGTATGTTTTTTTTTTATCCAACATGCACTGCAAGCTGTACTCAAATTGTAGACTTGTGAAAACAAATATGTGAGGTATTTCGGCATGCTGCTGTACATATTCCTAATGTCCCTCTTATGCGAAGCTTTAGATACTGCAGGTTTCCCTGATCTTATTTAACAAGGTGCACCAGTCATTGACTCCTGAGATGTGCTCAAGATGGCTGATTACGACATGCCATTGTGCTCTTCTACCTGCGCACTCTCACTTTTTTTATTTATGCAGTGAAAGCTACGAGAAACATTTGCTGTATTTGATAATTGCTTACTTGGTACCTTATAAATGTGCCGAGAACATTACGTGTCGCACTTAAAGTTGTCACAATTTGATGCCTGCGCCATTGAAATGCCCACGGCTACAGCATTTCAGCGGGCGGTCACGCATGCATCGTGAAGTGCATGGTCACGAGCGCATAGTCAAGTGACTCGCCCGCGCCGTCATTGGGAAATTCGTCTGCCGAGGCTTGCGTGATTGCTAAGCGAGAGTGAATCGGCGACGTTCGTCCGCAGACGACGAGGACAAGACGACCAGTTCCGCAGAAGAAAGTGTTACAAGAAGGTTTAGCACAATCGCTGAATGCAGCCCATGCCGACCCATTGGACGAGTCGAGAGGCATCAACTTAGCGTTGATGTCTATGGCTCCATTAATATGTATATATGTATGGTAACTTACGTCAACTGAGCTGGCGAATATCCGTACCGCTGACATGTTCCCTCCTTTCTCTGGAACAGTGACTTCTGTTGCCCGCTTGTGTGCCCCTCCTTTCCACTTTGTGCTACGCGTTGTTGAGCTCTCTCGCCACAGTCAAACTCGGCATAGAAATAAAGACAGTACGCGAAAAGACGGCGAGTGGGGACAGAAATGATGGGAAAGAGGTAGAGTATATGAATGCAAATGTAATAAGCATTTTCTGGCACTCTTTGCTAACGAACACAACTACACTGATCTGGGGCGTGTCATGGCACGACAAATTGCCACGACTGTGGCTATATTGCAGCGACGAAGGTCTTGCATTGACGAAACGCCTTTTGCAGCTTTTGCAAATGTAGTGAAAACCTGATCATAAGATTAACGCGTCGTAGCGCTAAACGGACTGTGAGGGACATCGTAGTGCAGGCTCCTGTATAATTTCAATAATCTTGACTGCTGGGTACGAAATTAGCTGAAACACAATTAATAGTCGTTATTTTCGCACTTTGGATCACCTAAACCTACATACACATATTTATCACTCCACACATTTCGAATATAGGGAAGTACATAGCGGAAGAACTAAATATGGTTAATATAGGTTATGCTGCATAATTTCTCAAAGCATAAATACTTTTGTGAGCACGAACAAATTATATAGCATTTTGCACTCAGTGTACGTAGTGTTATATTTACTGTACACTTTATTATATCTCTTCGTATGTGAATTGTTTATGTAGTAGTGAATGGTGAATTATAAGGCTAACACTTCCAAGTTCTTTACTTACTCATCAGGTTATAACACGACACTAAGGCATGCTTTATCAATAACTCCCTTGAACGCACGGAATAACTGCTTCAAATATTACTTTTTTCTACGACAATAACAGACTGAAACAATCTTAATTCTTATATTGTTACCCAGAATTCCTTATCAGTGTCTGGATAATGCTTGCAAATGTTATGAATTTGTCTGTTATTTGCTTGCATGTTTTTATGCATTCTTCACCAATGTTTGAAAAATACCTGCATATCTGATGAAATTTGTATGTGTGTACATGCCTTGCATATTTCTATGTATACCCACCATGCTATATGATATGATGTCAGATCGCCGTATCTTTCAATAAAAATAAATAAATTAATCCTCTTTTTCTTGATGCTGCTACTTGAATACAATAGAATGATACATGCGAACTATATTTGTCAGGCACCAAAGGTAACTTTTCTTTTTCATTCCTGTTTTCAAAGCAAATACGCCTTGCACATTTATCAATGTGAGTGACTAGTGTGTAGCCTGCCACGGGAGGTATTGCCCAATGTGTCTGTGACCTAATGTTGATTCTATCCAAAAATCAGGAATCGGCATCAAGGAAAAACTGCTAAAAGCAGCCATCTTTTCTTTCGCTCCTCATGTTGTGTGTTGTGCATGAAATAAAGTTCTGCTTCAGTACAGTGCAGACGAGTCTTCTCTTTTTCCTTTTATCTGGTCAGCGCGACAGGCTAATGATATATACTTGTGTTCTGCATCTGAAGGACACAGGCACTCAGCCACCACGGCGAGTGAGCGCTGCGTGGCGAATCATATTCCCTTTCTCCTTATGTCATCGATCTATATATGCACACTGTCATGAAGCATCCCTGGGCCGGGAGAGGAGGAACAAAGCTTCAACTAGAGAATGTCAGTAATCGTCGTAATGATCGAGATATAAATCGGTGCATAGCATTAACTATAGGCACCGGAGCCAAGCGAAGTCCCAGATGGCGTGATGCCGATGGTGAGAATGGTGTAGTGGCTTCCGAGGCATAACGCTATGTTTTGATTTAACCGCGATTGATTTTCGCATGCATGATTATAGCTGAACAAAAGCTTGATTTACTATATATTATTTTTTACTTGGTTTGACTCTATGTTCGCCGATGCAGTGTAATTATCCACATATATGCCTGTGCATATGAAAACAACAACAAATAAATGCCCTCAAGAATGCATTCAACGCCTCCAAGCACTAACCCCTTTGTAGTCGCCCGCTCACAGGTGATCTAGTGCAATTTCTCCCTTTTTACTCCCTAATCTCTCCTTCCACTCTCACCCCCTCCCTAGTTCCTGCAAGGAAATCCACCTGGTTAACCTCACTGCTTTGTTTTAATTTTCTTCATCGTTCTCTTCTGGAACTGATACGCTGCTACAAAGTTAGGCTTAGACGGGGCAAAATGAGACATGGTTTTAAATTAGTGTTGATCTTTTCTTTTAATTAAAATTGTGAAACAATACTATAGAACCACGACCTAGTGATGCGAAGATTGAACTTTTGCAGGAAGAAACTGAACTGGGTATATTTATGTATTGTGTGCATTGGGCCAATTCGTCTATACGATTGGTACAAAAACCAACTACCTAGGTTTTGAAAATTATTTTTTTAGATCGAGAAAAATTTGTCATTTTCGGAAGGCAAATTTTCTTCTGTGAAAATAACGTGATTATACAAGTCGCAGTTGAACTTGTAGCCTTGTATTATATGGATGAAAGTTCTGTCATAAAAAGTTACTTAAACGTACACTAAAGAAAAACACTAAGCAACTTTAAACAGATAAAGTTACTTGGTGTTGTAGGTAACACCATATCGCTAGTTTCATGCTACTGAAGCGCTTCCCTGAATATCGAAGGACAAGTACATCGCAGCCCTATGTAACGATTGCGGTCATACAAAAAAAAAACAGCTAGTTTATGGCCTTCTCACTAATGAAAAGCTTGGACGTTTGTGAAAACCTTATGAACGTGCTTGTAAAAAAAAAAAGAAATCAGGTACACTGTTCAGTGACTGCAGGTCGTATGTATACACATTGTGTATGAACCCGCGGTCCTGAATCTTAAATGAAACAAATTCTCCTTGCGCAGGAGTCCGTGGGTTTACGAGCCTCATTTAGTGGGCCTTCTGCGAGCCCTGAATCCTTAGTTCCCCATCTGCTACTTGTATTTGTAGCTGCCACTGATTCCCCGTTCTCAAGTCATGTATACAGGGTGCCCCAACTGTCATGCACCCAGTAAAAACAGACAAATAAACCCATTATTGTACGCGCGTAAGACTAAGTCCATGTTGTTTAGAGTTTTCTTGAGGAACCGCCAGGAACTGCTTTGTTTTCGACATCCAAATAATTAATGGAAAGTAATTATCCAACTTTATTTAGTTGTTCCAATTGTCAAGAGGCTGGTTAGGTGGCTGTAGAAAATTGTAAGACAAGGAATAATTAGGTTTTCCAGCGAGATACGCATGGCGTGCTTACTTTTCCGTCAAACAGAGAAAGCCCTCAAAATATGAAACGCTGCATGGGACTGCGAATCCGCGCGAACTGAACGGCAGCGTCATTAGACGGTCTCAGTGTTGAAACAAACGTTGCTTTCGTACCGGGGCAGTTTGATGGCGTCGCCATATCCCGTGCCCACGGTTGCGCCGTCACGTGGTATTTCCAATAGTTCCAAAGATGTTTATATTTCCGGGTAAATGTAAACACGTCATGCGTATCTTCCTGGAAACACCTATATTTGATTGTTGACTTTAAATTGTTACGGTAATCTGATGCAAGAGTCCGGCAACCAACCAGCCCGTCTAACAGCATCACTTGTACAGTTCTTGTCTCGCAAACACAACAGAAACGTCTGTCTCTTTACCACGTAAGAACGTTGGAAGCTAGCCTTCCAACGTTCAGCGAAAGAGTTGCAGCGAAAGAGTTGAGCTCGATGTTTCCTCAAATTGCGCGCGCTCAGCGCGATCCTCTCTGCATTTCTAATTAATTAAAGTAATAATCACCATTGTCATAATCATTACCATCATCCATCATCTACTGTCTTGTTCTTCTGTTCTGCTGCTTCCGCGCCTCTCTTATGCGTTCACCTGCAGCTCCTGGCCGGAGGCGTATATATATTTAAATGGTTCTACACATTCATATTCAGATATATATATATATATATATATATATATATATATATATATATATATATATATTTAATATACCCGCCTCCGAGGCCGACGATCGCCGGGCGCTTGGCAGTCATATAAAACTTGTCCTTGAAATAACAACAACAAAAAACGGCAATAAGAAAAAGAAGCACAAGAACAACGACAGACGCAACAAAGAAAATATGATGATACAAAATAGCACGAAAAAAAGAATAACAGCGCAGCAGGTCATGATGTCATGATTTCACATACAGACATGCCATGAGTGCATTCCTGTCACTCATACCAGTCATTTTCTTACATGCATGGCATGACATCTCAGTAACGTCAGACATGCAGTCCTAATCCTAACAGGGATTGACAGTATCTTGAAATAAGATAACACGTATACCCAGAGATAGATAATATTTAATGGCAGAAAAGTGGAGAGGTCGGCATGAGTGAAGTGCCTCTAGCCTGCTACTCACTGCTGGGTAAGGGGTTCGGGGAATAAGAGAGATAGGATGTGAGAATATGTCTAGACCCGCCGCGGTGGTCTAGTGGATAAGGTTATGGGCTGCTAAGCACGAGGCCGCGATATCAAATCCCGGTCGGGGCGCCGCCGCTTTTCGATGGGGGCGAATTAAATGCAAAAACGCCCGTGTCCAGTGCAAATCAGGCACGTTAAAAATCCCCTTGGTGGTCAAATTTTTTCCGGAATCCTGCACTAAAGCGTGGCTAATATACAAATCGTGGTTTTGGCACGGAAAACCTCATAATTCATTCAATATATCTAGGCAAAGATATACATGTCATGTCATTCAATCCATTTTAGTCATGTCACGGCATGCATGGTATGTCATCCATGGCATTGTTTTATCGTCATTCATTTCAGGTTCATTTTCTAGCAAGTGAGGTACCAGGATATCCATGGCATTAATAACATGACATGCATGTCATGGCGTGATTGTCATGAATGACATAAATGACATCAGATGATTGCGTCATGTTGGCTTCTTTAGCTGTATGTGTATATGGATATGTTTCGCTAGACATATGTTCAGATCATGATGATAATGGTGCTTGTCTTGTCATTAATGTCATGACGCACATTTATGCAATTCATAGCATTCGTGCCATGACACGCGTGTAATTAATGTGACATTTAAGTCATGTCCTTCATGTCAGGCCATTCACGCATGTCGTCTCATTCATATTCAGATACGCATCGAGTTAAACAAACCACCCCGCCGGCATCATGCCAGGCATACCAAATATGCAGTTCATTGCAGTGAACACTTTCAAAAATGTTTTAATGATTGCCTTTGGCCGAGAGGACAATTCTAGTTGCTGAGCTGATCTACTCGACGAGGCAGACATCGAAAAAAAATTGAAATGCATAATCGACTAATAACAAATATTCACTAATTGAGGTTTTAATTAATTACCTTATGGCCCATATTGCAATTTACAAATTCTAGCCGTAGAGTCGGCAAGGTGGATCCACTTCGAATGAATTCTCAGGATGACGCAAGTTTAGAGACCTTTCCGAAATTTCCGGAGAAATGCATTGGCGTTCCAGTTACATTATTAGCAAAACGACGTTTTATGCATAGAAACCCAAAAGTAACTGGCCAGTGATGTCATAACATGTCATTCATTTTATGGATGTGTTTTTGCCTATTCTGATAATACGCAGTTGAAGAAACGACCATGACGTCATCACGACGTAGACAGACAGACAGACAGACAGACAGACAGACAGACAGACAGACAGACAGACAGACAGACAGACAGACAGACAGACAGACAGACAGACAGACAGACAGACAGACATAGATAGATAGATAGATAGATAGATAGATAGATAGATAGATAGATAGATAGATAGATAGATAGATAGATAGATAGATAGATAGATAGATAGATAGATAGATAGATAGATAGATAGATAGATAGATAGATAGATAGATAGATAGATAGATGTACGATAGCTTTCTGTGCAATTTTCTTTGATTGACGATAGCTTAGGGGTAATGTTGACGACGAATGTGTGATGTCTTCGAATTTTAGAACAACTCGAGAGTGACGAGTTGATATTAAATGTTACCTTACGTGTACCGCTGCTGTTTGTTTGCGTAGTACACAGAACACACAGCGGTAGGTGTTTGCTTGAAGCGTTGTTGGGCGCCATAATTCATAACCTCTGAGAGGGTTGACCATATTCATTGCCTCACATGGCACATCGCATCGTGGCAAAAGTATTAAACTTTAATAGCATTATCCAGCTATACGTGCGAAAACCACAATCGGATTACGAACGGGCCATAGTGGCGGACTTCGTATTAGTTTTGACACCATGGTGTTCTTTAACGTGTCCCTAAATCGAAGTGCACTAGGCTTTTCTTTTTTTTCATTATTTAGCCCCCCCCCCCCCCCATCAAAATGCGACTGCCGTGGTCGGGATCAAATCCGCGACCTTGAGCAATGCCAAAACCATGAAGCTACCGCGGCGGGTAGCGAAGTGTTTATTTGACGTGCGACCGTTTCCGCAGTGTCGCCTGCACCCTACGGTCTCTTCAATGCGGCTGTGCTTCTGCGCGCCCTAAGTAAGTTGACCGCTTGACAAATTTGCACGTTGCTTATTAAAAAAAAACCGGACAACCTTGAACTTAAATTTATCTCGTCTGCCCGCAGCCAGTCTCGTGTCCATATTAGTAACGCTTCCTTGCCTTTCAGCTCACCTTTTCCCTATCCGTCCCCCCGTTGCACCGAAATTGGGAGCGAAGAGTGGCAAAGCTGTTATTCACTCGTTTTGCGACTGCGTAGGTTCTGCTAGAGTGGCTTTAGGTTCTACACATTCTATGCTTCCTGTCCCCCTTCTCTCTGCCATTCTGTCTAGCTTCCCTCTGGACTTGCACGTTAGTAGAAAGGTAAGCGCTGCCATTTTTGCAATGTTTTTCTGAGCGGTCACGGATAATTACAACTGTCAAGAGGCTAATAAAGCGACGCCCAGTGAACTCCAGAGAGTATTGTGCACATTCAGCGCGATGCAAAGGCCCAAACGAGTTTCTCGCGTCACCTTTCCTCTCTGCCGCGCTCCTGTCATTTATACACACGCCCTGTGCCATCCCCCAACGCGGTGTGCTAGACAGCAGCAGTAGCTGTGCGAAAGTCACAGGAAGTGCCAAAGAAAACTTATCTTTAAAAATAGCGCCATGTAGTAGTCAGCCTCCAACTGCGCTGTCCAGCAAGAACCCAGGAGGGCGACGTCAGCTGTTCTCCCCAAAAAAAGAGCACAGCAATGGCAGGCAAACGCAAATCGCATCGCTCATGGCGCCGACATGTAGTCATGAAATGCAACTAAACCGAAGGAGTGGCACTCACCTTACAACAATATAAGTTACCTACGCCAGGCACACTTTTCCAGATAGACATTCAGGGCTCACAAATATTTTGCCACGAAAGTGCCATACGCAGCTATGCTTGGCTGTCGCGATCTAGTGCTTATTATGGACATCGTTATCATATGCGATAGATGCGCAAATTTCATCCACTCAAGAAACGCTCTAACCTGTGATATAAGAATTGCGAAATTGTAACAGCGCTAACAAATCATCCACAAAGTAACAAGGACGAGACACAAGCGCTTGTGTCTCGCCCTTGTTACTTTTTGGATGCATGTTTTAGCTCTAGCTGTTACAATTTTCATATCAAGTATGCATCAACTCACCCAGAAAGAAGTTTTAATAAGAATTGCGGATATGGGAACACTAGCGCTAATGTGTGTGAAAGTTCTTGTAAGATGGGCGCGGAATGCGCAAATTTTTGTCGTAATAATGCCTTGTAAACAGTCAGCTTGGACGATACTGATGCGCTCCATGATGTACCTGCAGGCCTGCGATGTACAGTCACTATGGCATTGACCTCGTTTTCGATTTTTTTTTATGTGAAGTGCCCAAGATAGCTGCCTATAGAGTATTATGCCAAGAAATCGATGCTGTGTGACAATCATTAGCGGGTGTCTTACCAGATTAAAAGTGAAAATATTTAACTGTCTCCGAGTGAATGGCAATACACCCGTCTTTCCGTGTGATAGAATCATTCCTCTCTTTGAAAAATTGGTTAATAATATTTATGCCGTCTTGCAATGCCATCTGAAGTAGTTGAGCATTAGACCCAGATTTCCAAATGCACGCATCACCTGCATACAATGAAAACTTTAACTGTGATGGCAGTCTTTTTGTTAAATCAGCCATGACACAGTTAAAAAGAAAGGGGCTGATTACGCTTCCCTGTGGTACTCCCTGTTTGATATACGTTCAGCACTCTTTCCTTCACCCGTCTGAACAAATATTTTGCGACCTGATAAAAATTCAGAAATCCATTGCAAGGACCTGCCAGACAGACCAAGTTCCAACATGCTTAGCAGAGCATGAACGTGACTAACAGTGTCAAATGCCCTCTTGATGTCTAGGAATACTGCTATAGTCATGTTTACACGTGCATGCTCGTGCTCCACACAGGTTACTGTATCTAATATTGCATCCATTGTGCACCTGTTTTCTCAAACCTACTAAGTAGTTGGACAACACCTCTGTTTCATTACGCTAATTTTGAAGTCGCGCGTCAATCATTTTCCCCTTTACTTTGCATGAACAACTTGTCAAGCTAACTGGGCCGAAGGATTCAAGGCACAAGGGCGTCTTACCCGGTTTTTATAATTGGTACGATTCGAGCGACTTTCCAAGAGTCAGGTTCAGTTTCTTCTATCCATAAATTATTATAGATGTCTAAGAGAGCATTATGTACCTGTCGCTCCGGGGCATTGTGACATACCTGGCAACACAGCAGCCGATGAAGCAGCCCGACAAGCGCACCTCAAAGATGATGTGGTTCCGCTCCCAATATGAAAGAATGAATTACGCTGCATTACAAAAACAACGGCCTTTAAAATATGTAGAAACGCTTGGTTTGACCACAGCTCTAAGAACTAGGACTTATACCATATTGATCCGTTTATTGAATTCAAATTTTTATTGTCAATCGACAGAACTATGGAGACCCTCATTCATGGATTAAGACTAGGCACTGCCTACACAAAGCGGTTCTTACACAGAATCGCTCGTGCGGAAACCCCCGAATGTGATTGTGGTTTTGCAGACGAAGATGTACATCACCTCCTTCTAGATTGCCCACATCACAAATCCGAGATGCCGACTTCAGTCAGCCCTAATTAAATTAGACCGTAGACCGTTCAATTTAAAGAAAGTTTTGAGTCCGTGTCCAGCAACGTCCTTGCAGATGAGAACATTAAAAGCACTAAAGACATTTCTTAAAGGCAGCGGCATGTTGGACGTTATTAACGCTTTTATTGCTCCCTTCATTTTAATGTCGCTGTATATATGCGTGTGTTTGTGAATTTTGTTATGTTGACAGTTCTGTTGTGACTATATGTGATAACGGATTTACGCGATTTATGTACCACCCCTTGATTAGAGACTGTGTTATTGGGCGACAGTATCGTTTGTATTTTTGAGCCACTTATCTACATAACTGTGGGGACATTTACCTTGTATATTGGATGTACCATGCGTTCCTTACGTCGTAGTCTTCCTGTGAAATCGTTGCCTATTAAGTCCTGGTGCTTGTGTGAAAAGGTGGTTTGATATGCAATATTGTACCTATATGTTGTATGATAGAACCATTCAAGACATAAGGAGTAGCCGGCGCCTTAAATTGTGCGTCAAGATCTCCTTATATCATATGAATTAAAAAAAAAGCGCCAATGTGTGCCGGTACGCTGTAAAGAGCACGTTCACGGCCTATGAGAACAAGGACAGATCTCTGTCATCCTATGCACCCGGACACGCCCTCAAAACTCTCATCCCGTCCTCTTCCCGCTATTTGAAACGTAGGTATCGAGTAACCACTCTTAGAGAAGTTCTGCAACGTCTTGTCCTCTGCAGAAAGAGTACGGCTGCTTCCTGTTCGATAGAAGCAGATTCTGCACTTTCTCTAAGTAGTCTGCACTTTAAACGCGAGAAACTTTATTGCACACCCATGTTACTTCAAAATTTTGCCGCCACTGCGAAATTTCTTTCGGATAATTTTGCTGGTTGATACAAGCGTCAGGACTTGTCCTTTTTTTCTTGCAATGCATGTATATTGCAACTACCCACGTTTCGTGGAAAACAATTCCTGTAGCATTGTGTAAGGCAGAACACAAAGCTCGATAATTCAAATGATGACGAGGAAAGAAAATTGCTTTGCGGTCGAAGATTCGACTTTGTTTAAATGAAGTTGGGCTCGTGCTATCTCGCGTTCAATCCAATCTCTTTGTTATGAAGTGGCCAGCGCCCCCACTCAAGGATCTCCGCAAGTGAGTTTTAAATATGCAGAATATGTTCTTGGGTCCGTCCACCGAGTCTTTCATTGCAATGAGCATAACCGCATATGCTGCCTTTCAACTACATAAGATATCCCACGTAACGTTAGCCAAGCTCTTAAAAAACAGAGAATTAAAAAAAACTTAGTGCAAGGTACAATTTCAAGAACCCTGTTTTTCCGTCGTTAGACCTCGGAAGACGGAACCCCGTACGTTGTATGATTGTATCTTGCGCCGTGCTCTTTGAAATCTTTTTTTTTTCTTCCGTGGACAGCTTCGATAGTTTTGGGTGAGATACACTGTGGATCGACACCGGATGACGCGGACTCTACATCTGCACGTGGAGTCGTCGTCGTGAAGTTGGAAGGTGCGTTAGAAACTGGGTAATTATAAAACGTCGTTTCATCGCTGTGCTGGTGACGTCCTCCATTGGTGTTTCTGCAGGGATGGACTGCGAGATTACGGTTAACATTGTTTTCTTCAAAGATCATGTTGTCTTCAGAAACATTTAGAATAAGATCTTCCGAGTTTCTATTGTGGGAAGGCTCGCCGAAGTTCACTAACAGTGTGCCTAATAACATTGTGCGTCCGGTTAGTTGTTATTTGAAGTTATGGATCTTCGAGCAGTCCTTAACTAAACATGACGTCTCTGTAAAAGATATGATATATCCAGTTATTGACTCAGCGTACAGATCAATCAAATGCACTCTTTGGTACAGCAGGTGCTTATCATATACATGGCATGTGCGTAGGTACATTTCCTCCCCTGTTGGTACTTGAAACCAATGCTTCTAACCGATGTGTAGAAAATTGCCAAGTATGCTCGTGAGTTGAGTATACCTCTTGTACTTGAATATTCAACTTAACTGCCGAGCTTGTCCTTAGAATTCAATTTTCCATCTAACGCAACCGAGATTCGTCTTTCCCTTTAAATATAATAAATAAAGCTTTTATGACGTGACCTCTCAAAAAATTTACAAAAAAAGAGAACACGAATTCTCGAGAAAGAGATATAGTGCGTTGTATGCTACTGGTGTATTTTCTTACATGGAAATGATCTTAGTGCCCTCAAATACTACATCCCGCAGGACCATCAAGTAGCCGTGGTAAAGTGCTATGGCCACTGGGAGTCTCACGACAATATGTTATTACAGGGAATGCAATGGCCTCGAACGGTATGGGCACTGCCCAGAAGGCGCTTTCACAAATTTCTCGCGAGGAACCATGACAAGAACATCCAGACAACTGTCGTTACACGTAATTTGGAAGAAAACGCAGCAGCCTGTTTGTCGATCGGTAATCAATTTTCAGATTTCGAGTATTCCTTGGTGTGGTTGTATATTGAAGACGAAGCAAAGAAACGCAACGCTACAGAGAACTCAATTTGCAAGTCACAGGTAACAAAGTTGATCTGTGTTCTCGCAAAAAATACTAAGAAGAGAGACGTTAGTAGAAATGAAACGATGGTGCCCGAAGTCTCTTTTGTTCCGCCGGACACGAGAAGTTGTTGTTTGCTGCGGCAAGAACGGAATTCGAAATCCCCAAAGCGCAGTCAACTGACGAACAGCGTCGTGCGTTTCGGGTGTGTCTCAGGAGAAAACACTCCATCAATTTGCAGCCGTCTCTCATCGAGGACCATCTCTGACGCTATGTCGTTCTACAACGCAACGCTGATTCAAACGTTTTACAGCGACGCGTACACTCTCCTTCGGGAAATATCGCTCGGTGGCGTAGACATGACCGGTGATTATTTCGCTGCAACAAGCGGGATGGCATCCCATTTCACCTTGCCCACTCCTTTCGAGATCTGGCATGAAACGTTCTACGTTAAAGAGGCAGAGGATGAGAAAGTGTCTTTCTTGCTCCTGCTAGCCGAATCTAATCTCGCCCTTTCACTCATTGCCCTCTCGATGGCCTGCGCTTTGGCAGCTCTAGCTGCAGCTGACTGGATTGAAGTACGTCGCTGGTCCGAGATCACTGCAACGCGTTCCTTCATGTTCCTCCTCGCTTCACTTTACGCCACTTCTGCTCCTATTCCCAACAGACGGCGTTCGGCACTGGCACACGGTGTGGTCTACACTGTGTGGCTTGTCGCCATCATTCCGCTGTCCAACTATTTCCGAAGTGAACTCGTGGCAAGGCTTAGTTTGAAGGCACCAGTAGATGTCGTGGACACTCTAAGTGAACTGGAAAATGCACTCCAGAGACAGAAACTGTTCCCATGCCTCGTTGTTGGCACACAAATGCATTATTTCGCAAGTGTGGTCCCTCGAAGCGGCAGCGTCATTCATGAGATGGTGAAAGATGCCCTTGAGAGAAATAACTGCAGCGGATCACTTTTGAACAAAGACATTTTAGATTGCCTATCATGCGCTCAGCAACGGGACCATATATGCTTCGGTCCGAAGGTGCCCAGATGCTTCTGGACAAAGCGAGGACAGACTTTTACGGAATCTAGAGAGCACTTGAACTCAGTTTGGTTAACAACGATTGTTCGCAAGAATTACCCACAACTGCGTGGCTATCACGATATGCTACTAAGAATGTTTGAAGCCTCGCTGCCGCTTTGAGAGCTTAATAAGCACTATCAGTACTGCAACGAAAAGGGAGCCAAGGATGAAAGTGCGGCCTCTCATTTCAACGAAATGGCTGACTTGAAAGTATTCCTCTTACTTTATTCTGCTTTCTTGGGTGCTGCCACTGTGGTTTTTCTTCTTGAATTGACAATTGCGCGGCGCTGGCACGATATTTGAATGTGAGCTCGGGTTTCTTGCTTAGAACACCTTAAAGGGTGTTCCAAATATGGTAAAGCCAATGGCTTATGCTTCGAAGGGTGCTACTTCGAAGGTACGACCAGAAAACAAGTGTCTTTGGGAAACGGGACGAGGCGGTCCGGAGCTGTTCCAACTCAAATTCAGGTCACTTGTGAGGCGTATCTGCATGCAGTCGATTCAGAACTGATTGTTGCTAAAGACTGCTTGTCGACTACGCAACGCACTCTGTCCCTCACTAACGCGCGCCCGCACGCACGCCCGCAAACACACACACACGCACACACACTCGCGCGCACACACGCACACAAACACACACAAACACACACACAAACACACACACGCACGCACACAAACACACACACACACACACACACACACACACACACACACACACACACACACACACACACACACACACACAGGATTGCGCGCGTGTTCCCGTGGCTATGTGTCTAACTGCAGTGATACAGAAAAGGAAAAAGAAAAACACTTGCAGGCGTGGTTGTGTGCATCACTCCGCATCCCTCGGGTGTCTGAATCTTTCATACAGCGCTGTGTGGTTTCATTGCATGAAAAAGTTATTGAACACAAATCCAAATTAGCCGCATAAGCACGTAATGAATATACCTGTTCTTTTTTAATCCAACATGCACTCCAAAAGCTGTACTCAAATTGTAGACTTCTGAAAAGTAATACATGAGGCATTTCTGGCATGCGGCTGTACATATTCCTAATGTTCCTCTTATGCGAAGCTTTAGACACTGCAGGTTTCCCTGATATTATTTAGCAAAGTGCACCAGTCATTGACTCCTGAGACGTGCTCAAGATGGCTGATTACAAGATGCCATTGTTCTCTTCTACCTGCGCACTCTTACTTTTCTTTATGTATGCAGTGAAAGTTGCGAGAAACATTTGCTGTATTTGATAATTGCTTACCTGTTGCCTTATAAATATGCCGAGAACATTACGTGTCGCACTTAACGTTGTCACAATTGGATGCCTGCGCCATTGAAATGCTTATGGCTGCAGCAATTCAGAGGGCGGTCACGCATGCATCGTGAAGGGGTCCCGAGCGCATAGTTGATTGACTCGCCCGCACCGTCGTTGATATATATATATATATATATATATATATATATATATATATATATATATATATATATATATATATATATATATATATATATATATATATATATATATATATATATGTATATAATGTGTACGGTAACTTACATCAACTGAGCTGGCGAGTATTTGTACCGTTGACGTGTTCGCTCCTTTCTCTGGAACAGTGATTTCTGTCGCCCGCTTGTGTGCCCCTCCTTTGCACTTGGTGCTGCGTGTTGTTGCGCTCTCTCGCCATGAAGGCGAGGTCAACGGCATCTTGGACAACATGACTGGAGGAAGACGACATCGCCGGTTTCCCTGTTTCGCGGATCTAGAGACAGCAGATTGTTTTAAGGCGGACATCTTGTGTGTTTGAAGTGTGCCTTCACAACAATGTGCCTGTGTGCTCAGATAACCGTGCAGCTGTGTGCTTCGACTGAATCAAGACTGCTCCAATATAACGTGCTCCTATATGATAACCCCGGTGCAACTATGTAACTATGCGGGCTCTAATACCTCCTGTAAAACTGCAAACAAAACCGCGTCTGTAACTTCGACCTCCCAACCTCAAGTCGTCACCAGCAAGCAGTCTCGGTGATATAGAGACGGAGGACTGCGTGAGGGGTCCTTAACTGAAATGTTGGGACACTCCGGTAGCGCCGGCCGCAGTTGCCCCGCTTTGAGACACTCATGCGGCGTAAGCAAACGACTGTTTGACGTGACGTACGCCTGTGTTCAAAATACGACCTTTAAGCTGACATTCACAATAACTCGAAGCAGTGCTCGGATAAACCTAGGGATTGAGCAATGTTCCTGTTTACACGGGGCGAGCTAAAAGGACAGGACGGCGCCTTCAGTGAAGACGAGAGAAACTCGACGTTGTTACGGAACACCAGTGCAGACCTGCAGCAATCTTAATTTTCTGCCGAAATAAAAAAAAATCCGTAATGAAACGCTATTTCCTAAATGATGAAATGAACAGCCGCCGTGGTAAAACTGAGTATTTATAAGAATATGCCATTTTAGTTTATTGCGGCGGGTTTCCTTTCGTGGAATTATTTCTTTCTTCATTCCCGCAATAGAAATTCCATATTATTTTTAAAAGCCGGGCGGCCTCTGATTTGCGCGTTGCAGTAGTGTTGTTTTCAAACGCACTACAAAGTAAAAGCGTTTGAGCATCATTACACAGGAGTGCCGTTTTTGTTTGCCGAAATAGTCATGCTAGCGGAGAAGTGGACGAAAGGGTTATAATCTCCTGCTCTGTCGTTCGGCCAGAGAAGTACATTCCAGAAACACTTTTGTAAGATTTCGATCCGATGGTTTATTCCTCTTGGCAATAGTTTAGGAATTCCACAATGATGCCGACTTTCCTATCCGAATACGAATACGACTAGAAATTCCGACCTGCAGTCCAAACTTGACATCGCCAACGTTGCAGTGCATTCGTAACTTGAATTTGTGCGCCGTAATCTTGAAGAATTTCACTTTTCTGACAAGCCTTTGGCCTGCAAGCGTCTACATAACGGCTTGGGCTCAGTGCAATTAACAAGCTTCATCGCTGTCGCGATTTGAGAGCACTTTGCTTTACTGAATTCGGAGCGCCGACCAAAATAAAACGCAAAGTAAAAAGGCCCACAAGTAATACATTTTTACCACCACAATCGCCGAGCAAAGTCCTGCCTTAAACCGTCTTCTTTCGAGCCTTGCAATGCTGCGACCTACAACATTGGTGCATGTGTGCCAGATTGCCATGGCCATTCTTCTTTAAATGGAGCTTGGAAGGAGGCATGCTAATATAAGCCATGAGCAGCTCAGAAGTTTAAAAGCGAAGGAGGGCGAAGTAATGCCATTACCTAAGACAATGCTGTAAAGAAGATAGTGATCTTGCATCGTGATGGCCATTGCCTCGTTACAATAGTCATGCTTCTCTAGAGTATTGCATGGGTAAATTTTATGCGGGAAACAAAGCATTTATTTGGTAGCTATAGGTCGGTTTGGGTCGATGGAGATGGGAAGGAAGCTTCGTGTGACTCACTATCGAAACAGCAGATGCGTAACTCCATAGTGTGGGTTAAGCATCTCTGACGTTAGCTGGCGGTAGGACACAGCCCTCAAATGGTGTCTCCTTATTAGGCAGTTAGTTTTCATGGAATGCCTTCTGGTTGTCGGTGCCGTTGCGCAGCTATCAACACTGCGATAACGCGAGGATGTCTCCCGTTATGCAGTACGTGTAGCTCACACAGCAGTATGCTCATATACGTATAGGTTAAAGGGAATTGTGCCCCTCGGAACAGTCTACGAAAAGGGCTGTTGGATCATGGATCGTAGCCAGGTGGATTGCTCAGTACCATTCCTGGGGACAGTGCAAGTTCCACTTCAGGGATGGGCTGTTGATAGACGGCTTGCCCATAGTTTGGGAGCGGAGATGAAGTCATGCATCGCTTGCCATCTTGGGGGCCCTCTCGGTACTTGGGTATCGAGCATTAATTGTCTGGCACGCACTTCGTAACCTGTTTTTGGCATAATTCACCTGCACGTAAGGTTCATGAGATAGGTGGCAACGTCGCGCTTTCTCTCGAGGTATTAGTTACTGTCTATGACTGACCAAGTCGGATCAGTGCTCTCCAGAAAAAGGGTATGCCATGGACAGTTCAAGTTTTGACTCCATCAAGGGGGAGCAGCGCCTTTATGTGATTTCGTATATGTATCGTTAAACTCTTATCAGGGCAAGCTTAGCATATGAGGACACAGGTGCGGTAGACCAGTCACGTGACAGAGGCTGGTAAGATGGCATCTGCAGCTGCCATTGGTCCCCTAACTAGCGCATCACTGCGATATCGTGGCATTGTTGTTATTAAAATAGGAATACACCATGTCGGCACGCTTGCTGTGCCCACTACGAAGCTGGAGAGAATCAAACTCAGCATAAAAATTAAACGCCGTACACGAAATGACGGCGAGTGGGGACAGAAAATATGGGAAAGAAGTAGAGTATATGAATGCAAAGGTAAGATGGATTTCCTGGCCCTCTTTACGAATGAACACAGCTACACTGATCTGGGACGTGTCATGGCACGACAAATTGCCACGGCTGTGGCTATGGTGCAGCGACGAAGGTATTGCATTGACATCATAGGATTTATATCATAGGATTAACGTCTCGTAGCGATAAACGGACTGTGAGGGACATATTGTATTGTAGGCTCCTGATAAATTTCAATAATCTGGGCTGCTGAAAACAATATGAGATGAAACATAATTAATCGTCGGTATTTGTGCACTTTGGATCACATAAACCTAAATACACATATTTACCACTCCACTTATCTCGAATACAGGGAAGTACATAGCAGCAGAACTAAATATGGTTAATATAGGTTGTGTTCCATATTTCTCAAAGAATAAATACTTTTTTGTGAGCACGAACCAACTATATAACATTTCGCACTCAGTGAAGTCTATCTCTTTGTGTGTGCATTGTTTATGTAATAGCAAATGGTGAAATTATTTTTGTTGTTGTTGCTACGTGTATGCAATAGAATGAGTCATGCGAACTATATTTGTCAGGCACCCAAGGTAACTTTTGTTTTTCATTCCTATTTTCACTGCAAGTATACCTTGCACATTTATAAAAGTGAGTGAATAGTGTGTAGTCTGGCACGAGAGGTATTATCCGATGTGTCTGTGACCTAATGCTGATTCTATCCAAAAATCAGGAATCGGCATCAGGGAAAAACTGCTGAAAGCAGCTATCTAGTGTTTCGCTCCTCATGTTGTGTGTTGTGCATGAAATAAAGTTATTCTGCTTCAGTACAGTGCAGACGGGTCTTCTCTTTTTTTATTTCTTTGGTCAGCACGACAGGCTAATGAACCCGCTAACTTGCGTTCTGCATCTGAAGGACACAGGCAGTCAGCTACCACGGCGGGTAAGCGTTGCGTGGCGAATAATGTTCTCTTTTCTCCTTGTGTCATCGATCTGTATATACACACTGTCACGAAGCATCCCTGGGCCGGGAGAGGAGGAACAAAGTTTCAACTAGAGAATGTCAGTAATCGCCGTAATGATCGAGATATAAATCGGTGCATAGCATTCCCTATAGGCACCGGAGCTAAGCGAAGTCCCAGATGACGTGATGCCGATCGGGAGAATGGAGTAGTGGCTTCCGAGGCATACGCTGTGTTTTGATTTAACCGCGACTGATTTTCGCATGCACAATTATTGTTGAACAAAAGCTTGATTTACTATATTTATTTGTCACTTGGTTTCATTCCTTGTTCGCCAATGCACTGTAATTATCCACATATATGCATGTGCATATGAAAAAAAATACCAATAAATGCCCTCAAGAATGCATTCAACGCCTCCAAGGACTAGACCATTTGTAGTCGCCCGCTCACAGGTGATCTAGTGCAATTTCTGCCTGTTTACTCTCTAATCTCTCCTTCCACCCTCACTACCCTCCCTAGTTCCTGCAAGGAAATCCACCTGCTTAACCTCCCTGCTTTGTTTTAATTTTCTTCATCGTTCTCTTCTGGAACTGATATGCTGCTACAAAGTTAAGTTTCGACGAGGCAAAATGAGACATGGTTTTAAATTAGTGTTGATCTTTTCTTTTAATTAAAATTGTGAAACAGTACTATAAAACCACAACCTAGTGCTGCGAAGTATTGAACTTTTGCAGGAAGAAATTGAACTGGGTATATTTATGTATTGTGTGCATTGGGCCAATTCGTCTATACGATTGGTGCAAGAACCAACTACCTAGGCTTTGAATATTATTTTTTTAGATCGAGAAAAAATTGTCATTTTTGGAAGACAAATTTTCTTCTGTCAAAATAGCCTCATTTTAAAGTCGCATTTGAACTTGTAGCCTTGTATTATATGGATGAAAGTTCTGTCATAAAAACTTACTTAAACATACACTAAAGAGATACACTAAGCAATTTTAAACAGATAAAGTTACTTGGTGTAACAGCTAACACCACATCGTTAGTTTCATGCTACTGAAGCGCTTTCCTGAATTTCGAAGGACAAGTACATCGCAGCCTTATGTAACGATTGCGGTCATACAAAAGAACAGCTAGTTTATGGCATTCTCAGAAATGAAAAGCTTGGACGTTTGTGAAAGCCTTATGAACGTGCTTGAAAAAAAAAGGTACACTGTTCAGCGACCACAGGTTGTATGTATACATATTCTGTATGACCCCGCGGTCCTGAATCCTTGATGAAATAAATTCTCCTTCTGCAGGAGTCCATGGGTTTAGGAGCCTCATTTAGTGGGCCTTTTGCGAGCCCCGAATCCTTGGTTCCCCATCTGTTACCTGTATTTGTTACTGCTACTGATTCCCCGTCCTCAAGTTATTCATACAGGGCGTCCCAACTGTGATGCCCCACTAAAAAGAAACAAATAAATGTATTATAACTGTACACGCCTGAAACTATGTTCATATTGTTTAGAGCTTTCTTGAGAAACCACCAGTAACTGCTTTTTCTGCGAGATCCAAATAGTCAAAGAAAAGTAATTATCCAACTTTAATATTCTAATCGTCAAGAGGATGATTAGACGGCTGTAGAGAATTGTAATTAAGACAAGTAAAATTTAGGTATTTCAAGCGAGGTGGAGAAAGCCCTCAAAATATGAAAACTTCCATGGGACTGCGGAACCGTGTGCACTGAATGGCGGAGCCATCAGACGGTCTCAGTGTTAAAACAATCGGTTGCTTTCGTACTGGGGCAATTTGATGGCGTTGCCATATCCCGTGCCCCCGGCTGCGCAGTCAGGTGGTATCTTTAGTATTTCCAGGGCTGTTTGTATTTGCCGATAAATGTAAACACGACATGCGTACCTTGTTGGAAATACCTAATTTAGAATGTTGACTTTAAATTGTTACGGTAATCTGATGCAAGATTCCAGAAACCAACCAGCCTGGCTTACAGCATCACTTCTTCAGTTCTTGTCTCGTAAACACAACAGACAAGTCTGTCTCTTTACGCGTGACATCATTGGAAGCTAGCCTGCAAACTGCATTTGCAGTGAATGAGTTGAGCTTGAGGTTTCCTCGAATTGCGCGCGCTCCCTGCGATCATCCCCCCATTCATAATTAATTAAAGTAATAATCATCATTATCATAATCATTACCATCATCCATCATCTACTGTCTCGTTCTTCTGCTCTTCTTCTTCCCCTTCGGCGCCCCTCTTATGCGTTCACCTGCAGCTCCTGGCCTGAGGCGTATACCCCCCTCCGAGGCCGATCACCGCGCGCTTGGCAGTCATTTAGAACTTCTTCAAACAAGAAAAAAAAAACGTCAGCAAGAAAAAGAAGCACAAGAATAACGAAAGACGCAACAAAGAAAATACTAGTATACAAAATAGCACGAAAAAGAAAAGAATAACAGCGCAACCGGGCTAAGGATTAGAGCGCGCGAACATGCGTCCAAGCTTCTATTCGACGTGCCTGCGCCTCCGCGCCGGTTCATTTTTACCTCGCTGCCCCCCGGGGATGCAGGTTCAGAGTGCACCAGCACCTGCGTCAGAAATGCGAACTGAAAGTGTCGAAAGAATAACAACCGAAGTAAACAGAAACCGGCGCTTGTGCGACCTGGTCCCCGCGGTTGTGCAAGAGGAGCAGTGCGTGGCGCGGTGTTGTCCTCGACAGCGGTGAGTGCGAGAGGGCGGGGTGGCGACAGCGGGCGCCACAAGGTGCGACCTTGAGCACGGTCGCTCATCTCGTTCCCGGAACAGGGCCCGTCTCCTCCGCTTAGAGCCGCGGCCGCTGGCCCCCATATGGTCCGCCGGCGGGGCTCAGCCTAAATGCAGGCGAAATAGCTGCTGACGCGTGCGGCGCATGGAGCACAGACAAAGAAGGACGGCCAAGGTCACGACTTCAGAACCAGCCCCACTCGCCATGGAGATTGAGGAATCAGATTCATTGATTGCCAAGCTGCCGTAGCGACGTTTCACCCAAAGGTGGACTAAAATTAGTGTTTAATTATAAGACGGCTTCAGATACGACAGCCGGCTGGTCAGGTCGGAACATATTTCGTCAGAAAACATTAAAAAAGAAGAGAAAGAATACGTAGGTTTTGTCTCAATGTCTATAGCGTATTTGTTGGCTGTTGTTGCTGTTGTTTTGAAAATGAGAACGCAGCAGGAGTAGTATACTGCTCAGCGGCAATGACGCCGCGGTGACGAATTTGAGGCCGCGGCTTCCACCTCGGCCGAGGCAGCCGCATTGCGATGGAGCAAAAATGATCGCGCGCTTAAATTCGGGTGCCAATTTAAACAACCCCAGGTGGTCAACATTAATCCAGATTTCCCCACTGAACGGCATGCCTCATAATCAGCCGATTGTGGTTTTGACACGTTTCTCCAGCAGTTAATCAAATTTTGAAGCGGACCAGGGTTGATTTTGAAGCGAGATCAGGGTTAACTAACATGCACCAAACTGCAATACTCTGACGATGCTTTTTTTTTTCAGTATTTCCTTGGTTTAGCTGCGAGAGGTAAAGCTCGGCAGCCGAGCGTCATAACCACCGATGCGCCGCGACGGGCACGATGTTGTGGTGACGAGCTAAAAAGGGATCGCCGAGAAATTTTCGATATGTAAAAAAAAAAAACAAAAAAATGTCTCTTCACACTTCAGACGAGTTTTCACCTGGCCAAAATCACCAAGGCAGTGGGCGTGTAAAACCATTCTTGAACACTCTAGCTCTTTACGCTCCTAAGCGATTTCCTGGACTATAACACTGCATGCCCGGTATTTAGGTACGGTTAATGACGTAAAAAGTTGATTGAGCGCGACACCTGAAAAAAATAATAACTTTAGATGTCAGGCAAGTTTGTGACAATAGCCAGCTAAACCATGCGGCAATATGCTGTTAGCGTGAGCTAGATTCTTTACTTTTATTTTCGCTTTAAACACTAAAAAAAGAAAGACGCCGACAAAAGTTACTCGCATTAATTACGCCACTACAATAGAATTATCTCCCCACGATGGCACCATTTTCCAAAGAGACCAAATCAGTCAATTTGTTAATTGGAATAACCATATTATTTAGCTTCCTAGTCAGTAACTCTATACGGTACATGTGCATATTGGAAAGTTGCAAGGAATCGCCTTAAAAGCCCAGTTCCGAGTTTATGCATTACAAGATGGCCACGTAGACCGTAACAGCTGGCGTCAAAATTTTTCTTTCAATTTACCTGATTACCCAGGTGACACCGCGGAACGCGGCTTTCCGTCAAACCCTTGTGTGACGCAAAATGAAGCTGCTCTCGCGCTTCCCTCTTCCCACGATCTTCTTCCAATTGGCACTGCACGCAAATCCCAACTGGATGCACAGTCACTTCAGCGAGATGGACCGATTTACCACGCTTCACTTATTTTGTCACGCTATTAAGATTCATTTTACACAACCTTACGACCTCACAGGGGGATTTCTCAGGGAACCGCACTACGCAGTGTTGAGCGCGTAATGAGGTAAATTTAACGAATAATCTTACGGAAGTTACTACTGATTACATAATCGTTTTGAAATGGTGAAACATGGAACTGGACCCGTACGACGCTGGTAGACAAATTCCCAATCAAGACATGCCAATGAAAGTTTGTAACTAAGAAGGTAATTAATGTGATTAGTTCAATTAGTGAAGGGATTTATTTTTGCTTTTCTTGCAAATGATGCCCATCTGGGCAGATAACCAATCTGTAACGTATTTTGAGTAACGTCTGTAGGCTTTTTTTTAACTGTTCAAAGAAAATAACACATTCTATCTATAGTGTACGCTAGAAACCCGAATACCTGCGGGTCCAGGATACGGAACTATTAAGCTTTTTCTCGGATTCCAGGGCCCGTAGACTTTTGACGTCGACTGAACGCAGCACTACGGCCATCGAGTCCTGCGCATAGCGACAGGGGCGGACAGGCCAACGTCCCATGCTTGCCGCGCTTACGCAAGCGGCGTACGATGAACCCGCGGTTACACGATACACTGGCGAGCACACTTGATCGCGCAGAGGGTATTATCTATTCTTTGTTACAAAGTCCGTGCGTAGAGCGGAGGAAACGTGCACGTGGACCGTCCGGATAGTTCCAGCTTTCGCTCTTCGCGGTGAGAGTCGTCGTCGTGGGAATACTGCAACGACATGATACAGACACAGCAGAAATGCGACGCTAACTGAAACGGAAGCCCCCGAAACAGCCAACAGCCCTTCGTCCAAAAGGGACCCTCATGTCTTGCTTCGAAGTACACTTTCACCCGAAAGAGAAGAATTGTTAGGGAGTTTTTTTAGGGAAATGGACCAGTGTTTAGTAGCTGCCGGTCCCGCGAGAAAAAAACGAGTAAGAAGAAGTACGCCAGAACCTAAGCACGAAGCGCGGACTACCGAATATCGTACGCGATTCGAGCTGTAGGTCGCGCGTCAGGAGCGCCCAGCTGACCAGAGCTATAGCCTTAAGCCTCGCCAGAGGACGCACTGCAAACCTCGGCTGCTTTGTGTCGTTTGGGTATCGTTTTTGGAGGTCACGGATGAGTTCGGGAAGCCAAGAACCCAAGAATTAATGCCCGTGGTGGCATCTTATGTTGTAGGTGGAGCACGTGCGTTTAATGCGAAGTTGATTTCTTTGGAATCCGATCGAGTCTTTGCTTGGCATTGTTGTAGTGCATATTACGTGGCAATTAGGGTAAATAAAAGAAAATCTGGCAGAACTCCTCTGCGATGACTATCCAAGCATGCGAATAGCCGGGGCGCCTCATGTATAAGGCGTGTATACTGCAGCCGGGCTTCTCTCTCGCTCTTTACTCGGGACACGCCGCGCCATCTGGCGCCACCTAGCGTCGCCGCCGCGAAGTCTGCGCATACCCTAAAGCACGTGCCCAGTACCCCAAGTTGGCGTCCAGGAGGTTCATTGAAGAGCGGCACACCCCTAGTGACGCATGCCCAAGGGAACGGCCCACATTTTGAGACTGCACTACTTTCCGCGATTGTCCCATATTTTTAGGCCGCACTGTCTTCTGGATCGGCCCGTATTTTGGCTAGGTTAAATGGCCGGAAAGAAACGGATATGACAATGCCAAGAATGTAGTTCGCATTAAAAAGATTAAGTGAAGATTTAGCGACAAATGCGTCAGAAGAACATTACGTCGCATCTCTTTGAAGCCCGGATGCATGATTTAAACCACGTCCACCACGTTGCAGAGCGTCGTTCAGGAGCTCACTTGACACCCGTTCTGCCTCTTTGAGGAGCAAAGTACAACTGACGGTGGTGATGGTGGACCATTGCAGTCCTCTGACAGTGGTACTACATACATACATACATACATACATACATACATACATACATACATACATACATACATACATACATACATACATACATACATACATACATACATACGTACGTACGTACATACATACGTACGTACATACATACATACATACATACATACATACATACATACATACATACATACATACATACATACATACACATAGACATTATTTTAATTAACACTGCTGCACAATTATGTCGAACCAATCAGCCCACTGCGGCATTTTTCTTAATTACGTTCTTCTAAGCTCTCTCACTCCCTTTCTACCTCTACCTCTAAACCGGCTTCCTACACCTCCCACGCATACACATTTTCTCCCCTTTGACACTCCTAATGCTAACGCATTAAACGACCAGCGCTATCACGGGACGGGCTCCACGTTTGTTATGAACATTCTCAAGGCTACTGTCTCAAGACAGTAGCATGTCAAGTGGTATGTCACTAAACTGCCAGACTTGACCGCGTGTGTGCTTGTGTGCGTTGGTGAAGAGGGGCTCTATTTACCCGCTTTCACGCATGTACACACTGGACAGGCGAACAAAAGTATATTCTTACTTCCGCTTATTGTTACGAGTATCTGCTATCAACGGCTCTGGCAACAGCTTTCTTTACGTGTCTTCATGCACGTAGACATTGTAGACATTCCAGCAACTGTGCCCTGAAGACTGCCATTTCCTGACCAACTAACTTCTCCAGAAATGTCGGTTCTCCTACATCTAGATCCTATCTGTGTCGCAAGTAACGTGCGTGGAGACCTCCTGTGTATCACTGCATGTATCGGTTTCCTCCTCTGCTGCTAACAAATAGATGCATGAGCACAGTGGAGCCCAGCTTCTAATGATCCCAGAATAACGGACACTCGGTTAATGCGAATGAAAACACCGTAACTTCAAGAGTTTTATGTCCGAAATGACGTGCCACAAATATAATCAACATACGCGCAGCCGAAACATTTCACGAGAACTTATTGATGGCTTCGTTGGAAACTGAGAGAGATCACTGAAAATAAGTCAATGCTTGGCACATGTCTGTCTTCGGTGCATCTCAACCCAGTAATACCCTGTTTACGGCTCTGTATCTCAGCAATAAAAATGTACATCCCAATTTTATAAACTATATACTTATTGAAACATCCGCATAACGTACCTAATTGAGGTTTTATACGTCACTCTGAAATGTGCTAGCTACTTTTGCAAAACCCAGCAGACAGTGTAGACTTTTCACGTAAGTACTAAACTTATACACCACATTTGTCCGTTTGAGATTATCAAACAGATGCACCTTGCGGAACTTCCATGTCTGTTATTGGTGCAGAGTTACGAATTTGCAAACGCCATACTTCAATTTGTTTTTAATTGTTAACTTCCACGAATTTTTATCTAATGTAAGTGAGCGAAATTAAAAATTCTGCTTTGTAGAGTCGGCTGTCACAGTGACGCCACATTAAATCGCTAAATGTTCTCCTTCGCCATGACGTCATGAAAGTGAAGGAGCCTGATTGGCAGGCGCATTTGTAAGAGTTCGACAAAGGTAGGTTTGCTTTGTAACTTTTAGGTCGTGACCGACAATAGCTGGGCTAATTGCGACAAATTGCATTCAGATCGCTTCAACGGTTGCCTCCATGCGAGCGCTTAAAAAATAAGAACAATTAATTCAGGCGTTTTACGTGCGAATGCCACAATCTGATTATGAGGCACGGTGTGTGTAGTGAGGGATTGCGATTTAAGTTTGACCACCTGGGATTCTTTAGCGTGCACTTAAGTCTAAGTACACAAGCTCTCTCTCTCTCTCTCTCTCTCTCTCTCTCTCTCTCTCTCTCTCTTGCATTTCGCACCCATCTAAATGTGGTGCCGTGAGGTGGGCTACGCTCGACCGCGAAATCAGCTGCTTAAGTCAGTCCGCGGTACCAGCGCGTGTGACGGTGGTCAGGGCTCCTGCAAGGGGCGATGGCGAGCAGCCACGAGTAAGGCTCGATGTGACGCTCCTTTGGGTGTTGTCGCTGCTGACGCAGGTGGCACGACTTCCCCACGACGAAGGGCCGATGTCGCCGTTGGTGTAACGAAAGCGTGAGAAGAAAAGCGTTGTGCCGCTCAAGACGGACTGTGCGGCGACGATGGCTGCGATAAAGCGCTACAGCAGTGCGCGTCATCGGTACGGAAACAAAGAGCTGCATGAGCGGCGGTCTGTCTACGGCGGCTGCTGGGAATCGTACCCACGCGCCACACTTCGCTCCGTTTGGCACGTGCCGCGCGATACAGATTGTCCACGCCAGCCAATATATCGCGAAATGAAAACACGGATAGAGGTGCGCTCAAATTTCGCATTAGGAAGTACCGTAATCGTCGGTGGACTTTTGTTTCTCACGTCGCCTCATGCTAGCTCCGCCTTTGAGGTCAGTTTGAGGTCAGCAACAAGTTTCTGCGGCTGCGGCGGTGAATGCAGCAGGCGTTCGATCGAGGTCGTAACATGCCAAACATTCCGAAGGGTGTCATAAATAACTTGTACAGCTTTTGCCTTCACTAAGTCTTCACTAAGTTTTGCATTCTGAATCGGATGGGCCGATGACGCCTCGAGTGATAACTGTGGTAGCGAGTAGACTCTTCAACACCTTCTTTGTGGCTGTCCTCGCTACAATTTACTGAGACGATCGCTCGCAATCGCGATAGCGCGCTTTGACCAAAGACCTCTAACAGAGGAACTTATTTTAGAATGACGGAATCACAAGCCATCGCAGCTGAGAGCGACGAGACTGTTGCAGTTTTTAAGGGCAACAGGATTGGACAAGCGGCTGTATCCTGAACAGATGTTTATAGTGCTGCAAGTGCTACCGTGCCGTGCTGTGACGGCATGCGGTGACAGTGACTCACTGTGATTGTATGTCTATGCTCCTTTGTTTCTTTATCTCTACTTTGCTATCCCTTTACCTCCGCCTCCCCTTTCTTCTGTCTCTCTCTTCCTTTTCGCTGTCTTTGGTGTATCAGTTGTCAGGTTGGCATACACCTGCGAAGGAGTTTTCTTAATGTTTTCACAATTCAATCCGAATTCCTTTCGTGGATATGGTGAGAGAGGGAAATAGAAACTATTGCAAAAGGACCCTCAGTTTGAGTCGTAATTGTCAGAGTTCGGGTGAGTAAAAGTGAGAGTTACCACACAAAACCAAACCTTAAGCGAACCTATTGTTCGGTGAACCTAAATCCGCTCCATCTACGCACCACCGCCTAATCGGCGGAAATATGTATGAAGGGGCTTAAAAAGAAGCTTCAGCCCGGGGGCTCCTATATCTCTATATGGAAAAGGAGAAATCGCTTTCTTGGGCAACCAATGCACCAAACTTTATTAGGGTTGTTGCTTTTCTAATGATTGTTGTTAACGAGAATTTCCATTTAGGCCATCAAATACAAAATAGTAAATCTTGAAAATCGCAAATTTTGATGAAACGACACAGTCATGTTTACAATTCTGCAACCAAACAATACGAAACGATAACACAGTTATATAAATTGCATCTGCTAGTACACCTAAAGCGGACAAATTTGATGTATTACACATGGCTCTCAAATATACCACTAACATGTGAGTAGAGCTTTGAAAAACTGTTGTAAACAATGTAACAAATTCACGAAATATACAAACGAATGTATCAAATTTGTCCATTTTGAATGCTCTATAGGATGCATCTTACAGAACTGTGATATCTGTTCCTGATGCAGAGCTTCGTATTTGCAAACTTCGTGCTTCTATTCCTTCTTTTTTGTTTTCAATCTTACTAATGTTTGAAAGTTGCTTTAAAAATTCATGTTCTATTTGAAATTTCATTTCAAACAGTCACCGTAATTTAACATTGTCTCTCGAATGCGATAAATTTCATTAAAATTGGCCCAGTGGTTATCCCGGAAAAGTTTTTGTGCGTTTTACATTTATTTGATAGGCGGCATAGGAGTTGGGCTCGAGCTAAAGACCTTGTTTTTCCAACGCATTAATGGTGATATGCTTATGCTACTTACTTTATAAGGTTAGGCATATAAACTAAACAATTAACAATATACCCAGCAAGTGATAATAATCTCTGAAAAGAACTTCGCATAAAAAACACATCAATGATTGACGCTTTAATAAAAAGACAACTTAAGTAATCGGGCAATTCAGTTCTTGTGGAGCATTTAAGGTGGAGGAAACTTCATGACAGCCAGAAATGGTCATCCACACTACTGTAGCACGAAGCTACATATTGTTACGGTTAATGTTAAACCGGATTTATTTAAGGGACGAGATTGATGGTGAAGTCAAAATGGCCTCCCGAGGCTGCACACGCTAACGTCTTCTTCCTCTTCTGCTCGCCCGGCTCATGCCGTAGCAATATGTATATGCGTATAAAGGAAACCTCCGTCCCTGGACCAGGACAAATTTTTCTTAAACTGCGAAGGTTATCTTTCTGAGAAACCAGTTGGCTTTCTTTGTAGCGTCGTACTACATTGGGATCGATGACAATTTCTCTCTTTCATTAGCTTCAGCAATTCTTCAGTAATTCTTTGAGTCACCTATTAAAGCTGTGCTGCTTCGGTTAAGCTTAATGCAAATTTGTGTGTGTAACTCCAGTTGCCTTAATCGTCATCTGTATGATACTTTGTTAATTATTCTTTGAAAGCTGTGCCCTGTGTCCCCTACTTGTCACACAAAAATGCTGGCATCAAATTTTGCCAGAGCGTTACTTGGAATGCTCACATCGACTACGCAAGAGATAGCGTTGCTCAAATGCTTAGAAATCTTTTCTGTACCTTTTTACAAGCTGTTCCGGCTCTTGTGCATCTGCTTTACAAAACAGTTACACGCTCAAAGCTTTAGTCTTGCCGCGCCAGCTTGAGACCCCTCTCAGTGGAATAAACTTATCTCACTGAAATCTCCTGAGGATGACTCGGCATTATTTATGCTAACTAGCTAAAACAGGCCTGAAGGTGGAGATCATATGAAATCTAGTTTTGATCGATTATTGCACGCATTTCCCCGCAAGGTTATTTTGTTAGTGACTCTTTGACAGCATGTTTCCCCATAGTTCACTGTGTAATGAATTCGTTACTCCTCGCCCATGTGTTTCACCACGCGTTGGCTATATCAACATCAGGTTGGGATCCAATTCTGTATGACAGTCTGCGTTCCGCCAGCCATTTCTGCCCCGAATATCTGAACGGTTGAAGCACCGTTTCAAGAACACTTGAAGTAGCCCTTCCGGACAGATGTCATTTCGTTACCGTGTGATTACTCGCATTTCGTTCAATCTGTATTGCGTTTTAAAGCGAAAGCTTCGTTGGCCGTGAACTTGCGATAGAGGCACATGATGTCACACCGCGTTGCTCCTCACACCGAGTTCCTCGTCATTGCGCTCGCCTCCGCTCGCTTCGCCAGCTGCGTCGCATGCCTGATAACATGTCGGAGGATTGAAAAGGAGAGCTCGCGTGCACCGCAACCACAGCTGAGGCGGCAGTATGGACGGCGACAATTCTGATTAGCAGGAGGAGGCCTGAAATCGACATCGGAACGAGATGAGGAGGAAGCGAATCGCCCAGGAAACAGACGAGCAGCGCCCCGAACGACTGGGTAAACGCCGCAACATAGCTAGACAACCAGGCTAACCTGCACTAGCAATCAAGATTAACCAAGGCTAACCATGCTATGCCTTAGCTTTCGCTGCGTATATCCTGGCATACCCGAGCTAAGCCACTGGCAATTTTTTTGCAATGCGTTTCGTTTTCCCTCACTCACGTCTTTGTTCTGCAGTTTAGCATGCTTTTCTGTCGAACGCATTACCATCTTTAATGCTTCTGTTCCGACACTATACTATACATTATATGAATGAATGAATGAATGAACTTCTCGCACTGCATGCGACTTTCCCCTCTCGCCCCAAGGACCTGGTGCTTGGCACATTAGTAACAGATGCTACCCCCCCCCCCCCCTCCCTTGAATTCGCACTACAGCCCCGCACGCAGAGACGGCGCGCGGCATGGCGACAGCCCACCATCTGATGCAATTCCGGGCTCTTTTCGCATTGCCGACCACGACGACCGTTGCGACGGGGGAGTGGGAGACGCGGGCTCCCATCACGCTCAGCGCAGATACAGGGGGAATCGTCTCCTCTTGCGACACTCTCGGGCGACGCGCGCGAACACGCCTCTGTCGTGGCACGCACCCGTGCCGAGCGCGCCAACGACCTCTCGATCCGCGGTACCAGCCTGGCGGAGTCGCGAGAACGACAATGGCATCGTCTTCCTCCTCCTCCTCCTCCTCCTACACCTCCTCCTCATCCTTTGCCGAGATGGTTGGGGGAAGCCCCGGCTGGCATTAGGCGTTCGTCCACCGAGAGCGGTCACTTCCGCTGGCTCACGCAATGGGCTGTAATGGTCATCGTTTTTTCGTGGAAATAAGCCGGACCGCCTTTCCTGATTTATTTTTCTTTATTTTTTTATTTTTAATGAGTCGCACCGTTTATTCGGTACACCGCCTGGTGGAGAGGCTCTACTATAGTTTTTAACCGGGAAAACCGTGTCCCCGAGTTTTCCGTTGGTGGTAAGTGGCCCGCGCTGCGATATTAAAGCTCCTAAATAGTCAGTACGTATCGGAGTCGGACTGCAGAGCCAGACGCACTCGGAGGAGGCAACGCATGGACACCAAAGCCGAAGTACCGGGTAAAGTAGGAGGGACGAAAGAGAGAAGGAAAGAAGGAAAGAAATGAAAAATCAATTCGAACAAGGCATTCACATGGCGAGCTGATACTGACTCCGCTAAAATTTTATACCGTTTAATATCATTCATTCACGTGCCTTTCATAAATATACTTATTGATAAATCAGTAGTGCTGACTTCCATCCGCAAGGTCCAAGGAAGGACCAAAGCTATAAGTATTTTGCCTTGCGCAGCGGCTAATGATGTAATGTTATCGTAATCCTTACCATATGGTTAAGCCAACACTGTGGAGAGTGCATGCGCGTGAATCCACGTGACAGCCAGCAATTAACTAGGCAACTATCCGTAATTAAACACGTAATCTGTTAACCGTATTGTTTATCAATCCATCACCGAGCCGTAAACAAGGCGCCGAGAACATCGGAGCATCGAACAATGGGGCGTCTCGCGTCGCTTGCGGTAACTTCCGGTGCTAACACCGCGTCACACGTTGCACCCGCCTGCCCTCCTGTGGTGCAATCGGGGTTGTGGTAGGGGCAATGGCCTGTTACATTCTGATCGGCTGAATGGAAAGCCATGTCGGATGCCCCTTGAGACGCCCGGGGTTTTGAGGGCTACTTCGAAGGAGACATAATCAGACACGTTTAGTACAGCACAATGGAAGAAGGGAGCCTCGCTTCGTTGTACCTGAAAAAAAAAAGAACGATGATACGTGTGTTAACCATCGTTACTTAATCCTACCGCTTGGAGAACAATGTGATTTATTTCTTTATGTACAATGGCAGCCTGTAGCCTGGGTTTTGCGTATCCCTTCATCTGTACTTTAGGCTATGCCGTCGTATTGATGACGTCGTTATCGGGACGTCGCCTCATCAGGCCACTTCATCATCGTCCGATTCACCGTCGTTACACAGCAAACAAAAACCAAAGCTTTGCCCCTCGCGGCCACTGGGGATCGAACTCGATCGTGAACCTGCTGCAATGACGTACCGGACATAGTCCACACCGAGCTGTCGCGCTGCTCCTATAGTCGGATACAACTTTAGAAAAAAGGGGGCGTTTACTCCTCCGAGGCGAGTGCACACGAGCATCACCCAATGGGCGCGCACTCTGGACCGACGTCATGCGCCGGACTAGCGGTGACTTCGCCGTGTCCATCATCTGGGCGGGGCCTCCCCTTTTTTCTAAAGTTGTATCCGACTATAATGTACAATTGTGCGGAAAAGCAAGGCCTATTACGGGCAACTCAATCACTAATACGCATCTAAGCCGTAAAAAGAAGTACTAAGCGAGGAAAATTATTTTTTAAGCAAGAGCACCAAGACGTACGCGGCTGTTTCATGACCTACATGACACACATGTCATGATATTTATGTCATGACCAATCATTTATGTTCTACATCAACTCGTGTCATACTATGGAAATTTTCGTACCTACCAAGCTGACGAAGCGACCATGAGAGCACCAAGACGCAGGTGGCTGACCTACATGACACACATGCCATGATATTCATTTCATGACCGATTATTTATGTTCGTCATACACTCTAGTCATACTGTGCCAATTTTGGTACTTACAAAATTAACAAAACGACCACGAGAGCACCAAAACGTAGGCGGCTAGATAGATGGATACTATAAGTGGCAAATGTTCGCCAAGAAATGCTTCGCACACGAAATGCACGAGAAAGCGCTATCTATCTACAATCAATAGCACGCCTTTCCTCGACTTCGATGGCTACACAGCGTACACAGTCAACGTTTAGGGAATGGACACACACTTACGCTGGCTCGCCAAACACCGTGTTGTATGTACACTCATGCCTGCTCTTGGGAATCGCCGGCATTTTTTTTTTTCTCGTTGACTCACCGATGGTTCAAGTGCGCCGCATTCTTGGCCAGTCCGGACTTGTTCTCTCGGCGCACGTCATTTCCTCTTGCACGTACTTTCCCCCGTCGTCTGAAGGATGCGTGGTGCGGCGATATCCATGTTGCGTGACTAATCTCATACTCAGAAATGCGCGTCCGTTTACACTGCAGTTTGATGACTTAAGACATTGCTGGACTCTTGAATGTATAGGGTACACTAGTATGCATAAGTAACGAATCCTCTCCGAGCTGCCGCCTCTCCCCACTGCCTACTGGGGCCACTTCTTCAAATTCGGAATCGGAATGGGTGATATAGCGCCGAGTGCAATGCCTGCGGTGTTGAGAAGATATATATATATATAACTTGGCACTCGCCCAAATGCCAGACATCTGCGATGCCCGCAGCCAGTTCTTCCCACTCACTAGCAATAAATAAATAAATAAATAAATAAAACAATACGTTTGGCGTACATGAAGATGTCTCAGTGTTAGCGGAGTCTCAGTGAGCCAGAAAGGAGGGTAATGAAAATAAAATTAAACAGCCTTCAAGTGCACTAGCCTGCTGGTCATGGTGTCATGAGATTTGGTCCAGCGTATAATCCGGATTGGCTAATAGGTAATTCGACAAACGCTCCATTCTAAACAGACCGAATACTTAACCTAGTAAGTTTTTATCAATTTTTTTTTTAGACAACAGCACTCGAAACATGCGATCATGCTTTGAGGGCCATGACGTCACGCTAACGTAGAGGCATTGCTGTCTGGGCGCAAAATTCAAAAAGTCTAACTTTGCACCTCATTTTCCGTGCTAATAACGAAATTTGCCTTCCACCAAATAGATGCACATTAAGCCTCGAAAAATATTTTACCAGATTAAACGAACATGCGTGGCAGCTCCTTAGCGCCCTTTGTAATGCGTATTTTCCTACTGTGTAGCTGTCGTTGAACAAGGTCGCGGGTCTGATTCGGGCCGCCCGCTGCGCCCACATTTCTATTGGGCACAACATGCAAAAGCGCTTGTGCATTTATATTTAGGTGCACTTTAAAGAACCCCCTGTTGTTAAAATTAATCCGTAGTCCTGCACTACGGCATGTATCATAATCAGATCTCAGTTTTAGAATCTGCGGAACCGAAGAAAATATCGACCGCCTGCTGTGCCACTGTCCACGACATGCCCCAGAAAGACAAGAACTAGCCAAAGCTCTCCAAAAACTTGACAATCGGCCGCTTTCTGTGCAGGTGCTGCTGGAACACCGCCCCCATCGCTCGTCGGCCCATAAAGCGGTGAAGGCGCTTTTGTGCTTCTTGAGGACGACGGGCTTGTGCGACCATCTGTGACTATTAATGCAATTTCTATAAGACCACACGCATCAGCGAACTCACCGCAATTTCCTTCTTTCCTTTCCTCCTCTCTCTCCCTGTCATCTTTGTTTTCCCTTTCCCATTCCCCCGGTGTAGGGTAGCTATTCTGGTTAACCTCCATGCCTTCTGCTTTTCTCTTTCCTTTCCTAGTTTTAGCAACTTAATACCCCCCAATAGTTACAGGGCTGTCTTGTTATTAACACAGCTCTGCGGCATTTTCATTTCGCCTCTTCACCCGGCAATAGCAAATCGATAGAACAGGTGTAACACCAAGGAACAAGAAGACGGCAGGGTGCATTATAACTGATGTTCTTGGAGAGTAAGAGGAACAAGTACGCGGGATGACCAGTTTTAGGTTCCCACAATTTTTTTAATCATCTGTTGAGCTGCACACAATCCGAGTCCTTGAGCTTGATTTTTCAGAGAAGCGGACATTTTTTGTACGTGAAATCGAAACACATATTGAGCGGATTAACAAAGATTATCCAATTAAGTTCTTAATTAATTACTTTACGACACATGTTGCAATTTACGAATTGTAGCCGGTGAGATTGCAAGGCATATCCACTTGGAATGAATTTCTAGAGCGACACCAGTTTGGAGATATGAGCCATCATACTCTCCGTAAAAATGCGCGGTTGTTCCACTTACCTTTTTAACGAAACGCTTTCTTATGCACTGAAGCGCAGAATTAACTGGAACGCCCATGTATTTCGTCCCGCACTTTGGGAACCAATATCTCGAAACTGGTGTGATGCTGGATATCCAGTTCAAGTGAATACGTCTTGCGAATTCACCGGCTACAATTCGTAAATTGCAATGTTTGCTGTAAAGTAATTAATTAGGAATTTAATTAGCGGTGCTTCGTTAATTAGTTGAATATTTATTTCGATTTATCGTGCTAGTAATATCTGCCTTTTCGAATAATCCAGATCAAGGACAAGACTTAACTTATCTGCCACAGACGACGTTTAAAACTCCCGGAAAATTTAAAAATGATCCCCCTGCATACGTAGCGTTGAGCAAGCAACAGAACTGGCGCCCAGGGAAAGGAACCGCAGCCGAGGATGGCACATTAGCGTAATGTGATGAGATAACAAAATTTGCAGGTATAGATTGAAATATACTGACACAAAACGGGGGAAACTATGTAGCGATTGCTAGTATGGGCCTTCTTCCTGGAGTACAGACACATATGATGACAGTAATGATGGTCGCACTTAGAAGATGGTCGCACTTTCTTTGGCGCAGCCAGTGCGTTATTGTTCTACGCAAAAATCCCAGTAGACTTCAATGAAATTGGCGAACCACTAAGACACTTTCAGCGGATTAACCAGCCTGGTTTTACACGAGAATAAGTTTCACGCCGCTATGATAGTTGTCATAACCGCGAGAAACTAGGCAATTTTGAACCCTAAATATTTGTTGTTGTGTGTCTTCCCTCATATTTTTTTTTTTACCTACAAACAAGGTGCGCGTATTATTCTACAATACCGAAAAACTTATTGCCTTTCAACTCCCGGTGGAACACATAAGAGCATTCATCTACTTTCTAAAACATGAAAACTTGCGAAACAATATTGTGACACGATTCTCAAGTTGTCTCCCCCCCCGTATTCCTCAAAACAAGAGCAAACCAAATATCCGCCGAGTCGTTCGGCGAACCAGACGTACACTTCTCTGAAGCTGAAGGCAGCAGTTGTTCGTCGACTGCATGAGACTTTTGCAAAGAATGTAAGACAGCACTGCGGTTTTCTCCTGTCTAGGCGAACCCGGACCCGGGTTGTTCAAATAATGTCTATTCTCTCTCTCTCTCTCTCTCTTTCCTTCTGCGTAGCATGCCGGCACGTTCATTTTGATGCACGGGCTGCATGCACACTGACTGCAGACGTGCAGCCATCTCGGCTCGACGTCTGCGGCCGCCCGTACATCTGGCTCGTTCGTTGGCTTGCGCGCGGCACAAGCGCAGGTGGCCGGGCGCAGCGCGTCTCACGCGGAGCCGTAAAAGAAAAGCGCCCCACCAGCCCGAAGGCGAAAGCGCCAAGAGCGGGTTGCGCGCGCGGTTCTTCTCCAAAAGGGAGGAGACACGCCGCCCCGGCGGCGGGCTAATTTACGGTCCTGCGCAGCTGCTGGATTGAGCCGTGATCACAGCCGCGCTCGCGTATGCAACGGCGAGATGCCACGGCTCGCACGCGGGCACGTCTTGCACGAGCCGAGGGAGTAAAACTCTCCGCCGTGCACACTGTTCACCAAAGTGCTCACCCGACTACAGCGCCCCCCCCACTAGATTGCAGCGGCTGCCTTGTTCACCTTCTGCGCACCGATTCCTTTGTGTGCGAAGTGAAAATAAAGCCGCTATTTATGTCTTTCCCTTTTTTCTTCTTATAATCTTCATTTCTCAATAACACAGCCGGGACATACAGCGCGCTTTCTTTTTTTTTTTTAGCTGCACCAAATTTTTGAAGGATTGCCTACGACATATAGCACAATTCTGACCCTTGGTCTAGATTACTCGATGAGGCGGTCATTACTTTTACGAGAAATCAAGAATGCTCATTTGAATAATTAACGTAATTTCGCTAATTCCTTTTCAATTAATTACTTTACGCCGCATATTTCATAGCCACTGAGTTCTCACGGCGTACGCACTAGGAACGAATTCTCTAGAAGCACCGGTTCGGAGATATCAATGCATAAAACAGCGGTTTCTTTAAAAAAAAGTAACTGGAACGCCAATTTATTTTGTCGGACAATTTGAAAATTAATATCTCGGAACGGTGATGTCCAGATAATTCGTTCCAAGTGCATATACCGTGCCAACTCAGAGGCTATAATTTGTAGGTGGAATTGCGTGGCGTAAAGCAAATAATTAAACAATAATTTGCGTAAGTACGTTAATTATTATTTGAACGTTTTGATTTCTCGTAGAAGTAATGGCCGCCTCATCGAGATATTTAGACCAAGGCTTAGAATTGCGCCATCTGCCGCATAGTGCAGATGGCGCAAAACTTTGGGGCAGCTAAAAAAAACAGCCCGTATAAAGTGCGCGTTTCGCTGCATGATGATAACGGCTACGATTACGACGATCGTTATCCTCAACAACAGCCCGCATCCCTGCGAGCCGACCTAGTTGGGATCGAGTCATCGTGAAATTCGCGCTCAACAAACCTGAGATGTGTTGAGCAGATCTGTATGGTATTAAAGCCTGATGTTTCAAAAAAAAAGAAAAAAGAAATAAGACCAGTTGCTAGAAAGCGCTCGTTCTTGCGTACCTTTTTATGTCCCCGTTTGTTTAGCCCGAGTTTCGCGATGATACAGCACGTACTCACTGTGGGTAGATAGGCCAAGGATTTGTTCTGTCCTGTTATACATGGGCTGCTGTGGACAGAGCGAGCTAAAGGGCACCTCGGCGACGGTATTTCGCTGTGTTATGCAACTAGAAATAAAGCGATAAACAATAATAATGAAATAAGTCGTGTTCACGATCTTTCTGCCCGAATTCATTGACGCACCCAAACAAACAATATTGTTGGAATTCGCGAATGCATGCGACAAGGTCTCTCATCCGAAGGTGTCAGCAGTTAATGCTATCTTTAAAAACCCGAACACAACATGGTGGTTCTCTTCCTATCTTTGCAATCGTAAGCAGAACGTTCAAATTCAAGATAAAAAATTGAAACCTTCGACCCTTGCTCCTGGTAATCTTCAAGGGAGTGTCTAGGGCTGGTCTTTTATTTATTTTTGTTAGATCAATGATCTGTTCAAATATATTACAATAACTATGCGGTTTTTCGCAGGTGACTGAGCAATGCATAATACAACAGCTACCACTTCCGTTCAAGTAGAACTAAATATAAATTTCCAGACAACGAGGAATTGGTGCTGTGAGTTGCAGGTGGAATTAATTTCCTCAGAGTCATTTGTGATGTCAGTAAGCAGGAAGAAGAACCTTATAATGCACGTACTCTATAAATGACCATGAGCTTGCCAAAGTCGATGAACACAAATATTAAGGCTTATCAGTAACTTCTGACTTCAGATAGAATTTGCACGTAGACAAGGTTTGCTCCGAGGTCAATAAAGCGTTGTGGAGCCTTCAGCGAAACTTGAGTGACGCAAGTCCCCAAAATAGATGTTTCGCTTATAAAGCACTAATGCTGCCAATTATTGAAAATAAAGAAAGCCATGTGGGATCGCCACAATAAAGTAATTGCCTAATGAAGAAGCACTCGCATCCAGGCTTAAATTTAATAAATATCAGCATCTACACTCTACAACTGAGCTTTGCAAACAAGCCCACCTCTCTGCATGAATAAAGCTCTGAGTGTGTTAGGCTTAATGTCTCATTTCTCATAATTATTTATCAAGCAAAAGTTAAAAAGCAGAAATACGTTGAAATAAAATCCGGGGACTCATCCATGACACAATATGCATGCGTGACGCTCGCGTATCTTAGTTATTTTTCATGTTATTATTATTATTATTATTATTATTATTATTACATTATTATTATTATTATTATTAGTAGTAGTAGTAGTAGTAGCAGTAGTTGCAAACTGCTCTTTTTGCGCATACTGTAACAGTTTTATATAACCACTTACGCATATTGTGCGTTGCTTAGCTCTTCTTGCTGCTATTTATGTTTGTGAATTTATCTGTATTTATTGAATTCTTACTAACGAATAGGGCCTTGACATTTCCTGTATATATATATATACATATATATATATATATATATATATATATATATATATATATATATATATATATATATATATATATATATATATATATATATATATATATATATATATATATATATACATATATATATACATTCCTCCTTCCCGATCCCACAATGAATGCCTCGTATACAGTTTTTTTGTCCCCTCTGGCAATCGGTGAATGGAACATGTTGCCCAACTAGAATGTTTGGTCTCCATGTGGAAACTCATTATTGAAAAATCTCGATGACGTGTTGTTCCCTGACGTTGTATTCTGTCACATCATCCCCATTTTCTGTTTCTTTGTATAGAGTGATTTGCTTTTCCTGTGGTAATTTATTCTATCTAGTGTTCATCTTGTCGATGTAGTGCTGCTTGTGCAACCGGAGTGCTTAATGCGTTAGAGCCTTTGTTTTTCCACCCTAGTATATCCGTAGAGGGCTGACAGTGTAAATAAATAAATAAATAAATAAATAAATAAATAAATAACTTTGAATATAGTAAAGATAACGCCGAAACGGAGAGCTAACTTGACGTCCTTCCATGCCGCTGAACAAATAATACACACACTTCGTAGTCCTCATCCATTGGTGTACGAGAGTCATCCACGTACCGAATAGCTGGTAGGTTAACACACACCTCCGTTCGACTTCCGTCCACAATACAAAACATAAGTGGGTCCCTTCAAACATTACTCTACAGAAATACTCGTCACAAACGTTCATCCAACTGTCCACTAAAAGGTATTTTATGAACACGTTGCTGAAACAACATGAATTGCTGACCACGGTCCAAACGTTCTTCTTTCCATTGCATATTTTGAGCACGCGAGAAGAATGTGGTAGACGTTTTCAATTTCATGGCCAGAGCAATACCCAGGAGAAATGAAGTGGCGTATCCTGACCAAAAGAAAAAGAACTATTTGTATAATGTGCCACTTCCATTCGAAGCATGAGAATCCTGTACTCACGGGGAAAGGCAGAAAGGTTTGGTTTAACCGCTCTCCCTTTCCTCGTTTCTCTCTCTCTCTCTCTGCATTCTCAGGCTTCGAATGTCTGTATGTGTCGCGGGAGTTTACTGCTGTAAGTTGAATGCAGCATGAGGCCATGGAGGAAACTGAAATGTCACAAGTATACCCTAAATACGTAAAACACCAAAAAACAAAAGCTGCCAGAAAAGCAAGAATGCGTCAAACTGTAGATTGGTCAGCATGAACCCAGTAAAGTAGGGTCCACTCGGCTTGTCGGGCCGAAAACCGGTCGTCAAGGTCAGGTAAACGGTAACGGATCGGGTCGAGTAAGAGTCGAGGAGAGTTCACTCAACTCGCCTGCAAGGGATTGGTCGACTCACCCAACTCACACGGCAAGGTGCACGGGTTCGGTAAGCTCGGCCTCTGACTTGGCCCCCTCGCGTAGGGTCAGACGCGCTGCGTGAACCTCTTTCGCAGGCATTTTTGTTGCCTACTTCCTTTTCCCCTTTATCTTTCCCTCAGCCTTTTTCCCAGCAGCCGGTCTCAATTTTTTTTCCCGTGACAGCAGGGCAGTCCAGAGGTCAAAACAACGAGGACGTCCGTCGGTCATTTCCTGCTTCCTTTTAATCCTCTGAATTCCTATTTTCGCGCGCAATTAACCCCACCTCTCGTCCCTGATCGGTGAATTGTTCGGAACGGCCTAATGTGCGCATGTCGCGTTGAAGGGCTGTCGGAGTGTGTTCAGTCTTGACATCGTAAGCAACCGGTTAAATAGTGGATGTGCCAGCGGGTGCGTGCCGTGGATACCATCACGGATTGCTCACTAAAAGTGAAAGATACAAAAAGATTGGCGAGTTTGAAAATACTTCCGGTTTGGTATTCCCTATCCCGGCTGATGAAAATGCCTTTGAGAGAGAGGACAGAGGGAGAAGGTCCTGTAGACAGTCGCACGCTCAAGTATAGTTGCTGGTGCTATAGTTGGAGAAGTTGGTTGTCACTCGGAACCACTGCATAAAAAAAAAACGTGATCAAATACGTTCGTTAATACTTAAGAAAAACCCACCGTGGTTGCTTAGTGGCGATGGTGTTGGGCTGATGAGCACGAGGTTGCGGGATCGAATCCCGGCCATGGCGGCCGCATTTCGATGGGGGCGAAATGCGAAAACACCCGTGTGCTTAGATTTAGGCGCACGTTAAATATCCCCAGGTGGTCCAAATTTCCGGAGTCCCCTACTACGGCGTGCCTCATAATCAGAAAGTGGTTTTGGCACGTAAAACCACATGACTTAATTTTTAATACTTAAGAAAAAGGCCGTTATTGGAGCAGGCGGCGACGCTATACATAGTGAGCGGTAACATAGTGCACGGGATAACCGCAGGGCGCCACGAACGCGCTGGCACGTTAATCCCGCCTCCGCTGGGCTTCTCGGCGTTACGCGGACCGTGCGAAGCCCCGCTGCTGGCGCTTAAAAGGCCTCCCACGACGCACACGAGTTGACGACGAGTGCCACACGCTGTAGCGCCTTCCCTGACATACCGAGAGCATATGCAAGCGATCGCGATGTGTGCGAGGCGACGGGGAAAAAAAAAAAAAAAAGACGCGCTCGGTTGGAGCCTACAAATGGTCTCCTTTCCACGTGGGGCCGCGGGGCGTGTGGTGGTGGCCGTGTCGTGCCTTTTGCCACCGGCGATGTACGCGGTGGAAGAGGAAGGGAGATGCGCCGCAGCAGCGCAGGAGAGAGCCGTGTAGCTCTCTGCGCGGCAATCGGCTCCTGACCCAGATCGAGACGAGGGGAGAGCCCCGTCGAAGTCAGTCAGCCATGAAGACGGGCGGGCCATGCATGCTGTGTGTTCTTTTCGTGAGAGGGGGGGAGGGGGAGGGGGACAGCGCGGGCTCTACGACAGTGTCGCGTGCTGCGTTCTGCTGCTTCATACCGAAGTTCGTGGACGACATGCGCAAAACGGCGTCAAATGTTCACAGGCATAAGTCGGCAGGTGATAAGGAAGACGTAGTTTATTGATAGGCCTGGTTAACTAACTGTAGCCAGAACTTGGAGAAAATAAATATGCGTTTCCTCGTTGCTTGTGTTGAGGCAGAGATCGTTACAAACTAAAAAAAAAGCTTGCGTTCCAGTAAGTAAAGCAGCGGCGCTTTGTCCGTATTGACAGATTCCGTTAGATTGGGAGAAGCAAGGCGGCTTGGACGTACGCCAGTATACCGCAGCTTAACTCGATCTTGCTGGAAGACGAGCGCATGGCTTGCGTATATACAAGCAGAACGCAAGCGGTTTTGTACCTAAGCCCAGAACTCTCTGCTAAGGCTTCGTGCCCTCAACTAAATCGACTATCCCTGTTGAGTTGCAGACGTGGCAGCTCGGTCCTACCGCATAGAATTTGCTATGATCCATTATTGCCTACGAGGTATGACGGGGAAGGCATCACGGCACAAGCCTACAGGTAGAGAAGGAGATAAATACGTATATAAAGCCTACATTTGTTAATATATCGTTATATATATGCTGCCGTCCTCTTGTTTCTAGCATCTGGAAGTAAAGGGGATGGAATGAAGTTCGACCTTTCTTTTTTCTTATGGCTTTAACTATAAACGTGGACAAGGACAACGGGTAAGAAAAACTGAATATACGTAAGTTTGCCACATTTACGTCTCGGCTGTTGTGCGCCCATACTGGTAAAAAATCGCAGCACAACACAACACAATAGCCGAGATAACTGAAGCTCAGCCTACTGCCCACAGAGAGAGGCTCTCTGGAACAAGGTCAGGTAGAGCAATACTCGAAGAGGTAAGGTGGTACCCAACCGAATCCAAAATTTCAGGTGAAGACACAGTATAACTAAAAGATAGCATAAGAGTGATAATCAAGACGACTCCTTTCCCCAGAAATATGTACCCGGTGCGCAACCTGGAAAGAAGAAAGGCAAGGGCCAAACTCTCCTGCAAGAGAGAACACGACAGAGAACATGTGGCTTTTGTAGGTGCTGCATGGGTATGAGGAAAGAAAGCTTTTCCAGCAGTAGTAGTATATACAGATGGACTCACTCGGGATGCTATTATAATCATGAATAAAGACACGACAGTCGCGGAACAAGTAGCGATAGCATTGGCTCTAAGGAATAATAAGTGGACGCGAATTTGCAGTCACTCTAACATGGCTGTTAGACACTTTACCAAAGGCTTTTTAACCTAAAGGGCTGTCCAGCTCATGGAAGCTGATGGCTGTCCAGCTAAAGGGCTGTACAGCCAAGGAATCGAAATCTGCTGGTTCCCTGCACGCACGGGGTCTGTCGATCCACCTCAGAAAAATTTAAACGAGATGGCTAACGCAGCTGCACAAGGACTTGCTATCCCTGCACAACGCGACCAGGACCATAGTAATATGCAGGAGGAGAACAAGGCCCAATTACTTACCCATATAATGGAGTCACGAAACATTACTACATGAACAGGAGGAAATTCCCGCTGCCACAGGCTAAGCTCAATAGAGCTCAAGTGGTGACTCTGAGATTGTTACAGACAAGAACTTATCCGAGCATACAAACTTTGTTAAGCTATATCCAGAAAGAGAGGTACCAATCAATTGTGAGAAGTGTAATGGCATCATTACTCTGGATCATATGCTTTGGCGGTGTCCTATGTCTTTCACGAACTGGGACAAGGAAAGAGGCTGGTGACGACGAGCCATTCACAATGGAGTTCTTTTAGATCAACTACAGGCCGTCCAGAAGGCCCACGATACGGCGGTAAGGTTAAACCTTACTGTCCCGACGTGGGAGCCACCTCGTCTGCGTCAACCTAAGGGTTGATCTTGAGGACCTGAATAAAATTCATCATACCATACAATTAGCGAAGCTGACCGCGCTCTTTTGCCCAAAAGTGATCAGGACGTCCTGTTGGGTTACTTAGCCTGTCCTGACTTATAAACGACGCCATGCGAACGCAACATATCTTTAGCGCTGTGGGATCGCCTTGATGTCTCCCTATTCGTCCTTCGTGTTATCCGGCTCCATTTGTAAGCCGTTGCTCATGTTTTTCGCGCGCCACAGAACGAAGTAACTGGCATCCTTGTATATTCAGTTGCCTTATTATGCAGCGAGTGAGTCGCCAGCGCTCACCGACTTGCAAGAGCTCCTCCCGTGTCAAGGCCTAAGCGCCTACTGTTTCACTTCTCGCTCCCTTCGTGTTTGCTTACTACATGATATATGCATCCACTCTACGGTTATAAATCGCCTTTTAACATCTAGGTCACGGCCTCAACTGATAATGCAGAAGGAACTCAAACCCGGGCTGCGTGTCCCCAGAGAACGCCTGCGCAGCGCAGCCTTTTCGCACCACGTTAATAAGGCCGTGCAGTATAAGTAAGTTCAGAACTAACAGCTGTGTCCTTTCTCACTAGACGCACCTAGAGCATGCATGCATGCATGCATTAAACCATAGGGACCAGTAGCGCCAGCAGACACTTCTCTCCTCGCTTTTCTTTTTACAGTATGGCAGCGGGCTGTTGACTTAAGCTCACGCCTTTTTCCACCATGACTTTACCAATAAAGATAAACAGCAGAATAAATCTTCGTTGATCAAATTAAAGAAAAAAACCACCGCCCAAGCATTCCACGCAGATGGTTAAGCAGCGAAGCTGAAACGTGAGGCCGCGGTGTTTATCACCGAGTTAATCCCGACGGTTCATTAAACGACGGCTTGGTAGGCTACCGGATCCTCGGTAAGGAGTTGATACTTGCGCTCGGCTGCACGAGCCTGATCTTGTGCATGGGCTGCAGCATCGGCACGGCGTAGACGAGCTCGTTCCAGGTTCTGCTAGCGGCGTTGATGATCGAAAGCTGCCTGCTCCTGAGGAGTACGTATGACGCGTGGCCTACCCATATCGGAGCCGGAGAGAAACTTCTGCGCGCTCGCTCGGCTCTGACACAGAGCAAGGCGTCACTACTGGCGCATGTAATCCAACACCACCTATATAGCACAAGGCCTTTCCACTGTGATCCATGACGTCATGCTACCGGGCCCGACTGCCATAGAATCTGACGGGGATGCTCAGGCAACAGTGATTTTGACGGCACCGCTTTCATCACGCCAGCCGTGTCAATGGAAATTTCGGGCCAGGTATCCTGACGCCATGGATCGGAGTAAACAGGCCTTGGGCTATGTAAGTGGTGTTGGCTAATGACGCACTTCTCTTTCTCTTTTATTCGCGCATGCGCATGGGGTTTCCCCGGAGGAGTTTTCGGCGTACAGGCGACCGACAGACGGACGGAAGAATCGACTAGCCATATAAAGCTTCACTGTAAAAGAAAGATGTGCTAATGCAAGATGTAGAGTGAGCAAGGAGAGGAAAGGCAGGGAGGCTAGCCAGACGACCGTCCGGTTTGCTACCCTACACTGGGAGTAAGGGAAAGGCGGAAGAGAAGGAGGAAAAAGAAGAAGAGTGGGAGCAATGAGTGCACGTGGAAGGATGCAGATGTGCACAATAAGCTGTGTACTTTCAGGGCTGTTTACTTTCAGTAATACACTAATGCGCCGATAGCTTTTTGTGCCAGTGACGGATGTGGTCACGGTCCGAGTATCTTTGACTCAGACAACGGTCTCCAGTCCAGTCGGAACACAAGATTAGAAATAAAGCATGCGCACTTAAAGGTTTCGATCATTCCAAGGTTCGAACGAAGCCTGGTAAACGAGACACAATGCGGGCCAAAATTATATTACTCACTGAGAGAAACTTGCTTCTAATTGCATGCCGTCTTTTTTCGATTATATGGCTGCAGGCAGACATTTCTTAATTTTTTTTGCCTGCTTGAATCAATATCAGATCTAACTGTAATGAAAGTTTGAATGAGAGTCAAGCGTTTTGTCAAAGTTTTGCCCGTACTGTATCACAAATAAAATAAAATAATTCATACGAGCCCTGTAAAAGCTCCGCGTCTAATTGACTAAGCGGCCTCAAAAGTATAGGAGATTTTTTTTTATTTTGCAGTTTGATACTTACTAAATCTCCTGATCACACCTCAGCTGAAAGCGTGTGAACACAATCTGGCCTCGCTAACATCGTAGTACTTTGCGTCAACCATGCGGAAGCGAAAACGTTTCCACATATGCAGTATGCACTCAATAAATAAATAAATAAATAAATAATAAATAAATAAGTAAATAAATAAATAAATAAATAAATAAATAAATAAATATGGTGTCTCATATATAACCCTGAAATGCTGTTATTTGAGAGATACTGGTCGTTTCTGTTAACTGTTTAAAACAAAGCATGCTTTGCCTACCCCTCCCCGGTTTCATGTCTATCCATCGGTATCTTGCTGAGTAAAGTGGGCCGATTCCGGGGACAGTGAAATAGTAGTAAACTGAGACAACTCTGGGAGATGATGGACATCCCTTACTTGCGTGAATCTGGAGACTGAGAAATTGTAGGTGGGTCTTTGGTCGGCCAACGCTGACACCACCGTGCTATATGTGAACTTGCGAGGGTTTTAAAGTGGTTTGTGAAGCCAGCTGGTCCTGCAGTCAGTGAGACCTTGATAATGCTATCGCGTTCATGTGTAACATGTGATGTAGCTCATGTGTGGCTTCTTTGCCTCTTCCTGCGGGTGTGGCATCGATTACTCGCCGAGTAGAGGTAATGGTTTCTTCCCCACAGCTCTGTTGTGGGGGGGGAACATTTATAGGACAAAATGACGTTTACAATGGAGAACCTCTCCGCATAGACTCGCAGAGAGGTCTCCGTGGTTGCATGGGTGGGGTGATTGATTCATTACGTGATCAGATGTCCTTGGTCATTCAACATGTCATCGCTATGTTTTATACTTCTCTGCAGGTGCAAGATTTGCTTACCTCACCGTGAACTCGCAAAACATGGCAATAGCCTGCAAGTCACTGCTCCATCCACGTCGCAATGCCATGAGGCCAGCTGAATCGCATGCATCATTATTATATATCTCTTTGCATAGCTTTCAATTCAAATAATTCAAGAGAGAGAACGTAGATTCAAACAAATACGCTTGATTGGCTGTAATTTTTGCTTGTTTTCCTCTCTCAAGTAAAAAAAAGATATCTATGAATGACATATTCAAAAGTCTGGCGCTTCGGGATATGTTGAGGAGCTAAGGAAAATGATAAGACTTATGCTTCCATCAAATGAGACATACGTTGCTTTCTAAAAAAGGAACATCTATACTATCTTTACTTTCTCAGTTGTGCTTCTGAAGTGCTTGTTCAATCTATTATTAATATTATTGCTTGGGTTATCTCACCTCTTAGCTCTCGCCATTGACGTGCTACCGACGATTATAGAATGACACAGACTTTCACATCTAGAGCTTTACATTCGGTGATGGTCAGTCGAAAAAGTGATCTTACGGCGAGTTTCACAACACCACTGCTAGGTTAGGTTTGGGTGGTTAGAGAAAAAAGGGTGAGGGGGCGGAGAAACGGCGACCCTATGATCGGTTGGTGGATGGCGAGAATAATGGAGGTTACAGAAAGGACGGAGTTGAGCAGTGCGACCTGAATCGATATATCACCACCACCCTCAATACTTCAATAATAATTAATGATGGTGGTAATTTACTGATTCACTTCAGGCGGCCCAATTTCGTACTTTGGCCTCTCCTAACCTCCTTAACCTTATTTTGGTGCGAAAGCATCAAATGGCCCATTGAGAGAAAAAGCAGGCGTCTATAGCAGCGAATGAAACGGCACCTAAGTTCCCCTTGCCTGCGACGCCACGTCACATGCGCGCCTTGGCGGAGTAAAGCGGGTGAAAGGGAAAGCCTGCTGCCGCGCTAGCGCACCAGGTGTTGCGTGAGGGGAGAGGGCATCGCCACGACGCCACGTCAGCCTCTCTCTCAGAAGCCTGTGTTATCCGCGCGTTCCTTGACCTAAAAAGCTCTCACCTACGTTCAAACTTCGCCTCGGTAATCACCATAAAAAATAATGCATAAGAAGCAGAGTAAATTCGAAAGGAATAAAGTTCGTCGTAGTGTGTTTAGTGTGTCGTTGTAGTGAGTCGTAGCGAGTGAGCAGGGGTGTGTTTTATCCACTGAGCTACACCAATGCCTCCCAGATAACAGCCCTCTGCACTCCGCTTTATGACATCATGCTATTTGGACCAAAATTTCTATTGCCAAGCCCGGCGTGACGAAAGCGGTGACGTCAAACACTCACCGTGGCTTGTACCTCTGTCACACGGCACGTGTATGTCATTCGCAGTAAATAACATTCATACCGAATGTCATTGCGGTCTTGCGTTCCCTGTCTACAGGGTTATACAAAATGGCATTCGCAATTGATGACGATGTTTATCGGCATGCAGGCAGTCGGCAATCGACACGCATAATTTCAGGTTGCGCTTCGTCCGGCGCAAATCGGTGAGGTGGTCCTCCCACACTTTCGGCAGCGCGCGCGTCTCGTCGTTGGTCCAGTGCACTTTTCGCTTCTCATTCTCCGCTGACGAAGCTGCAGAGTTGGCTTCCGTGGTTGGTAGACAGGCTTTAGCGCGGCAAGAAATGGGGGAGAAAAAGCAGACGAGCATTTGCAAACATGGCCGACAAGAGGCATGCTAGCGTCCAGTCGGACACTGGGAACAAGAATATAGCTGCACAAACTAGTTCAACTATCGTGCTGTACGACATAAAATTATTAAAAAGTTCATAACAGCAATTATGACAACCTTTACTCTGATTACCTTTCGTCTTAACTTATCGATTTCGTAAATTTTGCCAAGCCCCTGTCGTCGAGATTACATAAGTTGTGCTTGCACGTGTTCGGGAAACTCATTCAACGGGCGAATGCCATTAGCCGTAGACGTCATTCACTACGCCCATGTAGAAGCAGCAAAAATGGCATTAAGACGTAATCTCATTCGCTGCGAATGACATTACACGTGTCGTGTGAAAGGGGTATTATGCGCGAGTGTCCCCATTGGATTCTGTAGCAGTCGGGCATGATAGCATGACGTCACGGATCAGAGTGCAGCGGCCTTCTGGTATCTAGGAGGCGTTGGCCAAGCGTCTCAACGCGCTCCCTTGCACGCGAGAAATTCATAACTCGAAGGACCGCTCAACGGCGTTCAATTGGACATAAATGCTTTCGCACTAACAACTCATAAGAAGTGCTTAGGTGTCCTCAGATTTTTATTGTCCTTATCATTATTATTACTTGCGACTTTGCAATCAAACTGGTCTCTGCATTCCACTTAAGGTTGTCTGTACAAGTACAAGACAAAAAAATTTTAAAAAGAAAGAAATGACTCTGAGAATTGTGACACTGGCAGAAGGGGTGCGGATGCGCTCTAAGCATAGTGTGATCAAACGTTGATGTGACCGCGGAATGAAGACATTCACGGCGGCCGCATTTCGATGGGGGCGAAATGCGAAAACACCCGTGCACTTATATTTAGGTGCACGTTAAGAACCCCAGGTGGTCGAAATTTCCGGAGTCCTCCACTACGGCGTGCCTCATAATCAGAAAATGGTTTTGGCACGTAAGACCCCAAAATTTTTTAATGACGACATTGCTGCAGCATCGTCTCTTGCCTGTTTCGCCTCTGTCGAGCCACACTTGCAAGACTGTGGCAATGCCGTAATCCCTTCAATTTGTTGGTCCATTTATTTTTCGCATGGCCAGCAGCGCATTCTTTTGAAACCACATGTATCTGCAGAGAGGCAGCGACCTACTGTATCATTGGGAGTGTTTATGCACCGATATGCATTGCCAACGTCGAAAAAAAAAATTTGCAAAGCTGCATCCAAAAAGATCACTGAGCACGTGCTGGTGGGCGAGTCGGTTATGCATGATTACAACGAAGGCGCCAAATAAAACAACGGCACCTACGTGGTTGTCTCGTGTCTCTTTCCTTCGTCCTATGTTTTATTTGGCGCCTTAGTTGTAATCAAAAAGATCAAACCGACGAAACGCTGGCCAAACATCGCAGAAAACTTCGTTCTGAAAATCAGGAATGTCCGGAGCTTTAAAGAGCCCGCGTCTGCCATCTACGAAGCTGTGATCGTCCTCCGGCTGACCACCTGCCTTCCGGCGCTGGACGCACCCTCCTCTGCCCACGTCTCTCCCACATTTCACCTCACCCAGGAGACAGCATCTGGTCATTTCGTGAATATCGTGAGGCGCGCTGGCGCAATGACAACCCCGTACACGCTCCTTTATAACATGCGCTATGTCTGACGAGTTGGTGTCTCTGTGGTGTCTCTTAAGTACAGCTCCGTGTGCGACCTTCCTCGGCGAATGATGGCACCTCTGGCCCGCCCCCGCGTGCATTCTTCTCGAGTGAGACGACGAGCGAGGTGGCCCCGAGGGGGATGCTTGCGCCTTCACTCGCCCCTGCGTTCACGTGACCTTCGGGACAGCAGCCAGGGGGCGCGTGCCTCGCATTAAGGACGTCGCACTCATTGCGAAGCTTTCAGCGGCGCGCAAAAGGAGGGACAAATGAAAACGAGCGACGGGTAACCGTGCGCATGCACTAAAGCAATAATTGTACAGTTATTTCTTTCGTCGTGCTCGTAATGATTGAATACTGATCGTTCTTCACAGATCGGCTGTCAGAATTCTCACGCACGCTCCATTTTGTTTTTCTGCTGAGCTTGGTTTGGTTCGGTTTGTGGAAAACGGGCTCCAGCACAATTTCAGAAATTAGTCAGTATAGCGTAATCATTGCAGTGATTATTTTTCATTATTTCCTCCTTTTGCTACTAGTTATCACGCCGCTGTTGTGACGGTATATCGCCACCGGGCACGACAGATGCTTAAAGGAATGCAAGAAAAAATAATAATAATAAACGTCGCACGCACTTTTGGAACCAATGTTATGCAAATTGAATGTTATGCAGTCAGTGGATAAGGAAAAAGAACAAATTTGTTCATGAACGATCAATACAGGCTTGAAATTAAAATACATCGTTGGTAATGACTTTATCCTGAAGTTAGATGAGAATAAACCAAGAGCTCTCAAGGCTTCCTAACAAAGTCACGAATCTTACGAGCAACGGCACTGTATGTTTGTGCGTCCTTCTCGCCTTGGATGATGCTGCACGTAAGACATCAACGCAGTGACACCATTTGGCATCATGCTTAACCGAGATGATGAATTTGCATCAAGCCCCTTTACAGAGAAAAACGCCCTCGGACACTGGTCCTCACGGGCTTCGGCACTCAAGGCCTTAATGCCTTTGCTGAAGTTTTTAAGGACATGCGAATTGTGCGACCGCCTTTGAATGTTGTAGCGCGTAGTATCTCGACCGCCTTTGAATGTGATTTTTCTGGTTTCCACTTTTTGTCCTCTTCGTCTTTCTCCTTTTATTCCTTTTACCCCAGCACAGGGTAGCCCAGCTTTACCCCAGCTTTCCCCAGCACAGGGTAGCCAGCCGGTACTTACACTGGCTAACCTCCCTGTCTTTCCTCTCATTTGTCTCCTCCTCCTCCTCCTTACATCAAGGTAACTCAGTGCGAAGCGCATGAAAGAAGTACGGAACTAAACCATTTTATCAAGAAGCTGTTGGCTCTTTGCTTTCCACGTCGAGTCATAAATAGCTGCATCAGTGTATGTCTGCACCATGAATTAATACCAAAGGACAAACTGCGAAGACCGCCATCCGAGGTGTGCGGCAGGCACCACAATAACCACAAGAGGCGTTTTTTTTTTCAGTATACTCTGAATGTGTATTCTCTCGTCACTTGTGCGATGAATTCTGACGCGTTTGACATAACCCTCCAAGATAAAAAAAAAGCAAAAGGTCCGCAGGGCATTTTTTTTTCGATGATGTCCATTCACATGACACACACCACAAAACACACGCACACACAAGACACTGCGAGTCAGACGAAGAAAAACCAATGGCATTTGGGCTGCATGCAGTACAATAACAGTTCATAAAAGTAAAATCATTTTCTGTCGCTGATATAAAATGGCCGTAAAAAGAAACCCTGCTTTTAGCGTTGCCTATTATGGATACAGCACCGCATCGCCCAGATTGTCAACAATGGAAAAAACCCTTCTCAGCCGCTAGGAACAAACATTTAAATAAAGTTATCACGCTCACAGTTATCAAGCACGTACACTCTCGCCTTTGCACAAACGACCTATACAAAGATCATAGCGAAGAAGCCAGTCACGCCTGTATTCTTATGGCATCCGTAAATTTCTAACTAAACCTACAGACATAGTGGCAGCGCGTAGCATTATGACACACGGAGCACGACTGTGACCTGAAGGAAAAGATTAAATGGTCTTACCCTGACTGAAGAACGTTGCGGCTTAAAGCGCACAAAAAGAAAAGCAAAGTGTGGTTGACTACACTCTGGCAAGGAAGGCTGCGGTACAAAACATGCGCGAAACGCATCAAGCTGCACTTTCAAAAGAGAGAGAGAAAAAAATACAAAAACGACGCCACTACTGCAGTGAAACAGATTCGGGTTCTAAAATATCATGAGCCTATGACATGGAAACAAACCGATTTTGGCATCTCTTATACGCTTGTCATATCGCGCGCAAGGTTGTCGGGTTCGCGGAACAAACAAGGCGCTTTGATTAAAACAAGTTCTGTCACGACATGGCGGACAAGGCCATCTTATCTTTTCCAGCAAGCCGCGGCTCCCGTCACGAGTCGCATTCACACGGTGCTCGTGTTGGACGTGTCGACGCCGGCCAGCAGCCTCTTGCCGTACTCGTCCTCCAGCGACTTGGCGAGCTCGTTGATGAAGGCGCGGTAGTGCATTGGGTTCATGTTCTTGCAGAGCAGGTCCAGGAGAAACCAGTCGGACGTGGACACGCGCTTGATGACCATCTCGAGCATGCGCCGGTCAGCCATGCGGGCCCGATACCGCAGGATCACCTCGCGCACTCTTGGCAACAGGATGGTCATCAGTCGGTACACGAGCTCGACGCCCGTGAGCACGGCCAGAATGACCCACCAGAACCACAGGAATATGTAGATCTTCTCGTTGATGATGTTCTGTGCCAGCAGGCACAATGCGTCGTGCTTCATCACGTCTCCGGACGAACCATACAGGTGGAAGGAACACTTTGTGACGCGCGGGAAAACCCAGATCATGGGGTCGTTGCGAACGTCCGGGTCCTCGATGTGGTGACTGAGCACGTCGGTACCGAACGTGGTGAACATGTTGCCCAGGAAGGCGTCCGTCAGTAGGATCTGACCAATGACGTTGACGAAGTTGAGAACCTCAGCGGTCACGTACCAGCCAAAGTAGCGGCCGTGCATGTCCAAGTGGCTACGCATGTAGCGGGCGATAGTCTCCGTCTTCTGGCACACTTCAGCATTCTCTTTAATGGGGCAGTCGAGGTCCTGGACCAGGCTGCGCACGAGACCCTGCTCGTAGCACTTCCACAGGTAGCGCGGCACATAGAAGCAGCCGGCCTGCAGGAAGAGCACCATACAGACCCACTGGTAGTATCCGTAGTAGCGTCTAACTTCGTCCGGGGTGTACTTGTTGATGCCCGGGTGAGGGACGCCATTGACGCCCACCGTCTCGTTGAAGGCCGCGGGGATGTTGAAGGTAGAGTGGATCCAGCAGAACGTTCGGATGACATTCGCCGGCACCGAGTCGTGCTGGATGCAGTCGATGGGGTCGCCGAAGTACTGCGTGCTGGTCACGAGGATGCTGAACATGAGCAGCAGCAGTGAAGTCGCCTTGTAGTGTAGGCGGAAGATCTGGTTGTCGAGAACGATGCGATTGATCTTGACCGCTCGGTGGAGCGGGGCAACTAGCATGTAAAACATGGTGCTGCCTCTTGGTGTTTCAACGCGGTCTTACAGCAAGGTAGGCGCGCGAGCGAGCGCAGTAACTGCGGCTGTGTCTATCAAAAGATGGCCAGCGCCCGTTGTCTCGTGGTGTCCAACGGCAGCCCTCACGTGACCATGACGAGCTCTATGTCGGACAAGTGAACGCCGCGGCCGATCGCCGGGGCGACGGGCTGACGGGCAAGTAGTGTGCTGGGACGACGGCGCTCTACTGCTGCCGCTGCCGCGGAGGCAAGTGACGGCGCTTGGAAACCGGTTACAGAACGCAGCACCCCCGCCCGCCACGATACCCAACCCCTCGCCAATACGAAATGAAAGGCTCCGGGGGGAAGGGGAGCCAAGAGGAGAACGAGGGACGCGCTTTTTGTGAAGCACAATCAAGCAGCGCGCGGCCAGGGGGATCCGGCATCCCGTTGCGGGGGCCGCGGACACGGCGCTGACGTAGCAGTTACGTGCCACTGTGGCAAGCACGTGGAACGCCGGTGGAAAAAAAAAAATGTGACGATGCTGCGGCGTCGACGGCAATGACGGCATGTCTTCGACGTCATGTCCGGTCCCGTTCGTTCGTGTCGTGCAGCCCATTGGTGCGAGTTGGTGAAGCGGCATCGCCTTTCAGGCGTAATTGGCCTCGATGCGCAGGGGCCTCTTCGGGGCGAGCGAGCCGAGATGGGCAAGAGACGCCTGTCGCGTCTTTCACGGATGCCAGCCGACGGCTTTCCGCAGCCCTTCGTGCGTACGCCGCGAAGAAGCATTGATAGCCAGAACTTCGGAGAAGGCACAGTGGTATCTCAAGAAACGTGCAACAAAAACTGTTCATACTTTCCAATGTATGGTACATGCTTACGTTCCCGTATGCGTTACACACATTGTTTCTAGCCACTTCTTCATGCTGATATTATTGGATTTGTAGTGCGAAAAATGCGAACGAAAGATGAGATACTTACTGTCAGAGGACTGTGGCTCTACAAAAGCTCGAGAGCAAGCGAAGGATAATCGAAGAACGCAAAAAAGCTTTCTTTCAAAGACGAAATTTGTTTGTGGTGGGCCCCATGTGAAGGTAGTCCTAAACAGTCAAGCTTGGGCTGGTCTCACGGAAACTTTGCAAATTGCACTTTGTGTTTTTAACGTGGCTTTTCATTGGAAGTGCAACTAAAGTTGAGTGAAAACACCGCAGAGGACACATTCAGATGTTTACATATGGACGAAGCAAATTTCCATGACGTCTTGTCGTGAGTGCTCGCGACATGCCAACACCGGCGATTGGAACATGTTGTCACGTGCGGTAGCGCGGCGGGTCCGTAAACACCGCCGTATATCTTCCACGTCGTATGAAGCACGCTTGCGCTGCAACGAAAACAGTTTTGAGCGTTTCCTGCGTTGCACAATCATCCGCGCCATAACAGCGGTTTTCTTCCATTTCCGCTTCTACGAACGCTGCCGCACTACATAAACAAAGCAGATGAAAAATAGAAAATATATAAAGCGGTTCATTGCCGCATAGTTAGTTTTTCTCGTCCGTATGCTCTGTAAAAAGAATTGTCTGCCGCAATTATTACGATAGTTTTTATGCTGATGATAGTTTCCAGCTGTGGCCGATCGTATACCGATGGACGGAATAGGGTTGTTTCCGGAGTTCCCGATTTCAGCACTACGGAAGCACATGGAGTTCCTCGCAGAACAGCAGTCAGCGCTCGTTCGTATATTATTTCCATGTCAGACGCGTTGCTTGCTCCTCCGTGACTTTTGTCCAGAGATACACTGCAGACTCTACGGGCAACAACGCGTCGTATAAATCTATATCATATCAACAAAGCAACGTTAGTCGCAATGTCGACACTTCCTAGAACAGTCGATGCTTCAACTCACTCATAGCCGTATCTCATCTGTAAAAGACAAGCCGTACAACTGCCTTCGTTGTAAATGCCTTCGCTTGGCCGCCATTGCTATCGAGCGTCGATAGCAATAGCGGTGGTGGGGAGCAACGGCTGAGTCACGTGTGACAAACTTTGATTTGCGGAAACCGTCTTCGTCAAGGGGGGACAACGTTTGACACCATGAGAAGGGCTCGCCCGGTCACACACTCTTTCGAGCTTCTCTCTTCTCTCTCTTCTACCCGCGATAGTTTTATGTGTGTATCGCGCACCGGAGCGCTAAAACGGCTGCATATCGACTAGCGCAAAAAGCAAGCGCAGCCATCCGCTGGCGATATCTATAGCTGTATTGGAAGTCGGCACTCCTTAGATATCGATTCCAACGCCAACTACACGTCGGTGACACCCCGTCGACCAGGCCCACGGCTTCTCGCCGCCGTAATGGGCCGAAACAGTTAAGTCCTATTCCATTGCATGGCTCAAAACGAGCGTGAATATCCGGCTGGAGCATAGAATCCGAGCTAAGGTGCCAGGAAGTGGTGCCGCGAAAACGTGTGTTAGAGTTAACTTTAGCGCCGGTCGGTGCGACAGGACGTGTAGACATCTTGAAAGGGGACGTATTGTTGCAGTACACTTGGCGCATTTAGCGGGTCACATTAAAAGGCAATGCGACCAGCCGTGGTTGCTTAGTGGCTTTGTGTTGGGCTGCTAAGCACGAGGTCGCGGGGTCGAATCCCGGCCACGGCGGCCGTATATTGTTGGGGGCGAAATGTGAAAACACCCGTGTACTTAGATTTAGGTATTAGGATGGATAATTGGGCGTGTCGGTTAAGCATATTCTGTAGACTTATTCTGTTACGCATATTCTGTAGACTCGAGCACCACGGTGGAGACGCGAGCCCTGTGTGTGTTCCTTCTTCGTCCACCGTCGTTGTCGCGCCTTCACTACAGAATAGATTTAGGTGCACGTTAAAGAATACCCAGGTGGTCGAAATTTCCAGAGTCCCCCCCTACGGCGTGCCTCATAATCAGATAATTGTTTTGGCACGTAAAACCCCATAATTTAAAAGACAATGCGATTAATTATTTTTTGCGTGCTCGAGGGAACGAGGCTTTATATACCGTCATCACTAATACAACAGTTGAACCCAAAAAAGAACCAACACATACAAGATTATTGTGTCAGTATATTCTTCAGCCCTTACCTTGCTCATTCAGTTGCCTCGAAAAATGTAGGAATGATCTTTTTGTCCGCAAGCCCTGGAGCGATTAGAATGTTCACTTTCTTCGTAACCCTGTTCTTAACTAGTTTGCTTGTGCTTTCATTGCAGCAACTAAACCCCCTTACTCAATGCCTTTTAAGCCTGTAAGGTATCTTTAAATATATTTAAAAATGTTGTTGTATTTAAAGCGGTCAAGATCTCACTCTAGTGACCGTTGGCATTACCTCAACGACTATCTAACGCCTGTACAAACAAAAGCTATGTGCGAAAAGCAAATTTCATTATCTCCCGGACATGGTACAACATCCCTCAGATTCCCTGCTATTAGATGCCCGAGTTTTGGGTGCAGCAACCTGGGGTTGTGCGAAGAGCAAGCACACTCCAGACACACACCTGGCGCGCCTCGGCTGGCACGCCGCGGACGCACCCGATCAGATGCATTTCTAATGCGCATCGCAACCCATGCAGCAAACGAGTGGTACAATTTTCCTTCTTCCCACCGAATGCCAGAGGAAACCGGGCGAGTCGGTAAAGAGAGAGAGAGAGAGAGGAATACAGGAAGGCAGGGATGTTAACCAGTCAATAGTATGGTTGGCTGCCCTATATACGCTGGGGAAAGGAAGAAGGGGAAGAGAGAGAAGGGAGAGAGAAGCTGTTGATACTTGTACGGACAGCACTTGAGTTAAAGCCGCTCGCGCAAACCAGAAGTTCTGAGAAAACACAAAAGCGCCTTCACTGCCTTCTGAGCCGATGATCGGTCGGGACGGTGCTCTATAGTACTGTCTGTTCACTCAGAGGACGATCATCTAATTTCCTCAATGTGTTTGATAAAGATTGCCTTTGTGCTTGAAATTGAGGACAATGGCACAATAAGTGGTGAATGTTCTCCTCGCATCCGCAAACATCACATGCAGGACTATCAGCCATTTCAATTAGTGCTGAGTAGGCATTCGTGAAGGCAGCTCCAAGCCATAATCGACACAGAAGAGACGCTTCACGTCGGTGCAGACCGGTTGGAGGTCTGAGTTGAAGTGACGGGTTTAGTCTGTGCAGCCTTGTGCGCCTTGTATGTAGAGAGAGAAACAAAGAGGGAAGGACGTGCCCGGTTGGCTACCTTAAATTTGAGAAGGAGGAAAGATTAGATGGAAACACGCACGATGAAAATAACGAGAGAGAGAGATGGACAGTGAATTAGCCCAGGCTAACCTGTCTTTCTCCCCGCGTCTCTGTACGCTTCTTCCTTGGGTCTCCAACAACTGTCAGTAAAGGAACTTGCAGAAAACTTTCATTGCAAGCGGCGCAAATTTGAATCGTCGCACTTTTCTCATTCGAGAGAAATACTTGGCTCATTGTGCGACCCCGCCGTCATCAGAAAGTCGTGGCAGAAAAACGACACACAAATTACGTCAACTTCGTTTAACTAAAAAAATAAAAGTGGCCCCACCCTCGTAGCCAAGCGCGCTAACCACGGCGCCACCATTGCAACAGGCGACAGTTATGGATATCTTCGAGGCTATTAATACTTTGTTTAGCGCAAAACGACACACACAAGAAAGACGACAGGACAAGGCGCTACTCTCAACTGACATCATTTTATTGCGTCACTCCTTTATAGACCGCTCAAACCAGAGGAACATGCGCGGTGAGCACCATGCGGTGGAGCCACCAACAACATCCGATCCCAAGAGCGCACTCATGCGACAGAATCCGAAAAACCATATTCAGCGCTGTACAAGGTTAAGGAAGGCACACTAATGCACTGTGACCCCAATGACTGAATGAAAAATGCTTCCGATATCTCTCGGGTGGTGGTGACACGGCTCTTTTTCAAAATCGTGGTATCACGAAACATGGGTTTGCATTTGCATGTTTTACAATGCTGAGCCAAATGGGAACCTGTGCCTGTTGGTATGGATCGCTCATGCTCTCTAAGGCGCTCGTTAACACAGAGGCCTGACTGCCCTACATACACTTTGCCACATGACCAGGGAATCTTATAAACCACACCGACGCTGCAATCTACAAACTTCACGTGGTTCTTTTCACAATCAGGTTTTTTACTTGTTTTGCGCTAAACAAAGTATTCATGGATTCGCACCAACTAGCCCGCCAACGCATTGTGCTGAACCATCTTCGAGGCTGTGCACGCGGTTGTGCTCAGCCTGGTGGGCGGTTCAATAGATAGGAGTGGCGCCTCTGTCGGCGCTATGGAGTCTTCAAACTGCGAAGTCGAATCGTGCACGTCTACATCATCAGGCGAGACAGCAAAGCCTGGCCAGAGGCATCAGTTCACTGCAGACGAAGTGCGTGACCATCACAAAGCTGCGAAACGCCTACATCAGGATTTCCCATTGTTGTGCTTGGTGATCTCCCAGAATAAAGGATGGCCCACCAGCGACACGCAGCTGTCACGGTTTATGTTTATGCCTCATCATTAACTTCAGTGCAGCTCGCTTCAAGACAGCAACGGCGCCCCTCCTGACCGTCACTAAGAGGCCACTGATCGATGACAGGGTCATCGTCAAGAACTCCCGGGGAAAGCATCGACGGCAGATTCAGTTTGACACGTCGTTTCCTCGTATTGTGCGGTAGAGACACGAGCACCACGGAGGAGACCCGAGCCCCATGTTGGAGAAAGGAACACCACGTGGGATACAGGAGCACCACGTTGGAGACAGGTGCACCACGTTGGAGACAAGTGAGGGGCGGTAGAGGTGGTGAATGATTCGGCGTTTGTGACCAGCCAGTGAACTTACTCGACGAGGAAAAGAGGGAAATAAACGGCATAGAAAGCGGATACAGACGGCTGCATAGGGAACGCTCGGACCTGCAGAGAGACGCTCGGACATGCACAGACTCTGGCATATAGTGTGCTCCGATAGTTGGAGCCGTGTTGTAAAACTGAACCATGTACTTTTTTTACTATGATCATTTTTTTTATTATCTTCAACGCTGCCCCCCGGTACCCTTCGTTCTCCCGGCGCCTGGCACGGCACCATCCATGGAACCTTCGTTGGCAGTGCGGACCCCCCGGCTTCACAACACCATATTCGCCAAGCGAGGACTTCGACTGCGACCTGTCCAGCTCGGAGACTACTTTGATGCAGACGGAGAGATGTGCGTTGTGCAGTTGGTCGTAACGGGATTCATGGTTGAGTGCGCATACCCGCGGTATGCCAAATCTGTCTCAAATGAACTCGGCATTGTTCGTGTACAGGAATCTGCCTTCGACTCTACCATAGAGTTTCTCGTTATGTTACGTAAAGGAAAATCTGGCGCGACCGACTATGGTAGTTCTCTAACGAACGCCTTGCCATCATGGTGATGGTGGTATATGGGTGTGCGATGTTTGTGTTGGCTGGTGTTTTATGATTCTTCGTGTAAAACGCGGATATGGCGACACAGATAATGCGTTTTCAAAAGAAAACCTTCGTAAAAGGCTTTCATTCACCCAAATTACTTCTATCAATGAAGTTTACTCAGCTACAATGCAGAATCAAGCGAGAAAAGAAAACAAGAACAGATGGCAAACTGTTCCAAAGCGATACTTTTTACGTTTCATATAATTGGACACCAAATCGCGAGTCCTCATAATTAAACAAAACACACTTTTCTGTAGTACTAAAGCTAAAACAGCCCTTTGCGTGCTGTTTTAGCAGGAAATGAATTACGTGACAGACGAAACGGTACTACTTAATGAGAAGAGCGCTACGAAGACGTGGACTAAAATAACAACATGTACGACGTACAAGGCGCTTTTAGTCCGCGTCTTCGTAGCGCTCTTTTCATTAAGTATGCAAAACCAACTCGTTCACATCAAGCTTCTACTGAAACGGTACTAGCCAGGCGGATCTTCAAGGTGTCCTGCATCCTTGCATGGGTCTCCGAAGACGAGGCCAACCCGAAGTGTCCATATACAGTAAAAGCTCGTTAATTCGAACCGCAAGGGGAAGCCGCTTCAGTTCGAATTAACGAAAGTTCGAACTAACGAAAGTGAAGGAGAGCAACAGTACACTGCGATTTGGAAGCAGTAGGGCATGTCAGAAATTTGGCGTGTCAGAAAGTGATGGCGTGTGCCGCGGGCACACGCCATCTTCAAGTCGAAGCTCTGGGTCCGACTGTGCCACACCACCGATGTCCACCGAAACGAACGTTAGCCGAGGCTTAACACTATCACAATGATTCGCGACGGCCGATACCTCCTAAGCTGAAAACAGAGGTGCACAACCGATGAAGACTGCCGAGACAAAGCTGAACATGTGAAGGTGGCGAAGGCCCTGATTCGTTGGTTCTTGATTGCAAGCGCAGCTGCGACGTACTTGATTCGCTGTGTTTTGGCGCTTGCCGTGCCATCTCCGCACAACATTAGCAGCTGTACAAGATTTGCAATACCTCCGAGATTCGCAACGCGCAAGAAGTCTTGGAGGTTACGTAGAACGGAGAGGCGGCAGCCGCCACTGCCTTCTGGCTGACCCCGCGTCGGTTAGATTTTTTTCCGATTTTGCCTTCTTTCGCCGTTCTCTCCGTTTCGGAGGCAATACAGCCTTGTGTGTAGGCAGTAGGCGCTTTTCTCTGGCCGTGTGCCAGGTGAGCGTAGTTCGAATTATCCGTGAGGGAACCTTCTCGCGTTCGAATTAACGGACTTTTTTATACATAGACTTCTGTGGAGCTTGGCCGGACCAAATCGTACAGTTCGAATTATCCATAAATTCGAATTATTGAAGTTCGAATTAACGAGCTTTCACTGTACCGGCATTACCATGCATAAAACAGTGCAGCAGCGCTAGATTTCTATCTGAATAATGATGTGAGAAGTGGGAAGTGAGAGAGAGAGCGAAAACAAGGGTAGGAAAGGCAGGGAGGTCAACCAGAACAGCATCCGGTTTGCTACCCTACACGGGGGGTGGGGGAAAGGGGAATAGAAAGCGGAAGAAAGGGAGAGAGTAAACACTGAGTACGTGTGGGAGGAGTGGGAAGTGAATGAAGTGAGAGGAGGAGCGGGAAGTGAATGAAGTGAGAAACTCTGTGGGCTCTACGCTGCGGCGCGTCCATGCTCGTCGTAGGAGACTTCAATCAGGGAGCACGTTCAAGGCCAACATTCATCGGCGCCACGCGTGTCGATCTCAACTTAAGACTCGCCTCTCCTATAAATGCGATCATTGCTTCGCGAGGCACATGAATCGACTTCGTGTTCGAGGACATGCCACGCACAGTGCACGAAGTAAGGCACGCATCAACACACTACTCCGATCACAGGGCCGTGCTACTGTGGATAAACTTGGACCTGCAGTGGCCGTCGGCGGAGCCGATAAACGACAACGATGAATAAGAAACAACGCGCTTCAGGTACCCGTCAAACTACCACTACGACATCCCACCCAGAGTATGAGGGGGAGCTCGCCTACGAACCCGATAAAGAAATGTCATCTGTAATCGCAGAAGTACAGTCATCGCTCGGCAAAGTGGCGTCATCGTGCTGAAAAGCGTCGTCGTCGAGAAACACTCAACGCAATATGCGTGAGACACTACTTTAATGAGAACTCCGTCGCAAATAAAACTCAGTTGACAGATCGCAATATGGCCGGTTTGTCGCCTTGGGCATGTTGCGGCCTCGTAAGCAGCAAGATTATGCCTACCAGGGCGGTAGGCAGCAAAGAACACCGGCACGAGCCATATATCCGACAGCACGTTCCTAGGCACATGAGTGCTGCAGAATCGGTGCCGCATTCGGAAGTGCCACAACACGCGCCTAATGTCATCAAGCCGGCGACGCTAGTTTTCAACGCTGCACTACGTTCCAGAGCACATTCGGTGAATATGGCTGAGACATGCGAAAGTGAAGCCAAGAAACCACCAGTTGACGAAGACAGGACATCCATCTATGAGCTAAGTGAAAATGAAGACATAGACTGTGATGATACGCCGTTCTCCTTGGTAATGTATAAAAAGAAGCGACCTGGGGAATTCCAGTTGTTTTTCAACCCTAACAGGAAGGTCCCAACTTCTGGCAAGTGAATCCAAACCGCGCTGCATCAGAAATTGTTCCCGTGGCTAAGGAACACGTACAGCCATTCCGCGTGAATAGAGGTGGAAGGTTCTCTGTCAATGTTACTTCAGTCTTATCTGCGAGGCATCTACTGTCGATGAGTGAAGTGGTTGGTTTGAGAGTAAAGCCATTTATTCCGGCATCTTATCCCACAAATACTGGCAATATACGCTATGTCCCAGTTGAATACACAGAAGAACAACTGGTTGACTTCCTGAAGGATTTTGGTGGGACATCTGCCCGTCTTCAGGCGCGGTACAATCGCCAAGAAGACGGAGAGATAGAATCACGCCCTCTGAGAACCGTTCTTCTTCATATCAGAGAAGACAAAGCAATGCCGCAAAGAGTGCACTTGGGTTTCGCCAGTCATACTGTAGAAGAATACCAGAATACCATGGTCCTGCACTGAGATGCTACAACGGCCAGAGATTGGGACATTTAGCTAAGAACTGCCGCAGTCCACGTCACTGCAAGATATGCTCAGAAGACCACAACTACTCAGAATGCAAGTCTGTGTGTCAGCCAAAGTGTGCCAACTCTGGCGGAAACCACACAGCTTCCTACTCTGTGTGCCCTCAGAGCAGAGCTGCCTCAAAGTTGCATAGACATCACTTGAAACAGGGAATGCTGCCTCCTCGTAATACGCACCCACCCAACCTTGATTCCGCAAGATATGCGCCTCCAACTACCTACAAAGAAAAAGAGCAAGGGGACAATTTGAACCATTCTACAGCTCTAAAGCGCTCAGGTCGACAATGTTCTGACAGCGAGCGACACGAACCATCTTCAGAGAATGCTACTCGTCTTTCCCAGGCATCGAGTCAAATTCTCCGACCTTTTCAGCAACGCCCTCTGCCATGGACACAGCTACCTCATCTAACATCTGAGCGACTACCTCAGCATTCGCCTCAACCACCACACCAGTCATCCCAGCGACCATCCCAGTCAGCTCTTAAGTGACCTGCTTCGATCTCACATGGAGCTTGAGCATCGTTTGGTGATTACGCGTCGTTACACGTGGCGCAGGTGATCCTGACCATGCTATTCACAACTCTTCGTGGAATTCTCAGTGCCATTCCACACGCAAACAACCTGCCAGAGGTAAAAACACTGCTTTCTATGGAACCTCCAACAGCTACACGGCATACAATGAATAATCGTTATAACAATGTTTTCATATTTCAGTGGAATGCCAATGGCCTTCGAAATAGGTCAGCTGATTTTCGCAAACTACTATCTCAACATGACTTTCCTGTTTTATGTATACAGGAAGAGGGGTACGAGATGACTGTCGACTTTCAAACTATATTATACCTAAATAATCGCGCATTGATGGAAGTAGCAGAGTGATCTTATGCGCGAGAAAAGACCCGCCATCCTATTTAATACAGTCGAGCGATTTAGATATATCCGAGCTCGTAGCATGCAAGATATCTTTTAGAAATACATGCGACCCAGTGATCAGTCTTTATCTACAGTGTTCTACCAAACTATCTGTAAACAGCTTGGTGAACGTGTTTGTTATCGCAAACTCACATGTGCATGCGAAAATGCATGCTGCTGGCCGAGCGCTGCCGATGGGCTAAAGAACGCCCTGCCGCCTCCTCGTCGCCATTCAGGATACAGCCTACCTGGTTCACCGAACGCACGCTTGAGAGCAGCACAATACCACTACGCAAACGCTCCGTCACGTGGCTTTTTTCATATGTCGCGGGCTTTCTTTGCAACCCTGAAAAAAAGGACTACGTGAGACGTATCGTAAAGGAAACAACCCGATCGGTGTTTTCAGAAGGTGCTCTACAAATGTGGCTATCGTACTTGGGGTCCTCAGCCAATAATTAAAAGGTTGGGCAATTAAACTTAATTAATTAGTGAGTTATGGGGAAAACAAAGACATTGTCTGAGTTACTATAGGCTATTGCAAATCGTAAGCGTTCGGTTCAATTCGATTCCGACGCGCCTTTCATTTTTATATTCTTGGCTCAAGTTATGTGCGACACCCTGTATAGTGTGTCCTTTCGCACTGCACATAACATACCAGAGAACACAAAAGAAAAACAGGGAGCCATTGGGAAGAGGACGAAGGTGATAGTCTTGGAGTCTCCCTATAGTTCCTTAAAGTGCTCTAGCGCCACTTACAAGCCCTGACAAACCGACTCTGCACTTCCATAGGTTTAACTTGAGTACTGTATCCCACGAAGACATGCATGTGACTGATCTGATGGCGCCTGGGGACAATGCAAATTCCTCGGCCTTTCCATACAAGAAAGGGACAACGTGGCGTGCTGCAAAGGCGCGTCCTTGGGTGGGCTTTGCTCAGCGCTCGCATCGAGGCACCATATCCGCATCTTTGCCGCAGACAGCGCCGGCTTGACAACAGAGCACTGCAAACACCCGGCCAAGCCGCCACAACCCTGGCATTACGTTTCAGTCTCGCGGCGCCAGCGGAACGTCGATTTCACAATGACTTTGAAAAGTACCGTGCAGTGTACCTTTGTTCTCGGCGTTGACGTTTGTAGTCTAGGACTGCGGCTGGCTATCTTCGAGAACAAAAATCTTTCTACTTTCTTTTTTATATTTACTTCTGGAACACCTTGTACACGAAGGGCCGTGATTCCTTGTTTCCTTTTATTTAACATTTTCCCCAATGTTTTTGCGAACTGAAAGATAAATATAAGCTTGAATGTTTAAAATTAACGGCGGAAGTCGACCCCCGCCACAGTGGCTTAGCGGATATGATGTTGCGCTGCTAAGCACGAGGTCGCGGGATCAAACCCCGATTGCGGCGGCCGCGTTTGGATGGGGGGCGAAATTCAAAAACGCTCGTGTCACGAGCATTGGGGGCACGTTAGAGATCCCCTATAGGGGTCCAAATTAATTCGGAGTGCCCCACGACAGCGTGCCTCATAATCGAATCGTGGTTTTGGCACGTAATACCCCAGAATTCATTCGGCTGCCCAAGCGATGTGTTAATACGCACTTCGGAGACCGAGCTTTCTTAAATTATTGAACTATATATCTTAGAAACATTTCTAACGCGATAGAATGCTGACGCACAAATAAGGCGCCGGCTACTCGTCAGCTTTCAAACAGGCGGTATCTACAACACACATTTATGTTATCACGTAAAAGTCATAATAACACGCACCACGACAACAAATTAGTCTGCAAGCAATAATTAACAAAGTGAAAGATAATTAACACGGTGATCTGATTAAACTTATTCGGTTAGTGCGCTCTCGAATCATACAGCTAAAAAAGACCCTGACAGCTTCAGACGGATTTCCTTCGAGTTGCTGTGTTTTTACAGCGATTAGTTAAGCATGCTTTCTGTACGCCGAGTCAGTGCTGTGTAGCTGACTGTACCCCGAAAAATCCGGCCGCGATCGAAGAGCGCGTTTCGACGAGAGTCTATTGTTATCCTTTGAAAGATAACAGGCTTGGGCACCCGCACGCGCTTTCCTACTTGCCCTGCAGTGCACGGTACTAGCTAGGCGTAAGCGCACATGCGCAGTGCCAGCCGCCGGGCGGGCGTCCCTCGGCGCGTGTGTAATAACATAGCCGGCAGAAGCAAAGTGCGATTCCGCCGGCCGTAATGCAACACTGCTATGGCGAGCAGCGCGCTCGGGTACTGTCATCTGTATGCTGTTGCTGTCCTTCACTCGTGCTGTGTTCTTGAATTTTTATTGCTTTGCAACGACGATCGCTTGCGGTCTTCTACAGTCTCTCTCGGTCGTCATATTACTCGCAGGCACGTCCGCGGAATTGAAGGGCTATAGCCTTCGCCCGAGGTTCTGTGCGCACTGATCGCGCGACGCCATCATGGTAGACCCGCCCAACGGCGCGGAAAGTGCTCCCCCCCCCCCCCCCCGTTTTTTTTACCGAACCGAGCGCAAATAGTAGGGTTAAGGTCTGAAGAGGGGAGTGTTCGCGCCAATAACCATTCCCGCCGCCCTGATTTACTACGTCACGTCACGGGGGTGAACGCGCATTGCAGGGATGGGCCGGGCGCACAGGTGCCAACCAAGGGCCACCAGAGAAGGCAATGCGCAGTTCTTTGTTACCGTCGTTTCACGTGCAGCACGGCGAAATCTCGCGACAAGTTTCTCTACGCTACCGCTGTCACCTGAGAATGCCGTTACTGTGGGAGTCTTACCACACCTGCTGACGAGGAAGTGTGGCAAGTGACAATTAAACCAGCTTAATCCCCGCGATAACGAGGTCAGGACAGTGAGGATAAGATTGCATAACAGAAGCCTATATAGTTGAGGAGAAAGACGCCACCTCCACGTGAAATATCACGGGGAGGTGACATCGGATGATATTTCACTGGAAGTGTCAACCGATGACGTTCTCTTGGAAATTCTCCTCAAGATTGCGCGTATTATTGCAATAGCAATTGTATGGACAACCCAGGCGCACTTTTGCCGTCGTCGTCGCCGTCCCTGTCGCCATCTCCGTGATGTTCCGTATAAATTCCAAGGGTGATAACACCGTCGGCGCGCGCCGTATATGCTGTATGCGCGAGTTAAGGCGTGCTATAGGGTGAGCCGACGATCGCGGATCAATCTAGCGCGCGTAAGTGAGGAAAGCGGGGAGGAAGCGCGCCGTATTCCGTCGCGCGTACTGAATCGTGGGTAGGGAAGGTAGGGCAGGCTTTGTACTTCAGCAGCCGCGCGTGGTCGCAGGATTTATCTTAAAAGCGATCTGCTTTGGGTTCACATTCTATAGGTGGGCCGGCGGCTTGTAGCTTTGCCTGAAAAGTGTTCCCGCCGCTCAGTTTGCGTTGAAGCGATAAAAAGCACGGAGGTGACTTCTCTCGCTGCGGCCGCGCTGCCTGCGGCCAGCGTCACTATATAGGTTTGGACAGCGAGTGTCCGCGGTCATCGAGTGTGATGTGTGCATGTTTGACTGTGCGCGCTGACACCATGCCCGTTAATTTAGTTAGTAAGCGAGTGTTTACAAGTTGATAAGACCGATAACACTACTATTCTTACTTATTATAGCTGTCTGCTAATTTGCTATCCAATTGATGTTTCACATTTTGAGCAATCGAAACTACGACTTTATTTATAAGGCGTTTTATAGTTACATAACGCTTCTAAACAGGCAGAAAACGAGTTTGTGCCAATCTTCACTAAGGGAGGTCTTCCTTCGCTAGAGCCTAGTCTGTTTTCGTAAAGATGCCATCTTCATTCAGTCCCTGTATAAATAACAGCAACAACAAAATAAAATAGTGTGTGTCCAACAAGTGACTATCGCTCATCTTTCAATTTTTGCCCGTACTATCATGCTCTCCATTCCCTGTAAACTTATACTCTGTCTATGATTTATTTCTCGAAGGAAACTTGAAAATCAAATCAACTGGAACACCTTTTACCTGCCTATTATGGTAACTTCAAATATACATTTGGAGCCTTAAGTAGGTCCCTGTTGTAAATGGAGGTGATAATGAAAGCGCAACAACGCACGGCTTGTTCGCATAAGAATTTATGCCGATAGTAAACTAGCTTTGTGATATGTCACGGCCTATTCAAACGCATACTGTACCAAATTCTCGCGTGGACTTGATCTATAGAGCAGTTCCCGTCATTTCGCCTTCTGCTGGACTCGACCGTCACCGCTTCGTTATTTGCATTGCGTGTTCATTTCCTTGTTCGTTTCTTTTTTTTCTTAACTACGTTCATCTCAGCGCTCGTGCTTCGCAAGTTTTCTCTGGCGTAGATGGTTGAGCTGGCGCCGTTCTTGCTCACGCAACAGCAACACTCGCCTGTACAGCTCACCTTTGCACTTACGCGCACTGCCAAGTATAGTTATAAACGGGAGTGATAGATGAACAATATGACGTTGCGTACAAGTGACAGTCGGGGCGAAGCGCCAGGTCGTGTTTCGGGCGGAACGCGGCGGTGGGAGTGGTCGACATTTATGCAGCAGCAGCAGCAGCATGCAACGCGTGCGTCTGGGTCGCTGACGTGCGCGGAATCACGTTGCCGACTCGGCGGGAATGAATGGCGTGCAGAAAGGGGACGGCGCCGCTCTTGCGCGAGCACGTTCCCAGCCGCTCGAGAGGTAAGCTAGACGCCGCACCGACGTTGTGCCGTAGATGTACGGTATAGGCGTTTCGTATGGGCCCGTTGCTTGCACCGGTCGGCGCAGCCGTGGCGGTGCCTGAAGAACGCAGATTTCCGTGCACCTATAGATCAGCTCTGATCATTCTCGTTGGATCCGCGTAATGGAAAAGAAAAATGACCTTTTGGGTTTTCACGTGACCGAAACCAAGATCTGATTATGAGGCACGTCATGGTGAGGGACTCCGGATTAACTTTGACTACTTGAGGTTCTTTAACGTGCACCCGATGCACCACGCGGTGCACGGGAGTTTTTACATTTCGCCCCCATGGAAGTGCGGCAGCCGTGGACGCGGGATTCGAACCCGTGACAACGTACTTAGCAGCGCAACGCCATAGCCATTAGACCACCACGGTGAGTGCAATGGCGAAAAAGCGCAGTTTTCCAATATTCAAGCCTCCTAACTATAGTCCAGCTTCCCGTTACTGCCGGAATTTAGACTGGTATATAGAGTATTTTCTCCAATGCCTGCCCGCAGTCTTGTTACGAAGAAGGCTGTGATTATTGCGAGAAAAAAACAATAAAGCCAAATTTTTTTCAGTCTCGAATTTACCGCAGAGGCATGGAACCCCCGGTAGGAACACTGACATCAGGGAAATAAACGCACTATATATTGTTGGCTAACCTGCGGCGGCACCAAGCCCTCGGTAGCTGATTTCAAGCCGTACTTCTCCACTTTTATTAATCCCTTATCTCCATCGCATTAGGCTCGTAACATTACGAACTCCCCCCCCTCCCCCCCTCCTTCCCCCATCCCTTCTATGAGGAAGCGACACCAAGCAGAAAAAAAAATGGGCTGTGTTATTAAACTACGCAGATGACAATATGAAAAAGAAAACACTCTTACAGTGAGCAGAGGCTCAGTGAGACGCAAAAGCTAAAGACTGCTGGCGACGCCATCTTGAATTTCCCGCACCAGTCTGTTGTGGCGTCATGTGCTTTTACGGCATCTGTAGGGCCTAGTCATATTTTATCGGTAGAGAAGGACTACATAGTATCCTAGAAGACCCAAAGACTGAACCTGGCAAGTTTCAAGAAGTGTTGCTGAGCAACAATAACCCGCATACGAAAAAAATAGTTTGAAATTTATTGACGTCACACTGACGTAGCAGCGCAGTGGTTTCGGAGCAAAACATTAAACATTGAGCTTTCACCTTTATTTTCTCATCTAAGAATCAACCTGTTAAATCCTCGAAGTTAACACACATATGGTTGTCAAAGGATACTTGAAGAGTCTAAACTGATTTAACGTTCTTCTTCAGTGTGCTTTGATTACAGTATTGAGTCAATGCGTATTTATTTACATTTTGACAGACACCAAACGTTGTACCTTCCTTGCCTGTCATTTTTTTTCTCTTGCGCGAGTTCTTGGTAGCTAGCCTCCATCTGCTGAAACAGCGGACCGCGTCTCGCTATCTGTTTCTGGTTTCCTCCCATTTTTACATTAATTTATTTATTTGTTTACGCAGTCGATTACCCAGGCAACTTGGCCCGATTTCGCCTATGGAACCATTGAACGTATTATCGTGGCAGAAAAATCGCCGATGTTAGAGTTGCAATCAGTCAAGCAACCATCTTTGTCGCGGCACCATGAATACGCCACGAGGGATTCGCATCGCAGCAAAACAAGGCCACAGAAAAGATGAAAAGAGCGAAAGACCTTTTGTCCGATTCGAGACGCCCTCATGTTCGTATCGCGTTACGTCGCTGGAATTCCATTGTGTATATATGCACAGCTGAGCTGTCTCCAGCGCGTTGCGTGTTAAGGTGACCGCGCCTGGCGACGGCATAGCGCGCAGACAAAGCAAGGTGCACCCGTTCCCTTAACAGAGGTCCCCTTGAGCTGCAGGGAGGCTATAGTGCGGGCCAAATAATAAAAGAAACAGCGTCAACACTGTGTCATCTTGTAAAACGATCTGAAGACGGAGTCAGATTGGAAAATGCGCCATAAAGACTGGCGGTATCTCATCAAATGTTCGCATCGACACATACTTCGTGCTAACGATTACCAGCATTTGCAGGATGCCGCACCACAGACGCAGTTTTAGTTTGTGCGCAATTAATGTATGGAATACCGGTGTACTACACGGAGACGCAGACACAGTATGTATGTATGTATGTATGTATGTATGTATGTATGTATGTATGTATGTATGTATGTATGTATGTATGTATGTATGTATGTATGTATGTATGTATGTATGTATGTATGTATGTATGTATGTATGTATGTATGTATGTATGTATGTATGTATGTATGTATGTATGTATGTATGTATGTATGTATGTGGCGCACGGGCAATTCTTTTCCCAAAACGTAAAGTGCTAACGCATGGACTGAGGTGCATAAGATGGTTGCACACGCAAGAGCAAAAGACGTGATATACTCGCGAGAAAACTGGTTACTTAGGAGAGAACTTCTTCGACTACTCCCTAAGCACCTGCGTCATGCAGCGTTCTAAAGTGTGTATAGTGAGCCGTGTGGGCCGACGCAGAATGGGCGGCGCTCAGCCTTTTGCGCCCCGGTTCATACCCATGTTCGCCATCGTTAGCAATGTGACGCGCTTAAGACCCTATACCGCATTTGATAAACGGCTCTCGTACGGGGCAGTTGACGGCAACTTTTGCAAGGCTAGGTCCGGTTGCGGCAAGCAACCCTCCTCTACCGCTTCCTCCTACAAGTCCTCTTCGAGTTCGATAGCGGTGAATTTGCCGCTGCTGACACCGACCGTAGAGCACGAAAAACATTCATGGCAGTGCCGGGCTATGTGCTGCCTTGTTGCGGGCGTAAAGACGTCGGCAGGAGCGCAATGATCGCAATAAAGTGGCTCATGTTTCTCTACGGAAACCACAGCGTGAAACACAAAAACAGACACTTTAGCATGCGCTAAAGAGAATGGAAACATTTTCCACTGGCTAATTTACAGCGTAATACACAAACGCAGTGTTGAGGAAATAATAATAATAGTAGTAATAATAATAATAATAATAATAATAATAATAATAATAAATCAAGCGTTTAATATAGTGCCCGGGAACGGCTAAGGAGCCTTCGAACTGGTGCACTTAAAAAGTAACACGCAAGACAAAATGTAGAGAGAAGAGAAATGTGGTAGGCGAAATAAGGTGAGATAACAAAAAAGAGAGAAACATGGGAAGCAGAAAATGAGGAGCCGGACGTAAAGAGGGGAGATAATCATACATGACTATAATATACATGTATACAAAACACAGGAAATTAACTCTAAAATGTGTCAATACAGTCAGAATGCTGACTTTTTTTTTTTTTTGAGTCGGGCCATAGGACAGTGACTTGACTGCTCCAACAGGACCACAAAGAAAAGGCGGAACGCTGCCTAGTTTATTTTTACGGACAGTATCACACGATCGAGAAACTTCGGACAATGTATAATGCCTTGAATCACCTCATAGAGGAAGAGAAAGCCTGGTTTAATACGTCTTGATTTTAGAGGTGCGAGTTGAGGTGTACTTGGGCGGTCTAGACTATATACGGTCGCCGGAACGACAAAAGAGGTTTTTGAAAACCTATATTCATTGTTCCGGACGTGTTCAGCGAAGTCAGAATTAGGTTTGCTTGTTCCGCCCCAAACTAACAAGGCATACTCCAGTAGTGGAAGGCACACAGTAGAATACAATTTCAAAAAGTCAGCAAGGCAGTGGAAGTCTTTCGATATATGACAAACAACGCCGAGAGCGCGAAGGGCACGTTGGGTTACATATTTAGCGTGTGAAGAGAAGCAAAGCGTTTTATGGAAATGCACACCAAGATCTTTCATTTCATGAACCCTGGGCAACGGAGCATCACGAAGGGTGTACGAAACTGCAGATCGTGTGTTTTTCGAGTGTAACTTAATATCATGGTTTTGGAAGCACTCAAGGGTAGCTTATCGGGGGTCTCTGCGCTAGTTTAAAAGTACAAAAGTTGTAGAGTTGCTCTACAGAGTTGTAGAGCACTATAGAAGTACCCGCGTTACCGGACACAAGTCGTCTCCTGCAAAGCTGAGCGCTTCAAAACTTGGCAGAGCAATGAACCTATACGTGCTCCACACCGGCATGTGAATTCCCCTTAGCAGTGTACCACGCCACACTGAGCACAGTCGACATCCGCTCAGTGCCAATGTGAAAGAGAACACGTAACCTGTCTTCAAAACAGTCGTTCTTGTAAACGTGCTAGTCAGAAGGTAATTGAAATCCATTTTGTATATATTGCTCTTACGTTAAAGAGCCCTGTTCATGGAACTTCTTTTATTGCGACAGCAATTATATGGACACTCAAAGCGCATTTTCGACGTCGGCGTCGGCATCACCGTAATGTTCCGTATAATGTCCAAGGACGATAACACCGTCACCGCGTGTCGTATGCTGTATGTGCGACTGAAAGCTTGCGAAGGTCAGCAGACGATAGCGGCTCAACCCAACACCCTCTATTCTCAACCACACGCGCAAAAGAGGAAAGAAAGGAGGAAGCGCGCCGTCTTTCGTCGTGCGCGAGGCAACGGGCCTAGGGCAGAGCCGGTGGGGAGTTTGGGGAAGGGGGGAGGGGGGGGGGGTTCGTTTTACTTTGGCGGCCGCTGCGTACGACGCGGCGCGCGGACGCCCATATCTTGAAAGCTATCTGTGATGTGCACAAAATGCGCCGAGTGCTGGTAACTTCGCAAGCGCTGTGCTTTCGATGCTTAGTTCGCATTGAAGCGAGACGCAGCACGAAGGTCAGTCCGCTCTCTGCTGCTGCCGCGCTTCTTCACTGCAGCATTTTGACCGTCAGTTACCGCGGTAATCGAGTGAGATGTGCTCATGTTTACCGGCGCGCGCGTGACACATACTTGTTAAGTTAGTTAGTAAGCGAATTTTTACAAGTTTATAGACCCGATAAATCTACTATCCTTACTTCGTATAGCTGTCTACTAGTTTGCTATCGCAATTGATGCTTCGCCTTTCGGGCGAAACTGCGACTTTTTTTCTCATTTCAACGCAGGAACAATGACTACTACCAACCCTAAACACAGATATGATGCTTTCTTGTATTGTACCGTGTGCACTGCTACGTACCAACACTGTAAATTGAAATACGAACTAGAAATAACTGAACGCCTGTTAAGTGTAATTACATGTAGGTGCTGAGCTTAATCTCTCCTGGCTGAGCCAGTTTCTAAGCATAGAGTAGTCGCAGACCTATTTTTTGGAGTGTGACTTGTGCCACTGGTACAAATGAAACTGGATCTTGGAACAGAAAAAACGTATTGTTGCAGGTTCCGACGCGTTTGCATTTATGATCATATTACAGTCACGGCCGCTGGATAGAAAAAAAAACATCGTTGGCTCTTCCACTCTGTGAAGATGGATGATAAGCGAAGCTTGTCCCTTTGTAGACCTAATCGTCCCCTTGGTGACATCAAATGTCAAATCTATACACGTACGTCTTGTAGTAGTGCGTACGTTAACTAGAGTGCAACATCTCAGCGAGAAGCGTTCAAACATAATATAATCACCCACTGTCCTTGCTTTGTTGGGAGTGAAGCACACGTTTATTGAACAATGGAAACTTCACCGGTCAATTTTTTGCAAGTGAGCAGAGTAGCCTTGTGATCACTGTGATATACTGCAGGGGGTTCGGCCATCTCGATGTCAGACATGTCGTTTGCAAATGTGAAATCTACACACTTACGCCTTATAGTAGTGGGTACCCTAACCTGAGTGCAACACCCAAGTGAGAGGCGTTCAAACATGAATGTAATCAGCCACTGTCGTTTTGGTTTAGAGACGTCCACGTCAAAGTCTTGCAGCCTCTGCTTTACCGGCCTACGAGTCATTGCATCTTGGATTTTGCGAACAGACACGGACGTTCAGGCTAGACTTAGACGAGCTTCGCATGCAGAAACGTGCTGCCTGCCGCGTTATAGTGCGGGTTGCAATGGCAGCAAGTGTGACAGGGGTAGTTGCATTCTCGGCCGCTTGCTTGGGCCAAATGGCGCTAGCTGTCAGGGATGGGATAACGTCGGTCTCCACGGGCGACGGTGCCCCAAGCGCGTTATTTTCTCTGCCGATCTCAGACAACAATCCCCGACTTGTGGCGCCGTGGCAGAGGACATCATTTTCAATGCACGCGGCGCAGTACCCCCAACATGAACTTTGATGCATGAAATTTTATCAAAGTAAAAGTGAAACATAATGAGTGAACGAGATACCAGACGCCTTCAGCTCAACGAGAGATTCGAAACGCTCTGTTGCGATATAAGAGCGTTGTTTTTGCGCGAATCCAGAAGCCAGCTGCCTATATAGACGCCGTCAGCATATACCAACGGGGTAAGGCTGAACTTGATGCCAACTGACGCACGACGTGCTGGCCTCGACGAAAGGAAGCTTGCTACGTGCAACGTGGGGCATCGTATTTCCAGACGTCTTCTCGCCAGCATGGCGCCACTCGTGCGACACATGCCTTCCGATGGGAAATACTCAGCGCACTCGTCAAAAAAAAAAGGGGGGGGGGAGGGGGGTCCCTCTGCGGCCGTGACGTTTTTACGAGTGCACAAATACTACGTCATATTTCAGTTTTCCTTTCTCTGTTTCTTTCTTTCCTTCGTAGTCGTAGGGGGGCGGGGGGGGGGGTAGGGTTAGTGCGTGCATACATATCATTTTGCTAGCTTAATGTTTTCTGTTTGCACGCAGGCGGGCCTCGACTGCGGCGCACATGTGTGCAGCTTAACTCAGAAAGAAAGGCCCACCCGCAGGCTCGTCAAAACCGTCATCAAAACTGACTTCACCGAAGACATAAATATCTCAGTCATATTACCAACATTCGAAAATGCATCGTCCAGAATCGTTCTAAAAGGTTCGCCAGGCGCACTGATATCGCCGAAGATATTTTCCCGCCGTGCGGTGTTATCAGTGAGGGAAGCGAGAAGGGACCGACGCAAGCATGCGAGGGAAATCGCCAATGCCGGCGGGCAATGTCCCATTTGTCGATAGTCGAGGCACAGCTGTCAATGAAATGCGAGCTGGCCTGCGCGTGTGTGTGGCCGGTCGAGTTTTAGATTCAGCCTTCCACTCCAATTGCGAGTTGGTATACGCTACACACGATAGATAAACGAGATGCGAAAGGCGGGGAGGTTAAATAGAGGATAAACATTCAGCTTGCTACCCTGCACGAGGCTGCGGCCGGGTAAAGTGATAGTAAAATAAAAGAAGTTTGCCTCTTCCTCTCTCTGTGGATGTCGTACACAGACAAGTGACAACGATAAGTGAAAATTTTAGTCCGAAGCAGAAGCGACCCCTCCTGTTCACTCCAGCTGCTTATATATAGCTCTTCCTGGTGTGTCGTCCAGTGAGTACGAGCTGCCATGTGGTTACCGCGTGGGAACCACACCAGGCTTTCTATCATAAAGATGTCTTTCCTGCTTTGAAGTAGCTGGCTAATAGACACCAAATAAAAGTTAAATTAGGACATTTTACGTGCCAAAACTACTAACATAATTATGACGCACGTGGTACTGGAGGACTCTGGATTAAATTTGACCACATCGAGTAACTTAACATGCACCTAAATCTAAGTGGACGAAGAAATTTCGCTGCATTATCGGCCCCATCCACTAAAAGCGGCCGCCACGGCTTGGAACGGAACCCATGACTTGGTAATTAGCAGTGCAATGCCGTAGCCGTTGAGACGTCGCGAAGGGTCGACGCTATAGTGAAGGTGACCCACACCTGTCGATTAATATGCTGGCGAATTGTAATTTGTGTTTTCCGTTCGGACTGCGCAAGGGTGGTATCTTAAGATTTAATAGAATTTCAACGCAAAAAATACAAACACACACACACAAACACGCACATGTTTAGCTCGGTTGTATCTATATAGCTTAATGAGAGAATAACGACAAAAACATTATAAATTAGTTTGGACTGATAAAGCATCAGTTGATAACCATATTTTCGATAATTTGGCGTTATAAGGTTTATTACAAGAGAAAATGAAGGCAACCATTTCATTAATCTTCTTTCTTTACTCTTGCTCTCGAACTGTTATGAATTTCGAAGTATTCTTCTTGTGTTTGGATCGCTGTGGCGCGCCAAATATCATCACAGATTTGGTGCATTCTGTCGGGCCCCTTCAGAATACAATGCAGTTCATCTTTAGTGATAAGAAATTAGCTAATTAAGTAAGTCCGATATAAGACGCCGTCAAATTGTCACGCATGCATGGCGGGCTCGCGCGAAAATTCCTAAGCAGCGCCATCATCCTTTTGTTGCCTCTTGTCGTGCTAAGAGGCTCTTCCGGTATTTTAGGACTGCAATTTGCTAATACATCTAAACTCATTTTTCGCTTTATTAAGTTTATTGGTCGTCAGTATGGCTGGCCTGCGAGGTGTCGAGCCTTTTGTTTCTAGCACATGAACAGGGCGCGGAACCAAACCCGAGCCGTGGCGACCGCATTTCGATGGGGGTTGAAATGCAAGAACGCCCGTGTGTCGCGCATTGGGTGCACGTTAAAGAACACGGAGTGGCCAAAGTTAATCCGCAGTCCCCCACTGATATGCCTGATAATCATATCGAGGTTTTGGCACGTAAAACCCCACGATTGAACAGCACATGGACTTGCTCTAGAAAGGGATGTTGATGACAGGCAATGGCGCTGGCTGCTTCTTGATGGCTGGAAAAAAAAACCATAAATACGAGGATACATCTCGACATTTTCTTTGTGAGGATGAGGAGGGAGGAAACAAGCAATAAGGTGATGGTGCAATTTCCACTGCCACTCGCATTCTCAGCACCGCACCTTGCAGCTGCGCATGTATTGTTGAATTCTACCAAACTTTGCCCAGACATGTTAAAGTTAGTGAGCATGGCACTGGGGGAAGAAGTGCTGATGTCAAAGCTCAATAAATCAACGTCGTATAAACAATAGCAACCGTATGCCCAACTCTTTTAAGATCCACAAGCAGGTAGTATGAATGAGTGGGCTCCGCTATATAATCCAGTCGTAGATTGCTGAGAAATTTGGCGCACTGTTCCTATTGTGCCCGGGTTTACAGCTACGTCTACCGCCCGGTGGGACACTGTACCGTGTGCGACTCTACGTCGCATTTGCCGACTCCAATGCCTTCCTCATTGGAATGTCCGGGCGACACATGCAACTGTGAGGAGGCACTAACACGCCCTATCGGTGACTGCCTGCGCTATAGTGCCGAAAAACCAGTGGTGTGCACAGTAGTGGATAGATGTTCTACTACTCATAAAGGAACTCTGCGCAGAAGGCTGTATTTCCGTTGCTCGATGTCTACGGACCAACATGATAGACTGCGCGAAAAACGCCACCTGCTACCGTTGTATGTGTACGCAGGTTGCTTTGTGCTCCTGTCTCGTTCCTTCTCCTTCCGCTCTTTTTCTCTTTTGATCCTCGTGCTCCCTTTCCTGAGTGGAGGGTGTCAGGATTGGGGGCTCAATCCCGTCGCTCGTGATCCGTTGTCACGATTGGAGTCCGGCATGAATTAGAAGGTAGCTGGCCCATGCCGTCGTCCAACTTATCCACGCTGAGGACGTTGATGAAGGGAAGAACTGCTTCTCATCGAGAACGAGGAATATGGGTTTATTTACAATATTTATATCAGTCTAACATGACTGTTTGAGAAAGTGTCAGTCCAACATGACTGCTCAAGAGAAGTGTGCCGAGCACCCGCACAACAGCAGTTTTTAAACACTCGGTCCGCCGGCGATACAAGGCGGCGAGCGTTCGTGTTTCATTGCAAAACTAGCCGCCTCCCGCAGGACGGCCTGCGCACACAAAGGCACACACATTCCCATGTCTGGAGCCGACGTCTGAGGGTAGCCGTCCGGGTAGCTCGGGGCCATTCTGGGTAGCTCGTTGTCTTGCGTCCCGGTCGGCGCGTGGGGAGCAACAAAAAACGGCTTTCCCGCGGCATCTCGCGCACGCGTAGCAGATCAGGTCCGCACTGGGGAGTTCGGGCACAATAGTTCGTCCGCCGAACTCGTTCCGTCACAACGGCGATGAGGCTAGAGGGTGGCGGCGGTTTTCAGCACAAAGCCCGCTTCATCGGATGCATCCTAGCTGAAGCGACGGAGAGTGGGGGATGCGCGTCTTGTTCCCCAGTCGTAATTGGGTGGCAATCCTGCATTGCAGCTCGCCATTCTTAACAAGGGTAGCCAACGAGAACTGTACATCTGGTGAACTTTCTTGCCTTTCTATACTTCCTTTCCCTCTCAATTCACACTATTCGTAGCATTTCGTGAAACATTAGTTCTTTTTTTTAATTCTATGCACTGATAATTATCGTATCACTTGACGAGTATCAATGAGCCGTCAACTGCATTTAAGCATTGTTTATTCTACTGCGATCGACCCTTTGATCTTATAGATGTAGTGGACGCAAGCCAAGTGCGAACTGTATCGTGGAAAAAAAATAAGAATTCGTTGCTAGCACACCCAGTCAATCTTCTTTCTTTAACAAGGCAGATAGATACCCGTTAAGTTGTCGCCAGCCACTTCTGAACCTCCCTAATAAGCCGCATCATCAGCAACACAATTTTGCATATGCTAGCATTTGTGGCTCCTCACAACGCACGTGCTTTTCCGTTAATTTTCTTAGCACCGAAAAACCACTCTCGTTGGCTACTGCATGTATGCATCAAAGCTCACTGAAACTGTATGCACTCCGCGCACGTAGTCACGTATACCGGTGAAGTCCCGTTCTCGATCAAAGTCTGTGTTTCCCGCCAACCGTGCAGCCGTCAGAGGCAAGAGGTTCTAGCGAAGCTTACTTCTTGCCTACTCGCCGCGGCAATGCATGCAAACGCCTCGCGGAACCGGACGCCGCCTTCCTGCTAACGTACGCGCGAATTATTTTTTTTTTTCATTTATACGCTTACTATTACACCTTACGTTCTGTTTGAAACCGGCATTCTCTGTATGGGCTGCTTAGCGGATTCAGTCTTAACGCAGCTATCGTGCGCCAGTCATGTAGGAAAAGGGAGGGAAGCGTTAATAAAATGGAGAACTGTGGTAACTACCGTGATGAAAAAGAGAAGCTGAGAAAGGGAGGGAAGACAGAAAGGGTATACAAGAATGGAAACGCTATGTGAATGTACTTTGCGATGCAAAAGGTCTTGCACGCGTGCCCGTATGTCGTCTGCTGTTGTTGCATTCTCTTCTGTACGCCCTGCTCTAAAACCTTCTTCAAGAACGAAAGAACTCGCCTAGTATAAACACGTTCCGCTCGAGAAAGAGGAATTCAGAATAAAAAAAAGAAATTGAACTGAATAAAAAACTAGTCACGTGGGCTCAACTAATCTTTGAATGGTGCACCGGTCTAGAACAAGGTGAACACATTTGCGTCGTCAAATGGCGTCTTTGGCGATGAAACAATGTGGCTCACATACTCAACTGCTGCTAGAGAGCTGGTTAACTAGTGAATGTTTGTGGAAGTGTGGCGATTAAAAATAGTATTTTGATGCAAAAAAAAAACTCGCTGATTTATTAGCGTATATAAATTTGGCTTTACTGGTGAGACACGTTAGGACCATTCTAGCGTAATAAAGGACACGGTGAAAACTATTGGACACGCACAAGCATTTTTTTAAACCACTACTTCAGTTCTCAAATGACCTTTGTTCTCAAACGATCCTGCTGAGTAAATTTCTTATAATTCTTACAGAATCTGCGTGCTACTGTTGAACAGTGTGTGCGTGGTAGGGCCACTGCCAGGCAGTCTTTTCAGCCTTTAGCCGTACCTTTTTCTGACCTGTAATGTGTTGTAAACAATAAAATGAAAGGAAATATATGTTAGGCCTGTTCAACTTCCGCTCAAGATGGTCTCTCCAAAAACATGGGATGTCTATATAGTTCGAGTTGCCCTCGAGAGGGCGCACATTACCACAGTACTATACGTAACCAAGAAAAACGGCACTGTCTTGACCGTTAGGGACACCCAATGTCTACTCTACTTAAAAAAAAAAGGTATATTCAAAGCTTCTAGCCCCGTCACCTTATCTCACAGTCTCGGAAGCTGACTCTTGGTAGCCGCCCACTCTCCGAAGTGTAAAAGAAAGAAAGAAAGAAACAAAGAAAGGAAGGGAGGAAGATAGAAAGCAAGAAAAAAAACGTGGCAGTAGTCTGAGTCGTAGTATCTTTCCGGCGCCATTATCAATTTCTCCAGGCAACCAGGCATCCGGCCGGCTGTGTGAGCTTATACAATCTCGGCGTGTGCGACGGTTCCCTCAAGGTCACCTGCGTGTTGCGAGACTACTCGAGGCAGTTTGTGCAGCTGCAGGGCAAGTGCGGGGACGCGGAAAACGAGATGACAGGTTAGGGGATGAAGGTAATGGACGACGAGCACGGGTGATGGAGAGAACGCTCTCCGTTTTGTGAACGCACAGCCACATGTTTAGCCAAGTAATCAGTGGTTAAAACGGCTCACCAGCAGCAACGGTTATGGGGTGCCTGGCTAACATAACACGTAGCCTAGTGTGCCAACACGTGGCGAGGGTAAAGAACATTTATGAGGTGGCACACAACGGCCAGGATGTAAAACCTCTGCAGAAGAGTGGAATGCCGAGTTTAACTCGCATTCATAAATATTCGTGATCTTACGCGCCAACAAGGACATGTGAAAACCGGGAGAGCTTGCATAGTCAGTTTCAGTTAACTCTAGCTACTGCAGTCTAATGCATAAAACTGACTCGAATCACGTCTGTGAAATGTAAAGTGAATGATACGTGCAAAATTTTATTTGCCCGAAACACTCATTTAAGGGAAATGTCTCGTCGTGGTGGCATTTACCGACGCTCTCAAACGTGCCTGCCTCAAAGAGTGGCATTGACACATTTGAGAGCGTGCGCATATATATATAAAGCCCACGCCGACGGGACATTTGCATTTAATGAGCGTTTCGGGCGCTTAAAACTTCGAATGTATCACTCACTTTATATTTCACACATGTAATTTCACACATGTAGTTTTCAGTTTATCTTAAAGAGTAACATAAACTAAAAAGCTTGGTTAACATTTTCTTTTTATGCCCAGTAAAATCGTTATGTTATCGGAAGTGACATTTGTGAGTCGGCAGCAGTCAATAATATCTACTGGACCTATTTTAAGTAACATTCGCTGTCGATACGCTGATTGATTGATTGATTGATTTATTGATTGATTGATTGATTGATTGATTGATTGATTGATTGATTGATTGATTGATTGATTGATTGATTGATTGATTGATTGGGTAATCCATTCATTCATTCATTTGGGAAGCTATGGCCTAGTGTGTAGATTGTCTAGCAGTTACACCGCTGCAGGCCGTCAGATTTTAGCTTCAACATTAAAGGGACACTAAAGTGAAACAATAAATCAGTTTAGACTAATGAAGCATTGTTTCAGAACCCTGCAGGCAGTCATTAAAAAAAATAGTTTGATTATTAAATGAGAAAATGAAGGTCCAAGTATCAGTATTTGAATTTCGCGCCGAAACGCCAGCGCCGATACGTCAGCGTGACGTCAGGGATTTCAAAGTATGTTTTCCCATTTGGCCCGAGTTGACTGAGTAAAGGTTCCCGAAACTTGCCATATTTAATATTTGGTTTCTTTAGAACATAATGTAGTCAGTTTGTACCGCTATATATAATCAGTAGGCCCTAGAAGATGCCATAAAAATCCATGACGTCACAGCTACCAGGTGCGGGTACTTAAATAGGCATCGCCACCCGTATTTCGTTCTTGCGCTTTTCCTGGCTTACCAAACGTCTTATCGTTGTAAGAGTGGTGTTTTTGGTGTTGTAGAAAGGTAATTTACTGATGCAGAAGAAATAATTTTTCACTTTAGTGTCCCTTTAAGAACAAATGGTCAAATATGATTGCCGAAGTTGCAGGCGAGGCTTACTTTTGGCTCTTCTGGCTTGGATAGCAACGAGGAGCGCAAAATTACGGCGCAAACAAAGGAGACCGCGCATACCGAGATTGTGAGCCTCAATCAAAGCTATCGCTTATCCTAAATGGTTAAAAAACAAAAACTAAAAAAAAAACAAAGCGTTCGTCTTTACCATCCGCCTGCGCTACTATGTGAGCCTTTCGAACAGGCTTCATTGCTTCATTAGCTGGCATTATCCGATTTCTTGTCTATGCACTTATTGGCACATGGTCGCCTGTCAAGCGCCATCACTTTCTTCGTTGACCGAGGAGAGGCTGCTCTTGCGCTATTCGACAGCCACTACCGACGCGTATCCGAGCAGAGTCGGTTCGGGAAGCGACGAGACCTTGAGCCGCGTGCTTTGCGCATACACTCGGGGGTTGAATGGCGGTTCCGTTTCCCGTTCAAACGACCACCGGGCCCTTTGTTTTAACTGTCGCCCTTCGCTCCGTGGACTTCGCACTTTTGAAAGGGCGCCGAGCGCGGCGACTTCCCGTCGCACGCGACGCGTCACCGTCGTCCCTCTACGAAAGCTGCCACGGTGAGTGACAAGGGTGACGAGAGTTTCCTGCAGGGAGGCATTTAAAAACCGTTTACAAACGCAAGGCAGCGTGACGCAGTTAGCTGCGAAGGACTAGCCCCGACCTCCCGAATAGTTCACTGTTGCTTTTAACAAATGCGCGCGCAGGAAAGAACTCCGCCTGCGTACGTGATTTGCAAAGGCTCTGACATAATGCGAGACAAGAGGAGGCTGTCGGCAGTTTCAGTTCATCTACCCCTTCGCATCCTTTTTCACTCAGTAGGATTATTCTTTTGGTTCGGTATTTGATGGCTGATTAAATAGGTACAAGAGCAACAACAACAGTAATTCCCTCAGATCGGCGCACACTCTCAGCAAACTGCATAATTTCACAATTAGAACCTTCCCGCATTTCGCACACCGTGTCTTGACTTGCTCCTGATTCTTCCATTTTACGTTTAAATGCCATCACTAGAGAATCACTGATGACGGGAATCTGAGAGACGGCTCGGCCGTCTCTCATTAATTCCACAATATTCGCCAACAGCCAACACTATTCGACCAACGAAATGCAAATGGTGTTTTGAAAACGGTAATGAACTAGTCTGAGAAGATGGCATACTTATTTTTTAGCTTCATCGTGAGTGAGAGCGGCCCGCTGCGCGATAATCGCATATCTCAGGGCCCTCAATAAAGTTTTTCCATTCATCCATCCATCGTGGTGACGTAGGGCCTCAGTCATCCACGGGCACAAAAGAACAGGACAAACAACGCGCTGACCACCCGAAGTCTTTTCAATTACGAGTCAACCCCGTAATTTTTCACCTTCTTTCATGTTTGGGCTTGCGTCACCTCAGCAGTCATGGATGCATTACGGAATCAGGGAGGGTGTAGACGAGCCGTATGTAAAAATACTGAAAGATATATATAGCGGCTCCACAGCCACCGTAGTCCTACATAATGAAAGCAACAAAATCCCAATAAAGAAAGGCGTCAGGAAGGGAGACACGATCTCTCCAATGATATTCACAGCGTGTTTACAGGAGGTATTCAAAGACCTGGATTGGGAAGAATTGGTGATAAGAGTTAATGGAGAATACCTCAGTAACTTGCGTTTCGCTGATGATATTGCCTTGCTTAGTAACTCAGGGGACCAATTGCAATGTCTTGCAATTGCAATTGCAATCTTGCAACCTGTCTTGCCCGCGTTTCCTTTCTTTAATGCTGCGAGCCCGGTACTTCCCAGTCACGAATGGCATGCGCGTTATCAGTGTGACGCAGCATTCTCGACAGGAATGTAGCGAGCACCGAGTTTTCAGGAAAGGAAACGCAAGCAAGGCAGATGACGAATATTGTTGTGGGACAAATATACATACCAAAGGGTGCAGCCGTTTTAAGAGTGTAGGGGGAAGAGGGAAGAAAAGGAAAAGAAGAAGCGGTGAGATGCGCGCGCACACACAACAGCGTTCCCTGTGCACTCGGACTTTCTTTTCGTTTCTATTTTTTCTTCATTCCAGTTTTCTGGAAGCACGACAGTGAGTCTATGGTCCTGATGTTTTTTTTTTTTTCATCTAAGAACGCTTTGTCGTTCAGCCGGCAGCGCACAGAGAAGGGCAGTTACAAAGAACAAACAAAGAACAGTAACAAAGAACTAACTAACAAAGAAGGGCAGTAACAGATGATGTGTTCTATGGCCTTGTCGCAACCACTAACTTTGTCCGAGACACTGTCCATTATGCAGATGTGAGAAATATAGGCGTTTGTAAAATCGACGCCCAGCCGCAAGTGGCGCAGCAAAGTTGCATCGCATCGCACCAGACCAGGCAAAAGTCGAATTAAGGCGCAATGAACGGTCAAGTAAGTACAGTAGCGAGTTGGCACATTCCACTGAATTTTGATGTCCTATAATAGCGTGCAACAAGCAAGTACGCGAAGTCGCCACACGCTGTATCAACTTGACAATGGCACAGGCACACGCTGTACTTGTTTCCCCCTTTCTCCTGTGAAGGGTATCAAACCAGACGCCCATCTGGTTAACCTCCCTACCTTCCCTCTGCTTGATTTCTCTCTCTCTCGCTCTCTCTCTAGCTTGCTCTCCCGTCTAATGGGTGGAGATTACCAAGAAGGTCGGCTTTCAGCAGGTAGCCTTGAAGTACTGAAGCACCTGTATCCGTCGTTACTCAGACTGTGCGCCAACTAGATGGTTCTGCTTCCGCAAACAACTCGTCCGGTGCGGTGGTCACACCATCAAGGTCGGCGCCGATCAAGTTCGTGTTGTCCCGTGCGACAACGTCGAAAGGATCGGAACTTGAGGCTCTCATTCAGCCTCTCAGGTCTATTAACAGCCACCTAACTGATGTGCCACATTTTGTGCTGTTACGGTAGCCCTTCAAGCACTACAGTCAACCCTGCATCACGGTCCTCACGGAAGATTGATCCGAAATAAGAGAATCGTACCACCACGCTGTTGTAAATGAGCACACAAAGAAATTTCAATTGCTGCAGGGCCACTGCCGCATCAGCTGGCACTGAAAGTGCTGACGGGGTAGAGATCAGAGAGAGAAAGGGTGCATAAACAAGCAAGGAGGTTAATCAAATATGCGTATGGCGTACCGTGGCCAACTGCGGATCTGCTGGTTCTGGCGAGCGTGAGTCCTGAGCGTTCTTTAACGTGATATAGGAAAACAAGTCGCATATTATTGCGGCCACGAATCAAAGTGACTCGACAAGAAATGGCAAAAAGCGTTTCTTAGTCCGCCCGTGCCCCTGCGCGCTGGCGACGTCATAGGTTTATTGTTTGCAAACGTGAAGATAGTCTGCTTGTCCAAATGTGGCACGTGGTCGTTGTAACTGTGTGTTATAGCATAATGCCGATCAGTGGCGTAGCCAGCAATACTTTTCGGGAGGGGGGGGGGGGAAGGGGCACATGTTCAGTCTGCCAGCCCTTGGCTATGCCACTGGCCCCTATGTGGGAACACGTAGAGGACGGCATTCACTGGCGAGAGATCTTGGCCCCCGTTCTAAGGTGCCTCGACGTCAGCGCCGAGGCCCCCTGCCCCGTTCGCGTGCTGCGCTCGGCGCCGACAGCAGCGCGGCTCTTCGACCCGAAGCTACGTACACCGGGCCGCAGCGTCGTCGTCTAGGCGGCGCACCGCTTCTGTTGCCGCTGCGGCCCCCCTCGTGGAGGGGCAACAAAAACAACAACACGCTTGTCTTCGGCGTCGGCCCAGCCCGGGCAAGAAAACCTGTCCGGCGAGTTTCCGCGCTGCCGCGCCGCCGCTCGTTGGTGAGCTGCTTGTCCGGGCTGCCGGTGCTGCACGTGCCACCGAGTTCGCTGACACGCCCTGGACGCCGCCGCCGCCACCTCCTCACGTCCCCCCGTTCATTTCTTTGCCCTTGCCTTGCCTCGGCAGCTAAGGCCGTTCCGCGTCCGCAGGTGTTCGCATAGTGCCGCCGCCGCCGCCTGTGCCGTGGCGTGGAGAGCGTTCGTTTAATTTGGCACCAAGGGTTTGCCCGAGTCAATGTTGCTGGGCTCCAGAATTAAACAGCACTCGTTATGAACTGCTCGAAAGTGTTCCAGAGATAGCTAAACTACACAATCGAAAACAGTAGACATGGAAAGTAGACGTACATCTACTGAGTTGTCCCCACACGGTATCCCACGCTCGGCGCTACTCGTTGCAGGTACGGAACGTTGTAGGTTGGAACGACGCCGTTGCGTTGCAATCACCTGGAAATACCGAAATATATTGTGTAGCTGAGTAAGTATGTTACGGTGTTAGAGCGAAAAAAGGAAGTTTTCAGCCCAATCGCCATGGTTGCCGTAATATGTTGGTACTGCTACGATAACTGACGGTTGGGAAGCGGATGAAAGTAGCCAAAATGTAGAGGAGCTGGAATTTTCGCAGCTGACAGATCGAGAGTAACCACTTTGCCAGAAAGTAACTGAAACTGGCTATTTGAATCGAACGGAACTCCTATATCTCGCGTTTACTTTTGTTGGTTCTTTTTATTGGGTCGTAGCCTCGATCATGTTGCGCTGAAATCGAAGACGCTACTGCTTTTCCATTGGCTGCCAACAGTTTATGGAACATGGTTCAGGGGATGACTATACCTTTCTTCAACATTTGCCTATGTTGTTCGTAGCGTCAGCCAAGTAGCGCGGGAAGCCCACGACGAAAACTGTGCGTATATTATCCAATGTGTGAGAATGTGGTGTCGCCACACCGCACCATTGGCTCCCATTAATTTCGGTGCGATTGTTCAAGCATTGTGAGAATGCATTGTGAGAATGCATGTGCTCTTAAGAAGTTTCTGCCAATCTCTCGCATCGAGGCGCATGCTGGCATTATGTGAAAGACAAGGCCAGCGAAATGCGATGTATGAACTCTGGACTAATGCAGTGCAACAAATATGCGGTAGAAGCGAGGTGGCCAGCTTTCCGGTACTTCCTGGCGATCACCTATGGAAAATAATTCAATTACCTTTGTTTTATTTATTACCTGCAGGCTCAAGGTCTAACCAGGGAAGGCATAAAAATGCAAGAACTCATTAACAAAAATTATTTGATAACATATTAGAGAAAAAGAAGTTATAATTGGGAAAGATCAGGCTGAGCTCGGCAGGCTAGCCTGCACTGGGTAAAGGGGATTGAAAGAGGAGAAGGAAGAAATACAACCAAAGCACAGTGACACCTTAATACATAGTCTAAATAATTCTTACATTAATTGTATTAACTGTATATGCATCAATTGCATATATGTGAAAAGGAGAGCACTTGAATGTGTCAATTTTAGCGAAATACGGACTTCGGGTATGTGCAAACAGTGATGTCGAGTGTGTCTAACTACAAGGACAGATGCATGCGGTGAACTGAGCCGAGGGCTAGCTTTATGTCAATTAGTTGACGGCAGAATTCAAAACCCAATTATTATTTTTCGTACTTAATTTAAGGAATGTCATTACAGCGTCGATGGGCGCTGCTAACAATTATTAGTACTCTGATGATCAGAAATAATAAAGTTACCCTGGACAAAAAAAGAAAGTGACGTTTCCAAGATGTATACGCTCATGCGGTGAATCAAACTTTTATTGTTATTCACTTCAACGACGGGGGCGCTGCATCAAGAAAGTATGAACTGATAGTCCCTGCCTTGTCTGCTTTGTCTGCGACTGTTATTATTATCATTAGTCCATTCAGGTTTGCATGTGTTCAGTGTTACACCAATGTAATTTAACCAAGGTTTTCAGTGTGGATATACCGCGGGCTGGAAAATGAGACTTCGTGGCGATGAATTCTCTCCGGGCCCGATCGCGCACTCAAGTCTAGCAGTTCGCCACGGCGAGCTCTTCTAAAGGAGCTCTCACGAGTGTTGCTTTCCAAGGACTCGCTGCCCGTCACCATAGCGAGAGCTGGACGGCTCTCGGCGAGCTTTGGAAAGCGCAGATAGGGTTGCAGGAAGCAAATTCTTCGCGTGCTTGCAAATCTGCTTAGTGCGCGCTTTAGCCGTGCAAACCATTCGTTTATTCTTTTCCTTCTGCGAAGTCGATACGCGCACTTTCCGCGCAGCCCGCGCAAGCTTCCGTGCTTGTTGCATCCCCGAGTAATGTCCAGTCATTACCAATATGGCATAATATAGTCAGCTTTTGTTGGAGACCTGCTACGTTACTTGCTTCTTCTCTCCCAGTAAGTGCGAAGCTCGGTTCTGTAAGTCGGCTGACCCCTCTGCCTTCATCAGAATACACTCTCTCTCGCTCTCTCAATGCTCTTGCGAGGAAAACAGCCCCAGGTAGCACACAAAGTCTTGAAAACGTCGTATTAAGGGATTCAACGTCTGAAACGGATTTTTGACCAAAATCGACGCATCAAAGACGTTCCAAACAAGATAGCTTAAAAACGAGGGGTGAATACGTTTTGATAACGTTGGAAGCCAGGCAGCTTAAAAACGAGGGGTGAATACGTTTTGAAAACGACTCAAGGCGCCACCGCGACGCCACGGCGCGTTAGTGGCTTCTACAATATTCAACAACCCATCAACGCGAACCAACCTTGCGCAAGGTGGCGGTACCGTCGTCAAATCATGTGACCAAGGTGGCCACGTGATTCGTGATGCCGGGCAGCCGGGCATAGTCGCGTCGTCATGGCGTCGTCGCGTCACCGCACTCGCATTGCGCTGTGGTGTGTTTGCGGCTGTTCTGAATGTGCTGCCGCTGCCCTTTGCTATGTAAGTGTTGCAGTGTTTTGCTGTCAAGAAAACGATATTCTGTGATCAGTTTGGGTTGTGCGATATGTTTGTGTGGTTTTAATTTGGAAATCAGTAGTGTTTTCAATTGTTATGTGACCAAGGCGGCCACCACCGGCCAAGCAACTCGACAAAACGCAAGCGGTCGCGTTTCGGCGACTTCAGACAAATACATACCCACACCCAAAATACATTAACAAAATCACAGGGGGCAGGGAAAGCGACAAATGTAGGCTCTGTTCAGAAACAGGAACACTCACACACATAATGTGGGAATGCACCTCGCTCCCGTTCTCTCATCCCCCCGTCAGCAGCGAGACTGACTGGACAGCCTGGCTCAGTTCCGGGGACGTCGACCGACAATTGGAACTGGTGGACTGGGCGGAAAAGGCCAAGCAGGCCCAGGGCCTTACTTGAGCCCTAACGCTCAGCCACGTCCCTCTTTACCCTTCCCCCTTTCAATAAAGTTTATCACCACCACCACCAAGGCGGCCATGTTATTCGTGAAGCCTGGCATAGTTGCGTTATCGCACTCGCATGGCACTATGGTATGATAGCGGCTGTTCTGAATATGCTGCCGCTGCCCCTTGTCGTGTAAGTGTTGCAGGGTTTTGCCGACAAGAAAACGACGTTCTGTGATTAGTTTGGGGTGTGCGATCTGTTTGTGTAGTTTAATTTGGAAATCAGTAGTGTTTTCAATCGGAGGGCGCGGAGTGGAGGGCACTAATCAGCTCTTCAAATTCATTGTCATGTTATGTGAGGTGCCTTTCACTGACGCTGTAATTAAGGCGTTAAGGGCAGTATAAGGACGAAAGTTGGAGGGACGAAATCGTGCCTGTGTGTCCCTAGCGTCGGGATCGGCCGCTATGCGTGATCCTAACTAGAAAGCATTTTGCAGAATGCGAAGAAAGGCGGCAAAATTTCTGTCTGTGCGCACCTTGCCGATTTCCGTAATAGAGCCGTCATCGTGGTATTTTAGTCTCCCGTTTAGCAAGAGTGTTGCAGACAAGGAAACTGGTTCAAACAGGCTTTTTTTTAATGATTCAGTACTAGTGCGGTATCCCAAAAGGTGAGGTCAAGTGCTCGCCCTATTTTCTTCCCTCGCGCTACAGCCCACTGACAGAATTTTGCGTGCACCATACCGTGCTTTTATCGTTTGCGCTTCAGGTTCTCGATTGTGTTTTCGCCCCCTTTACCCACGTGATGGGTATTTCATGGTATTACCGGGTACCACATGTGTCCATATATTGTGTCCAATATATGAAACGGCCAAATTAGATTTTATTTGACGCCTCAAATGGTAGTAATGTATTGAGTCCCTTGTAGCTTTGTGCTTGTTATCAATTTTACTATTTGGCGAATGGATACAGCATGTACGCTGCATAACTCGCTTGTGGATACTGCATACGTGAGTCGAGTATGCCCTTGGTATAAAATAAGTTGTATGTTTTAGGTAGTACGATTGTTTGCAGTTTGGGACATGTGTCGCAATGTACGCTGTGCGCCCTTCGCGATTTACGGCGGCCTGCCGAGTTCGTGCGGGTGCCATGTGTGCGCATGGAGTTCGCGAAGCACTCTCGCAGTTTTTTTTTATACATATATACATGTGTTCTGTTCGCGCGCTTCGCACAACAGGGCATGTCGCAGTTCTTTGTCCTTGTGCAACACATTTTCCTAGCGTACGTCTGTGCATTATTTGATACCGGTTTCACACGGGGCTCTTTTAGCCGCTATCCAGTCCGTTACAAATCGAATTTCTCGGTCGTGACTGGCTCCTCTGCGCAAGCTACGATAGTGAGCCAGTCGCATCGATAATTTCGATCCGGATCGGGCTTGATCGCGATCGAGAGAGAGAGAGAATCAACTTTTGTACTGAGCTCTTAGTAACGCGCGCTGGCACCAGATGGGGTGGAACCTTCTTCTCAGGTCCCATATGTGTCCAGCAGTTCCTGGCCCCTGGCCGCCAGCGCGAGCTGGGTCGGTAGGTAGCTCTGGCGGTAGGTAGCGGTAGCTCTGGCTCGTCCTCGGCCCGGATTGACAGATCGCGATCGAGAGTGGTCGTGTGATACCGGTTTTACACATGGCTCTCACATAGGGAACACTTTAAATTCAATGCTACTGAGTGAAGAGCAAGTGCATATATATGCCAGTGGTGGTATGTGGGCAAGTCTTTCTAGTGAAGCCAATACTTGTGCATTCTAAACATTTCAATTACCAGCGTAGTGCATCAATGTGTCTACTTCGACAAAATGGAGCACCAGTGCAGATATCTGAGCATACCTGTCCAGGGCAGCAACTGTGTCTACATTGAAACCACTACCAGCACGTGCTGCAGTTCTATTTCCAGCGGGACTGCAGAATAATCAGTAGGGTGCTCTCAAGCTGTTTATCTATGAAGCTCTGCCTGGACTGGGTGTCAAATATTTTTGGACGTGAAAGGGGGGGGGGGGGGGGGGTTAATTGGTAAACATCAATGGAACTGTGGCTGGACTTGGTGGCAAATGTTTTTGGATGTGAAAGTGTGAGTGAAGTGGCAAAGAATTTGCTCTGGGCTACATGTGTTAAACGTTTTTCTCATTCAGACTGCTTTCTTTACTTTTGGAGACTGGAGATGTGCGCAAAGTGTGACATGTCAGTGTACTAATTACTGTATTTGCTGGTTTGCAAATTATTCGTTGCAACTTTGTTTTTGCCAGAGAGGTACAACTTTGCCTCTTGTAAAGGGCTTTTTAGATAAAACACTTACTATTTATTATGACCATTGCTTCCTTTGTTACACAAATGCAGCTTCCTGTGCATTCCACTTTATTTCCATGTTTATGTAAGTTTCTAACATGAGGCCTGCATAGTCATTTCTCACGTTCTGGAGTGGCAAGATGCAGCATTACTGTCTCATCGTTCGCTGTACTACAGTAGTGTTCACTTGTTAAACTGAATCCCCCGTTTAAGTATTCTGTACTAATTTCACTTTATTGCTTTTTTGTTGTATGGTTATTTTTTCTCACCATTACCTTCTTTGATATATCCTAAAGGCAATACACCCGCCGTGGTTGCTCAGTGGCTATGGTGTTGGGCTGCTGAGCACGAGGTCGCGGGATCGAATCCCGGCCAAGGCGGCCGCATTTCGATGGGGGCGAAATGCGAAAACACCCGTGTGCTTAGATTTAGGTGCACGTTAAAGAACCCCAGGTGGTCAAAATTTCCGGAGTCCTCCACTACGGCGTGCCTCATAATCAGAAAGTGGTTTTGGCACGTAAAACCCCAAATATAATATATATAAAGGCAATATTTCCAATTTTGCATTGTTCCCATTTTTTATTTCTGTCACAGGATTGTTTTATGATGGTATGCGGTGGTATTTCTTTTTGCACTCTTTTCAAGCTTCTAGCTGATTGGTAACATTGCTTGGAGGCAGTTACCATCCGATTCATACTCTTGCATTTTTCGGTCTACTTCTTTCATTCGTTCTGATGTCACTTCTGCATAACTCTAGTACACTTAGTACACTCCAGGTATTTCTGTTCATTTTTGTATGTGTACTTGGAATTTTGTTTATGTGCTAGTGAATGTTCACTTTCCAGTTCATTACGAATCCTTTCTGCGACTTTTGTCATTGTTGATGTACTTTTACTTCTATTTGCATTTCTGACACAGTTTGTTCGAACCTTGCATAAGCATTACATTTTAATAAAGTGTTTTTGCTTTGCCACAATGTTCTCATTTCATGCACTCTTGGCATGAAGGGCTTGGTCTGGCCACCTGCCAAGACGTGGCCATTTGTTCTTTGCAGGATGTCATTCTCATTGTGGTTGTAAGCATCGTAGCTTACTAAAGGCGGTATTAAGGATTTATTATTCCTAACAGACTCATTTTCGTGCGACTTGGTAGAAGATGCGCCGGCCATGCGGGGAACAGTGCTTGGCACTGCGCCATGGCTCTTACAGTCAACACCGACGCTTCTACTCATTTGGGGCGCGATTGGAGATCGTTGTTCGAAACGCCCGATCAGTTTCACCTCACGCGATTGGCCTAGGCCGTGCCAACGGGTGCGGCTGACGACGTCTGCGCGGCATAGGCCAGTCGCGTGAGGCGAAACTAAACGCGTGTTTTGAACAACGATGTCTGATCGCGCCCGTCACCCGCGAAAATGAGCTTCAGATGATCGTAAACCTTTCAAGACCGCTTCTAGACCAGCTTTTTGATAACGTCCTAAAAACATTTAGAAATTGGTTACGAATAGTTTTGGCAAAGGGATTACTTGTGTCTTTCCCAATCCTATTTCTAGACCAGCTTTTCGAATACGTCTTGCAGACCTGTTCTAGATCGTCTCAAGAAAGTAATTAAGCCGGACATTAGCAGAGATATACGACGTTTTCCCGCCGAAGTTCTCTCATTCGTGTCTTCTTTAACCCGTTTTTATCGTCTTGGATAAACGCTACGAAAACGTTACGTATTTCTTTTGTGCTACGTGGGAACTAGACGGATGGCAGTGCTTTGCTTCCTACCGACGGCAGTTACAGGTTATCTTCCTCAGTTTATATTCAAGTGCGGAGAGGCCTTCGAGCTTTTGCTCTTTTGTTGTATTGTCTATCTCTGCTTCCTGCTACTCCGAGCTTTTAAGAATTTTCACTGTCCGAAAGGCTCATTCAGCACCCTGATTCCGTTTGTAAACGCACTGGAGCAGATGTTTGCGGACGCAGAAGATAAACGCAGCATCTGTTAGAATGTTAGTCAGAAGTGTACAACACTATGTGTACATGCACATTACGAAATATGTGTCTTTTCCCCACATGTGCGACAGTTGTTATGAAAAGCAATGAAAAAAAAGTAAAAAAGAACGGAAAGCGCGAGGAGCAAACGGAGGGTGGCTAGAGTGGAGGCGAGTGAGGCAGTGAATTTAGAAGGCAGATGATCGAGGTGAATATGGCCACACGCAGCATGTGATTGTACAGAGTACAATCGCAGCTCGTGGCGTTCTTAAGTTCTTAAGATCTTAATTTCAACAAGTGTAGCAGTACTTTAGCATTGTAGCACAGCATTATAGTACTCCAGCACGAGTTTTTTGCATCGCTCATCGATTGCGACCTCCGTTGTGAGGGTTTGCGACAGAAGGCAATAATGGCAGTGCTTGTCGGGTGTGGCGCCTGAAGTTACAAATATTTCTTAGCGACCCATGATTCTGAATAGTTGCAGTTAACAGAGTGCGTGAAAAACTGGCGTAGTTATGGTGGATCGGGTAGTCGAATGCTGCCGTACTTACACAGAACGCATCACTATCAGCCATTCCGATGGGGGCTGACCCGGCTGAGTGTAGGCATTTGGCGAGGTGGATGTTACACGATGCCTGACCTCTGAAAACAATGACCGCCCGTCTCCTATTCCGAAGCAAGTGAAAGCCTAAAATACTTATTTATTACATGACCACAGAAGCACTTATCTTCTTTCCCGTACCTTTCTTTTTTTCGCCATGACTATTGGGGCGTGATAAGACGTTGGCGCAGGGTTTCGTTTTCGAGGGAAGAGATTACGGCCGCATTTGTACGTTTCCACTAAGGCTTCGGTTGCTCACACCATGTTCCTGCATGTACCAATCATATATGGAGGAGCTAATGTAAGGAAGCGCGTAAGCCATATTTAAACGATGATCACTGCAGGAGCACTTGTGCTAAGTCTAAACGTCTTGTTGTTCGAAAATATCACGAAGTACTTTTTAACTTCATGGAATGAATGAAGAGTAGTGCAAGTCGGGTGTTCCCTTCATACTGATCCGTTTGGTACAAGTAGCGAGGCAGTGACGCGACAAGAATAGTATAGACCAGAACACGCTAGTCTCGCACCCAGACTAACCGAACGCATACTCTCGCACCCGGGTTGCCCGGTCGACCGGCGCTATTTTGTACTGGGCTGCCAAAGTGCGTTCGCCGGCGACCAGTAGACATGGCAAGCGCCAGCTCTAGGGCTCCAAAGTGAGGAAATGTGCCCGTTCACACGGATCCAAAGTAGAAGAAGTCATCTGGGCATCATTGCGTCGTGTTTGGATGCCAAAACAACCAGCGGAAAAGGAGCAGATTGCTTAGCGCTGTTTGCGAAGAGCACAACACACGTAGGGAATCGTGCCGGTGCGGTGTTTTCAGCCTGCGCCGATTTCCATCCGCAACGAAGAATGCCAAGCTGCGCCACCGGTGGATAGCTGAAGTGAATAGGAAGAACTACCAACCCAGTGAAAATCCACGAGTGAGTATTCGATCTGTGTATATTTTGGTGCCACGTTCAACTTTGCGCCCTACAAACGTAATACGCAGGTTTGCTCCGAGCACTTTCTGGGCAACAAGCCTACAGAGCAGAATCCCGCGCCGGTGCTTCGCCTTGGCTATAACAAAAAGGCAAGCCTTTTCGTGTTTTCATTCAGGCAGAGCTCCCGACTGTTAAGCGGAACAGTTGAGTTTGCGGTTAGCGATACTTGCAGCTGGTGCACGGAATCACCATTAAGCGTGAACGACAAGTTGTAGGCCTTGCTGGTGAGCGTTATTGCTAATGAAAGTAAACCGAAGTCTGCTCGTCACGTAGCATGCGTCCACAAAAACGTGAACGACCACTACTCGTCGCCGAAGGTGTTCTTGCAGCGCACCTACCTTTACGAGCTGGTGTTGCAGGTGTCATTCGTAACGAATTCATTTGAGCCTCCTGAGCTCTAAACTGCGTGCGGGCTGTTATGCGGGACAAAGCGCAAAATATTTCCGTTCATATGGCGAGGAAAATAAGGTGCTTAATTATTCTTGTATTATGTAACAAAATTTTGATCGTTCTCACTAGTTTTTTTTTACTGTTTTCTTTTCTAAGGGAGCGCCAACAATCCGATGGCCTCGCACAAGCGAAACAGGTCTAGTACCAGGTAGCTGCAGTTGGTGGGGCTAATTTCTTGGAATGCAGGTGCGGTTGTTGTCTTGTACCAAAGCGGTCCTGATGATGCAGCTTTAAGTAGGGATGGTAATTTTACGTGCCCTGTCATGGTTTGTGCAACTGTACAACACCTGCATCTGTCATGCTCGCCCTGTTATACGGGCTTTGACTGCACATGTAGTTGAACATTATAACTACTGTAGTACCTCATTTTCCAATGAGTGCAGGTTTAGCATCATATGCTGCTTGTTCGAGTGCTGTAGGCTTTTGTTCTGAATGTTGTACTCTTAAGTGGTTGCACGATACAATTGGCCTGGTGTATTTTCTATTTCATTTTGAGAGGACTTTATATCTTCGCAAAAGTGATGGCATGGGAAAGAACTACAGCCCTTCTTACTATAACATCTATTTTGTTTTCAGTGTGCAGGTGGTGAAGGGCAGGCGTCTGCTAACCAGGCAGTCAAACGACCTCGCCAGTTGGTTGCCAAGCGCGGCCAACCCAGTAGAGACCATTACAAACAAGACCAAACTGAAAGTGCAGATGACAGTGTTCTGCGTGCTTTAATAATATATGGCACCAACACAGTGCTGTAAATTCCTTCACAGGTTACGTGCCAAAAAGCTCACAGGTGTTCTAGCATACAGCGCGTGGTTTGTACAAACGTAATAGCGTACCTACCCGATGTATTCGCTTCTGCAGTCTGCACAGCACTCAGTGTGTCCATTGTGGACTTGCACGAGGTGTTGAAGTTTGATTGAATCCAGACAACGAAAATGACAGGTTAGAAAAAACGTGAAGCACGCCTTCCGCCCAGCTAAAAAGCCCAAGTTTCGCTTTCGCGCCGGGTCGCATCTCCCGGCGTGGCAGCCCAGGCCTGCTACTTCGCGGCGCTTGGGATAGATGGCGCGACCGGCGCTCATCAATATGGCGGCGCCCTTTGAATTCACGGTGTTCTGGTGTATACTTGGGAGAGGTTTTCCAGGACACCGCCTACATCCGGTAGGTGACAGCCCAAGAATTTCTGGAAATGTTCGCAACCCTAAATATCTCCTCTGCCAGTACGCCACTGTAGCGAAGCCTCGATGCTCTCAGGTTCCATTGTTAGCTCACATCAGTATTTCTTATTTCTCTTTCCGGTCAATAAAATCTCTCTCTCACAAACACACGAATATTTACGAGGGTAGTTTCCGTCCATAATGAACTTGACCTGCATTAAAACTTTTTGATCACGATCAAGCTGCGAAACGTGTTTGAGTCTAATCGAATTCAACGGAGTTCGAATGTAACTGTCTATCATTACTCTACATACATTGGCTTTGACGTGCATTGGCTTAAGCAAGCTCGAAAGTTTTCCATGGAAAGAGATATTACGGAGATCCATCGCGGCAACGTCGCTGTCGTTGAAGCGCTTTTCATTTCATGGCGAAGAAATTCGTTTGTACCGTCGTCACCTTCTTTACACACATTAGCAAGACTACTTTCCTCTTTTTTGATATGGTGCTATAACTAGCCATCTTCGACTCTCTGGTAAGCGCTTCTCATTCCCCCTTTTTTATTATTTTGAATAATGTCTCTTTCATAAAGTGCACCAAGCAAACGTTCACCATTCCAAAAGCCGCAGGTCATGCTTTGTGAAACCACTCGCACATGTTCTTTATTATTGCGATAGCGATTATATCGACACTACAGGCACATTTAGTGCCGTCGGCGTCATCGTCGCCGTGATGTTCATTATAAAGCCCAAGGGCGATAACATAGTCGCAGCGCGCCGTATGCTGACGATGTCGGCTCAATCTCGCGCTTGCGACGGAGGAAAGAGGGAAAGAAGCGCACCGTCTTCCGTCGCGCGCAAGGCACCGGGCGGAGGAGAGGGACGGAGGGGGAATTCTACTCCGGCGGTTGCTGCGTATGGTGCTGCCGCACGCTGTCACGCGGGCCCTATCTTCAAAGCGATCTGCAACGAGTTCAAAGTCTCGGTGTTTCCGAGGGCTCATAGCTCCGTGTGCGCTTCGTTCTCGCCGCTTAGTTCGCGTTGAAGCGAGAGTCAGCTCGAAAGTCGTTTCGTCCGCTGGTGCTGCCACTCTTCCTCACTGTAGCGTTCTGGCAGCGAGTTTCTGCGGTCATCTAGTGAGACGTGTTCATGTTTGCTTGTGCGCGCGTAACATCATGCTTGTTAATTTAGTTAGTAAGGGAATGTTTACAAGTTTATAGGGCCGATAAAGTTACTTATCTTACTTAGTTTAGCTGTCTACTAATTTGCTATCGCAACTGCGACTTTTATGCACGTCGACATGCTTCATTTGATGTATGCTGTAGGGAAAAGTAGAGAAAAAAAAATTCATAGTCCATAATGCAACGCTCCCGATACTCACGATACTCCCTAATGGGAATATTGAGCGCAGCTGTTTACGTATTTTGAATTCGCGATATACTGTGGCCAAGGATTTTATTCTGTGAGACAGGGCGCTCTCTGCGGCGGCGCTGAGCCTCTGCTCGGGCCGCTCGTTCAGCAGCAGCGGCAGAGGGAGCATTTCCACCGGTTGCGTCGCTCACTGTTCAGAAAGGAAATGTGAACACGGGAGCGCGTGGCTTGCGCGGAGCGCATTCCCTAGCGGCGGCAGCGCCGCAGGCGAAGTAGCACACGCGCAGTGGGTCCGAAGTGCCCTGCAAGTGCCATGTTTCCGTGGTGGCCGCATGCCTAGTCGCCGCCGGCACTCCGCTTCCCTCCTCACGATTTCGCCATACCCTCCTCCGCTTTCCGCCTCATGCTTCCGCTGCACCTCTCTCTGTGCTTTTTTCCTCGCGTCTCCTCGCTCACGTCGCTTTTTCATTCCCCGCTGCGCGCCGCGTTCGCTATCAACTTTCGGTGAGCTCGTTCGCTCGGTTACAAACGACGCCGACGCTGTCTCAGAGCCATGCTCTAAAAAAGATGGTAACACAAGTGGGCAGTGCAAGTACTGGCTGGCTACCCTGGGCGGGGCTGTGTAGGGTAAAGGATTCTTTGCCCTAGACTAGTAAACACGTATACGCGTTTATCAAACTGCTCGATTTGGCATTTTGCACGTATTCTGGTTTATAACTTTTTAAGTCATTCCTGCTTCTCCGCTATCCTTTCTGTCTTTCATTCTCCCTTACCCCTCTTCCAGTGCAGGGTAGCAAACCAGTATCTTTTCGAGATAACCTCTCTGCCTTTCCCACCTCGTTTATTTCTCTCTCTCTCTCTCAATCTATCTACCTCTGCTTACACGTGGAAGCATCAGCCGCCTTACTCCCGCGATTACGGACACCTACGGAATAAACGATAAATCGGGGGAGGTATTGTGTAAGGGTCCACCTAGTGGACATGTCCAAATTTCGTCTGCTGTTGAAGTTCTCATTGTCTGGGCTGAGCTGCGCGTCCGCAGCAGCGAGGCGCCTCAGGCGCCACAACATGTGGACTCTTACAGAATATCTCCCGGGTGTTACCATACTTGCGAATTTGGTGATGAATTAATTCACGCCTTCCACTTAAACATACTCTTTGTTGTCGCAGTGGTTAGCGCTCTGTCATAAACCAGGGGTTCTGTTAGCTGGCAGCAGCGGGTCCTCGGGGCGTGTGCTAGGCATAATGGGCTTAAAGCATGGCTTCCAAGCGCATTCACCGGCCTCAAGGTCGAATTCTAGGCTTGGTGAGCTCCCATGCCGTTTTTCTTCATTACACCATGGTGTCAGGAACCGGAGCCATTTTAGCAAGGCACATCGCGACTGCGGTAAAGTCTACGAGAACATTTAGAAAAACACGTCAGACACCGTCTATATACAAGCATATGCTGTTTCTTTTTCAAGCGACGCTTTTATTGGCTCACAAGTGGCGTTGTCGTGGTCACGCAAAAACCCAGTTGCTCCCAGAGCAGAGCAGCTGCGGTAAAGGACGGTTTGATAAGTTGACAGCTGCGCTGGCGCCGGAGCGTGAGTCTCTAGCAAGGATTACAACTGCATATATGCGCGCGCTCACGTCACGCGCGCAACCAATCAGAGCCGTTTCGCTTCTGTCGGAGACCGAAGGATCAGGAAAGGGTTCCGCGTGTGCTGCGCCGGCTTCGTTTCCGCTCAGCTCCGTCTCAAAAAATGGATGAGGCGGCCACGCATTGTGCGTTCCCTCCGAGGAACGGGCAGCGTTCGACGAGCGGCGGCGAGAACTCGCCCGTGAAAGGGCTCGCCGATCCAGCCGTCAGAGCCACCCGAGCCGAGCCAATCCGACAGCAACGACAAGAAGATCCCGAGCTAAGAGAGCGGGAGGCCGAAGCAGTCCAGCACCGTTACCTGTGGGTTAATTAACCATGACGAACGTCAGGTACACACAGTCTCTTCTTTTTTACATGAGTATATATGCCTTGCACAAGAGTACGTTCTTGAGCCTTGTCACTATGAAATTTCGTTGCACGAGCGCGCGCACACCCGTCCACGTACACGCACAAGCACATACCCACGCACACAATGAACGCAGACGTATGCGATATATACAAGTCGCGAAGAGAATCCCGGCTGACACACATGAGCCACCGACAATGAGGAAAGCCTGAAATTGGCGTCGACCCTGTCGAATAATGTATTGAAGCAAGTCGATAACTACAATTTCCACTTGGCAATCAAGGGAAACAGGTTTCGTAGTCATTCAGGCTTGTGTGGTGAGGTAATTGCAGTACTGGATTACGACAGAGACTGTCTTCTTTCCATGTCTTCTTGTTCGAGTACGCTTTTTTTGGTGCAATGAACGCCCAACAGCGAGCTTTCCTGCAAAAGCCTTTAACCTTCTTCATGAACTTTGTCATGCACCTAAAGCCATGCGCAATGACTTTGTTCCTATTTGAGCAACGTCGCTAGGGCATTCACGACGACCGAGGGAACTGCAGAATGCCAACATTCGTAATGGGCCGCTAAGTCGACTTAGAGAGCTTAAAGCCGCGCGATTAAAATGGTGTGACAGTTCTGTTATATACTGAGCCCATTACTTACCTCGAGTTTACATTAGAACCACTCCTACGAAGCACACAGTTTCGTTCTGTCGTCTTTCATTAGTCGCAAAGCATAAGGAATACGGCCAGCAAAGGGCTGCGGCCATTGCGGAATGAAAGTTTGCAAAACGACCATACATTGACGAGTCACTTTATATCTGCTCAGTCTTTTACAGCGAGAAATGCTGTAATTTTATTCTTGCAACGCTCAAACCTTTCGTTCACGCGTTGTTCTCATTGGGGAAACAGCCAATCAGCGAGGACCACGTTGACTGCGAGATCTTCGGCGCTTCTCCTTGGTCAAATTTTACGTCGCGCATATTGATAGCGTGTACCAATATTATAACCATGCATATAATTCGCTCTGCCAAATCTTAATCAATATAGGGGAGAAAACTTGAATGCACGCTTCTCGGGGCTGCTATTCACCATTTGAATAGTTATAGGTACATGTTAACCCGCACATGTTTCACCCCACATAGATTGTCTTGACCAGAACGTGGTAAGCAGCTGACACAGAAGCGCTGTGTGCAGCTCGTATACTGCTGCATAGTGCGCCTATAGGTGAAAGCGACATTGCTGAAAATTTTGAAGATAACGTTATCAGTCTATCACGTGTGTCGACACTTAAGAAAGGCTGAACCGGGTCAAAGTTGTGCATGTCGGTGTCTCTTGTTTCCTGTATCACGCGCGCTATGTACACCTAAGCCTTCCGGCATGACATGCCAACAAGCTTGAACGTCCCATCCTTTCGCTCGTCTGACCCCCAAGTAAATAACGTTGCGTTATTAACAAGAACCTTCCGGCTGTTAGCTCACTCGGTTCCCTCGTGATCGCTGGTTCATCGCCCTTCGTCCACCAATTGCAAACGTGCAAAATCACGTGTTACTATTTTATCTGCTGAATGTAAAGATATATGAGCGCCGGGGGGTCATACTTTCGTCATACTTTCCCTTCGTCCCCCCTCTTATCTTGACGCGAGTGCGCTCATTGCGCTGTCGCACGCCCGTGTTTGCGAACCGCGCCTTGTGGCGTAACGTATACTACTCGGCCGCTTAGTCGTATTTCAAGCCAGACTATCGCCGCACAAGCAAAATTTGAATGAAAAAGAATAAGAGCTAGGGACTGCTTGGCGTAGTTGAATAACAGGCGCTGCGGTATCGTTGCCAAAGGAGCCGACCAGACATGCATGCGGTAGCAACCTCGAACCGCGAGACAGAGTTGGCGACTTTACGACCAGGCCAGCGGAGAATCGAAGCGACTGCGTGGGACTGTAGGCAAGCAGAAGCAGGCAAAGCTCGAAACAATTGCGATCCCACATGTTCCTATATACTTATGGGGAAGGGGGACTGGCTGCTTTGCACAAGTCTCTTGCAATGTTCGGTGTTTTTGCGTTGTGAAAGTTCTTTTTCCCGAAAGTACTTCTTCCTTGCATTCAAGGCCAGTTACTCATCCTTTGAAGGACAGCAAGTTACGAAGTCGGAGCAAGGAGCTCGCAACTAACACTACGCTTGAGGGCGCGGCTAACCAAGGGCTTGGTGTTATATTATGTTTTCTTTTTTTTCCCTAGTGAATCGTGAACTAAATTTTTCTTTTTAATCTCGGTTGCACTTGCGGTTATAGTTTGTAAACTGATATGGTTTATAGATGTTATATATTCTATGTAGTTTCTATGTACTGTCCCCCTTACTCAATGCCTCACTTTGAGGCCTGTAAGGTATTTTTAGAAAAAAATAAATAAATAAAGTTACGTCACATCTGAGATGAGTGAAGAACGACTACATGTATGAGTTGTTTAACAGCGATATATTAAAAGCAAGTGATTTAACATGGAAACGATTAATCGTATTTTAAATCACAATGAAGACAGCGCTGTCATGGAAATTGTAATTCATGATGAAAGGCTTTCTAGAAATTGCAAATTGCAAATTGTTATTGCAATATGTTTCAATTATTATTTTATGTCTTTGGTACATAGTACATACCATCCTGTTTGTCTGTGCTACCTAAACTGACAGAGCCCTCAAACTGCATTTTTCTTCCCTACAAATTCCAATGAAATTCAGAGCATTTTTTCTGGCCATTAGAAGCAGCAGGTCACGAGATGTATGTGATTTTCAGATTCTCCCTTTTAAGCGTGCTATTGATATTCTCAGCCCTACCTTAGCTCATATATTTCACTGCTGTTTCAAAGGAGGTATTTCACCCAAGAGCACGCAAATGCTAGAGTGGAAGTAATTTATAAAGGTGGAGATAGAAATAATTCATCAAATTACCACCCGATATCGATACTCCCGATATTCTCAAAGTGCTTAGAAAAGATAACACATGTACGTATGTCAAATTTTTATGAAAAGCATCGCTTGATAACACTACCAGCATGGTTTTCGAAAGCCACACTCCACAGAAACAGTGCTTTTGACTCAAAAAGAGATTATTCTAAAATGTTTTGAGCAAAAAAATTGGCATCGGGTATTCATGGCCGCCCGGGCTTCGAACTGGGCGAAGTCGCGTCAGCTGTGCGCGTCGACGCCTCGTCACGGTGAATTCCCAAACTGTTTGTGATTGTCTATCATGCCGGAAATATTACTGCGAGTTTACGACGCCTCATTTGTGCCGCGTGCGTTTATTCCAAGCCATGATCCGGCGAAGAAACATTGAAGCGAGCATCGCTGACGCTGCACTACGCCTTGCCTGAAAACAGGATCCCACGGCGACCGCTGCAAACACATATCCTGCTTGTTTGTTCCATGTCTGTTTTTTTTTTCCGCTCCCGAGAGAAGTTACGACGAGAAAAGTTTGCCAAAGTCTGGTGCCTACTGTCAGCGGTGGGTGTGTTCCTGTACTGTGCCGCTGCGTTTCTCGTCGGACGGGGTGAAGTGATGGAGCAAAACCATGCTCAGGAGAAATGAGAAAAGCGTGCGCGCATGAAACAAACCTACGAGCGTCTCAACAGAAAATATTTGCAAAAGAAGCCTCCAACGCAAATATTTGTCGCCGTCAACTTAGCGTGAACGATCGTTTTCAGTAGTGAGATGGCCGAGCATCTAATGGCCGTGCTCGTGCGTTGTGTGGCACCGTCGATTGATTGCTTTCCACCAGTGCTCACCGTGCGCGCAAGCTGCAGAATGCGTGGTGTGGCACAGTCATGCATAAGTTGTGTTGCCAGCGCTCGACATGGTTTCCCACAACATAGCTTCGCGCTGTTTTTCAATTATTGTGTTATGTTGCAATTAAAAATTCCCAAGACAGTGTTAAGAGAACGGTTGAAAAAAAAAAAACATACGAGAAGGTAGGCACAGCAGCTTGTGAACCCGCTCCTATAATACCTCTACCCAGGTCTGTTTGTAAATGTGTGTATGTTTTCTTGCGTTTGTGATTTTTTTTTATTTCGCACATTTCTTTATATTTGAGTTTTTCTTAGTTTTCGCGTTTGTGTGCCTGATTCCATGCATGTTTGCGCATACTCTTATTTCTGTCCTTTTATTTTATATTAGCATTTGTTTTTGCTAGTTTTCTTTCAGCAACGTCTTTACACATTTTCATTAACGAATCTCATTCAAAGCACTAACTCCTGTACACTGCAGGGCTGGCCTCTTCCATCTCATTAAAACCTTTCTCACTGGTCTACCTCGTCTTCTCAATCAGCCTACTTGCTGTGTTTTCTGTCCTTCCTTCTTGTGTTGTTGCTTCAATGTAATTAACCAACTTGCTCAAAACAAATTTTGATCGCCTATGAAAACAGAAAGCTTTAGAGATACATTTTCGTAAAAGCGTCATGTGGGTTGCACAGCAACTTTGCCTCTTACCTTTGTTCATGTTTATGCATCAGTACATGTGGCAGCTCGCCAGAAGTGCACATGAAAGGCTGCATATTGCAAAGCAACATCGTTCTATGCTGTTGCATTTTCATGCATTCAGTCTTAGTAAACAGACGGTTTCGCTGCCCATCACATATGATGGTAAAAGTTTTCAACACGAATAACATTGTGCAGTGGGGAATCATTTCCTGTGTGACGCTTTCGTCGTTGCAAAGGCATTTTTCTGTGAATGGAGCCCAGCGAAGCAGTGCACTGAGAGCTTTTGCAACTATCACCATTCATTACTTCACAAATGTCATTGTCTGAACCTGGCTGTCCATCAGTATGCCGATGGCTTGTGAATTAAATAATTGCCTCAATAAAACACATTCAACTTCACTCAGCATATTTCAGTACTAACAATGCTAGCAGAGCTATTCAGGGTGAATAATTGTGCTTACATTGGTGTTACTTGCCCGGTCAGATAAACAAATACAACAATGGCTGTGGCATGACTGTGATTTGATGTGCAGACTGCTAATGGTGCCTTCCAAGTGTGCCCTCGACTACTGCTATTAATAGTTACCCGAATGAGTATGTTGGGCCTCACTAAGCTAATGATGCTTGGTAATTGTTGTCTTATTCGCATTACTTGCCTGGGTCAGATAACCAGGTTAAACAATGCCACCACATGAACGTGCTTTTTCATGCAAGCTACCAACAGTGGCTGTCATTTTCGTATCGATTGCTGCCACTTCACCAACAGTGGCGACGACATGACTGCGCTTTGACGTGCAGACTGCTAATGGTGCCTTCCAAGTGTGCCCTCGACTACTGCTATTAATAGTTACCCGAATGAGTATGTTGGGCCTCACTAAGCTAATGATGCTTGGTAATTGTTGTCTTATTCGCATTACTTGCCTGGGTCAGATAACCAGGTTAAACAATGCCACCACATGAACGTGCTTTTTCATGCAAGCTACCAACAGTGGCTGTCATTTTCGTATCGATTGCTGCCACTTCACCAACAGTGGCGACGACATGACTGCGCTTTGACGTGCAGACTGCTAATGGTGCCTTCCAAGTGTGCCCTCGACTACTGCTATTAATAGTTACCCGAATGAGCATGTTGGGCCTCACTAAGCTAATGATGCTTGGTAATTGTTGTCTTATTCGCATTACTTGCCTGGGTCAGATAACCAGGTTAAACAATGCCACCACATGAACGTGCTTTTTCATGCAAGCTACCAACAGTGGCTGTCATTTTCGTATCGATTGCTGCCACTTCACCAACAGTGGCGACGACATGACTGCGCTTTGACGTGCAGACTGCTAATGGTGCCTTCCAAGTGTGCCCTCGACTACTGCTATTAATAGTTACCCGAATGAGTATGTTGGGCCTCACTAAGCTAATGATGCTTGGTAATTGTTGTCTTATTCGCATTACTTGCCTGGGTCAGATAACCAGGTTAAACAATGCCACCACATGAACGTGCTTTTTCATGCAAGCTACCAACAGTGGCTGTCATTTTCGTATCGATTGCTGCCACTTCACCAACAGTGGCGACGACATGACTGCGCTTTGACGTGCGGACTGCTAATGGTGCCTTCCAAGTGTGCCCTCGACTACTGCTATTAATAGTTACCCGAATGAGTATGTTGGGCCTCACTAAGCTAATGATGCTTGGTAATTGTTGTCTTATTCGCATTACTTGCCTGGGTCAGATAACCAGGTTAAACAATGCCACCACATGAACGTGCTTTTTCATGCAAGCTACCAACAGTGGCTGTCATTTTCGTATCGATTGCTGCCACTTCACCAACAGTGGCGACGACATGACTGCGCTTTGACGTGCAGACTGCTAATGGTGCCTTCCAAGTGTGCCCTCGACTACTGCTATTAATAGTTACCCGAATGAGCATGTTGGGCCTCACTAAGCTAATGATGCTTGGTAATTGTTGTCTTATTCGCATTACTTGCCTGGGTCAGATAACCAGGTTAAACAATGCCACCACATGAACGTGCTTTTTCATGCAAGCTGCCAACAGTGGCTGTCATTTTCGCGTTGATTGCTGCCGCTTCACCAACAGTGGTGACAGCATGACTGCGCTTTGACGTGCAGACTGCTAATGGTGCCTTCCAAGTGTGCCCTCGACTACTGCTATTAATAGTTACCCGAATGAGTATGTTGGGCCTCACTAAGCTAATGATGCTTGGTAATTGTTGTCTTATTCGCATTACTTGCCTGGGTCAGATAACCAGGTTAAACAATGCCACCACATGAACGTGCTTTTTCATGCAAGCTACCAACAGTGGCTGTCATTTTCGTATCGATTGCTGCCACTTCACCAACAGTGGCGACGACATGACTGCGCTTTGACGTGCAGACTGCTAATGGTGCCTTCCAAGTGTGCCCTCGACTACTGCTATTAATAGTTACCCGAATGAGCATGTTGGGCCTCACTAAGCTAATGATGCTTGGTAATTGTTGTCTTATTCGCATTACTTGCCTGGGTCAGATAACCAGGTTAAACAATGCCACCACATGAACGTGCTTTTTCATGCAAGCTACCAACAGTGGCTGTCATTTTCGTATCGATTGCTGCCACTTCACCAACAGTGGCGACGACATGACTGCGCTTTGACGTGCAGACTGCTAATGGTGCCTTCCAAGTGTGCCCTCGACTACTGCTATTAATAGTTACCCGAATGAGCATGTTGGGCCTCACTAAGCTAATGATGCTTGGTAATTGTTGTCTTATTCGCATTACTTGCCTGGGTCAGATAACCAGGTTAAACAATGCCACCACATGAACGTGCTTTTTCATGCAAGCTGCCAACAGTGGCTGTCATTTTCGCGTTGATTGCTGCCGCTTCACCAACAGTGGTGACAGCATGACTGCGCTTTGACGTGCAGACTGCTAATGGTGCCTTCCAAGTGTGCCCTCGACTACTGCTATTAATAGTTACCCGAATGAGTATGTTGGGCCTCACTAAGCTAATGATGCTTGGTAATTGTTGTCTTATTCGCATTACTTGCCTGGGTCAGATAACCAGGTTAAACAATGCCACCACATGAACGTGCTTTTTCATGCAAGCTACCAACAGTGGCTGTCATTTTCGTATCGATTGCTGCCACTTCACCAACAGTGGCGACGACATGACTGCGCTTTGACGTGCAGACTGCTAATGGTGCCTTCCAAGTGTGCCCTCGACTACTGCTATTAATAGTTAGCCGAATGAGCATGTTGGGCCTCACTAAGCTAATGATGCTTGGTAATTGTTGTCTTATTCGCATTACTTGCCTGGGTCAGATAACCAGGTTAAACAATGCCACCACATGAACGTGCTTTTTCATGCAAGCTGCCAACAGTGGCTGTCATTTTCGCGTTGATTGCTGCCGCTTCACCAACAGTGGTGACAGCATGACTGCGCTTTGACGTGCAGACTGCTAATGGTGCGTTTCAAGTGTGCCCTCGACTACACTCTAAGAAAAGCTTACACCCTTTGGAGTGCCCCTTCTGCCACACAACAATAATCGTCATCTGCTTTAATGCGTTTCCTTTCTTTAACGCTGCGAGCCCGGTACTTTCCAGTAACGAACGGCATGCGCGTTATCAGCATGATAGCATTCCTGACAGGAAAGTAGCGGGCGCGGCATTTTCAAGAAAGGAAACGCATCAAGGCAGATAACAATTATCATTGTGTGGCAGAAGGGGCACTCCGAAGGGTGTAAACTTTTCTTAGAGTGTACTACTATGAATGTCTACCTGAATGAGTATTTGGGGCCGCACTAAGCTAATGATGCTTGATAATTGTTGTCTTCGCATTACTTGCCTGGGCCAGATAACTAAAATAAACAATGCAAACACATGAATGTGCTTTCGAGTGCAGGCTGCTAAGAGTGGCTGTCAATTTCACGATGACTACTGCTTTTTCCTGTGAAGCTGGATAATGGCTGCCCGAACGAGCATTTTGGGCCCCACATATTTATTCAGGGTTAATAATTGTATTTGCATTCAGATTTTCCAGCATTTCAGCACGATCTGTGCAGCACATTGCTTTTTCAGAATTGAGCTTCTGTTAAAAGGAATGTGTCACCAAATGAACTGCTTATTTATTTGAGAGGTTACGGGAGAACGCTTGGCTGCTGCGAACCCACCGGCGAAATTTGGGTAGCCCTAATAAGGGCTGTTCTTTCATTAATAAGAAGCTGTTATTCTTCACTGAGTGGCTCAATGCCGGACAGCTCGCAGTCGGAGTCGCTTTCTTCACTGTCATCTTCACCCAGCTGGATGATGATGGGTTGAATATGGTCACTCCCAGATGTATCAAGCCTGAACTTTGCCTCCAGATCCATCACGTGGTGAATGTTCTTCTTCCAGTCTTCCGCCGTTACACGCTTTATTTTTTCCCTCAAGACGTCTTCGACCGTAGACAGCTTGAAATCTCTGTTGTCCGCAGCGATGCCATTTTTCACCTTTGCCCACACAAGCTCAATGGGATTAAATTCGCAGTGGTATGGTGGGAGCCTGAGTACAATGCAACCGGCCTTTGCAGCTGCATTGTCTACGATGTAGCTCAGAAAGCGTGGCTTTACAGATGCTACCAACTCAAGCAGCTGCTTTTTAACCATCCTTTCGCTGTAGGTGATGTTTTTGCTTTTGAGCCACTCCTGTATTTTTTCCTTCTTCCAAGCTGTCGTCGGTAATTTCTCTTCTCGCCGGGAATGATAAGGTGCATTGTCCAAAACAATGACGCTACCAGCAGGCAACTTCTGCAGAACGTTGTTGAACCATCCCTCGAAGCGATTGCCGTCCATTTCTTCGTGGTAGTCGCCCGTTTTTTGGCCTCGGAATATATTTAAGCACCCGTCGACGAAGCCATCCTCGCTGCCGATGTGCGTCACAATCAGGCGCTGGCCTTT